>NC_137635.1:22375988-22480988 GCF_963383615.2 Lipophrys pholis | reverse complement strand
TGCAGCTATGAGTCTCCACAAACAATGATTCTGATATATCTGGAAATATCTGATTTTGTAAAAACCTGGGTATGTGTAGAGGGGGCTTACCTGTCAGGCCCCCATCTGTGTCTGTGAGTGTTTGTGTCCTCCCCTGTGTCTCACTTCACGTTTCCAATGATCTAATTGTCTTCTCCTTGTCATTCTCCTGTGCAGCATCTGTCGTCTCCCCTCCTTCCCTGTGTATTTAAACCTGACTCTGCTCTGGTCACAGCTTTGTTTTTGGATTTCCCCTGTCTGGACACTTATGCTTGAGAATAAACTCTTTTACTGCGATCAGTCGTGAGTCTGCTTTTGGGTTCACCGCTTGACTATGAACCCAGCGGACTCCGATCAGGTGATCTCCACTCTGGCTTCCAAAGAACACCAGCTGGCGGGAAGAGTGGATCCGGGAGCTGCAGGAGGTCACAGAGCACCACGAGAATGCCATTGCAGTGGTGGGAGAGCAAGTCCAGGGGCTACACAGGCACCGACAGAGCCCTGCAGGTCCTCACTCTGCTCCCGCCGAGGCGTCCATGCTGCCGATAGCTGCAGCCCTGCAACTGGTGTCTCCCACTCCCAAAGGTGCATGGAGGGAGGTGGACTATATCTTGGAGTTTCGGACACTCACTTCTAAGTCCAACTGGAATCAGGATGCCCTGATCGACGTCTTCCATCAGTGGGCTCTCTGGCCCTGTAAAGGATCAACTTGCCCCACTGGATCTTCTGGACCATCTGGAGACACACGACAGGCCAGGTGGGCCCTCCATTTTAATCCGTTTGATTTCTCCCTGTTGTGCCGTCCCGGGTAGAACACCAAGCCCGATGTGCTGTCTGGACTGTCTTTGTGGTGAGTCAGTGGTTCTGGTGGTCCAGTATGGACAAGGATATCCAAGAGTTTGTGGCCACCTGCCCTATCTGCGCCTGTGCAAGACCCCTCAGCTCCCACTTGCTGGCCTCCTCCACCCTTTATCTGTTCTGCAGTGCCCCTGGTCTGTCTTCGCTATGGACTTCGTCACTGGACTACCACCATATGGAGGTAATTCAGTCATTCTCACGGTGGTTGACAGATTCTCCTAGATGGACCACTTTATTGTTCTCGCAAAGCTGCCCTCAGCCAAGGAGACAGCCAAGACCCTTAAACCAGGTCTTCAGGGCCTATCGGTTCCTGGCAGATGTTGTGTTGGACCGGGGGCCACAGTTTGTCTCCTGGTTCCAGAAGGCCTTCTGCGACCTGTTGGGGTTGAGGGTGAGTCTCTCCTCTGGTTACCATCCACAGACCAACGGACAGTTGGAGAGACTCTGGAGACAGGCCTGAGGATCCTGGCCTCTCAGAACCCCTCCTCCTGGTCGAACCACTTGATCTGGACACCCAAAACTCTCTCCCGTGCTCCTCTATTGGGCTGTTACCCTTCAAATGTGTGTTGGGGTACCAGACACCTCTGTTTCCATCCCTGGTATCAGAGGTGGGGGTTCCTTCCACCCTGGACATGGCTCTTTGCTGTCGCCAGCTCTGGGAGCAGGCCCACCGGAAGTATCGTGTTGAAAGCAGAGCTAAAGTCGAGAAAGAGCAGCCTAACATAGCGCCCCTGCTGATCCAGGTGGGAGGTGTTAGGGTGGAGCGATAAAGCTTCTTCTGTCAATCTATTAGCTTTATATGCAAATTGGAGTGAATCAAAAGTGGGTGTGAGGCAGGACATGATGTGATGTCAGACCAGCTTCATTATCACAGATGATAGAGCGACTGGTTGGGAGTCGTCGAGGCTGCTGATGGTGGTCTTTTTGGGCAGAGGGACAATAGTTACCGTCTTCAGGTGTTAAAATGATGGCCTGGGACAGTGATGCTTTAATGATCTTTGGGAAGAGCCCGGCAAGCTGGTCTGTGCACCTCTGAGGACGCTCCGGGTTACTCCGTTCGGGCCGGAGGCTTTCCCGGGTCACTGCCTGCAGTGTCGTCCCTCACCTCGTGCTCCTGCACCATGAGGCTGGGGCTGCTCTCCTTAGCTAGTGTTGGAGCTGCGACCTCAGATCCTTCCACCAGGGAGGGTAGAAGAGTACTTCTACTGCCAGTGTGTGTAGAAGTGGTTCAGCCTCTCCCTCAGCCACTGTGGTGTTGCTGGACTGGTAGTGGGTGAGGTGCTGACTCCCCTCCACACCTGCCGCACGTTGTTGTCATGGAAACGGTCTTCTGTCCTCCTCCTGTCGGCTGCCTGTCTAATGTCTCTTTTCAGGAACTTCTACCTGTTTTTTTTGTCCTGGGGTTCTGCCGGACGAAGGCCAGCGGGGAGCAACCTATATACCTGGTTAAGAGGATGAGTAGCATCTATAAGAATGGACGAGGCTTTCCTTTTAACTTGTGTATGAAAAACCTCATCAAGACTGTAAACAATGCAGCTCTCCTTTGTTTCATTAACATTAATCTGAGTCAAAGCTTCTTTTTGCCCATGTCCAACTTCCTCACCCTGAATCGTAAGTGTACTTGATGATGAATCGGTCATCGTGGTGGCTGACACAATCATTTGTGTGTAAGATATATAAAAGGACAGACAAAACAATCCAGTGGAGGAGGTCAGTAGGCTGGACATTCTGACTTGTTGTGATCAATTTGTGAGAAAATCAAACATCCAATCCACAAGCCATGCATCAACACCAAAGATGTTAACAAGCTCCTAGAAAAGTGCGGCTGGATGTGTTGAAAGCTGACGGGAAGTCAACAAAAAGCAGTGTGTCATGCTTACCTTACAAGTGCTTATATACAAGGTTAAAGTAAGGTAGCAGTAGTGTTTCAGACAGCACACTGAGCTCTATAAACAAATTGAAGAGGGTCCAGCAGGCACTCCGTTTTGGAGAGCAACTGGTATTTGACCAATTTTCCAAATTGTTTCACAACCATAGAGGATGAGGCCACTGGACAGAAGTCATTCAAGGTGGTCATCCCCAGTGTACTAAAGTTCCCCTCCCTTATGTGATGGTTGCCAGATTGTCTCATAGTTTGCTCCAGATATCCTGCAATTCCCTCCTGTTCCCTTTGTGTTTTCTGGCCTCTGCTAGTGGTTTTGACCACTAATTCAGGACACCTCTGCATCCCGACTGGAGCAATTAAACTTTGAAACTGATACTCTGCTCCAGCATCTGCTAGGGGTAGCTCAGGCCTGGTAACCTTTATAAAGCTCCTTGACATGTAGCAGGCCCTTGTTTCGCAAGATTTGAAATGCAGGATTTGATAGGGAGGGCAGAAATAGATGATTTTTAGCAGTTGGGGCTAAAGTTGAAGGGTTATTCCAGCCATAATGGTTATGGAACTGCAGCCAGATTTTCAATGAGTTGTTGACAACAGGGTTCTGTGAGATGTTGTGACTCTTAACAGGGAGGCAAGAAGTGAGGAGGGGCTGTAGGGAGAACCTTGAAGATCACCGTTCTATTTGAGCCTATAAAGGACCTGTGTCAGTGTCTTTGTCAAGCCAATGACAGGGCTTATTAATATTGATGCCCAATTGTATTGTATAAAGTTAGGTAATGCAAGACCGCCTAGCTTTTTTTGAAGTTGTATAAAGTTTTTTTTTTGATGCGGGGAGTCTGGTTCAACCACAAAAATGATATTATTGTCTGGTCTAACTGTTGAAAAAAAGTTTTTCTGATAAAAATTGGAATGTGCTGGAACAAATAAAAAATTTTTGGGAGACTGGCAGAGTCAACTTAGTAAACTAAGTTGACTCTGCCAGTTAGAGAGAGGAGAGAAGACCTCTACTCTTGTCAACAAAGGGACGAAGATTTCTGTTAAAAAAGTCCTCAAGAAGTAGTGATGAATATGTCTAGGTATTTAAACCCTTCTGGGAATGTTCTAAATGGAAAAGAGGACGGCGGCATCATCCTAGACAGGGGGTTGATAGGGAGGAGTTCCCTTTTAGAGGAAATTTACTTTATAACCCGGGTATGTGCCAAATTGAGTTAGAATATCTACAATAATTGGGACTGATACGGCAGGCTTTATATCTATAATAAAATATCGTTCACATATAGTGAGAGCTTATGAGTGATGGTATTTCTGGTGATGCCGACAAATTTCTCTTCCCCTCGGAGTCAGATGGCCAACGTTTCAACAACTAGAGCAAATAGGACGGGGCATCCCTGTCTTGTGCCCCGGACAAGGGGGGAGGAGGGCGACCTCACACTGTTTGTGAGGATGTGGGCAGTTGAGGGCTTATAAAGCAGCCTAATCCAGGCAATAAAGTCCGGGATGAAACCAAATTTTGACAAGACGTAGTATAAGTATTCCCACTCAACCCTGTCAAATGCTTTCTGTGCATCTAATCAGAATACAGCCTCTGGAATGACAGGATTGTGGGAGCCAATAATGTTGAGGAGTCGTCTGGTTCCAGTCTGATCAGCGGAAATCGGGGAGGCAGGGCCTGTTGTCGGCATGTGGCTAAGACCTTGGCAAGAATCTTTTGGTCTACATTCAAAAGTGAGATGGGTCTGTAATTACAACATTCAGTGGGATCCTTGTCTCTTTTTAGAAGAAGAGAAATGTTTGCTTCAGGGGTTGGGGGCAGGAGGGCCGGGGAGGGTCAGACGGTGTTCAGTTACTGTGTGATGGTGTCTTTGATGTGAAATGTGTAGGTTGGTAGTTAACTAGTTAGTAAAGGAAAGATTAGCATGCAGACCCTGTGTGTGTGTGTGTGTGTGTGTGTGTGTGTGTGTGTGTGTGTGTGTGTGTGTGTGTGTGTGTGTGTGTGTGTGTGTGTGTGTGTGTGTGTGTGTGTGTGTGTGTGTGTGTGTGTGTGTGTGCGTGTGTGTGTGTGGATGTATGTGTGTGCGTGTGGCAGAGCTAACATTGGTTTACAGGTTGATAACTACTCCTAATATCATCATCAATAGAACTCAATCACTGTAATTGAATCTAATATCATCATCAAAGCTAAGCAGTTCTATACAGAGCATCAGGTTGAACTGATCATCCCATGTAAACGGCCAGTAGTTACCAGCTGGCTCCTGGAGCAGTGAGCACCTCCTGCTACCCCTGGTTGGCTGCGTTCAGCAGGAGGAGGAGAAGACCAAGCTGAAGCTGGTGATTCAGGAGAGTCTTCCTTTGCAGCCTCCTGGTTGTTTCCTTATCCAGAGCGGAGGAATTAGTCCTTGGGTCTGTGGTCCTTTTCCTGCTTGTTGAGGAAAAAGAAGAAAAAGTGAGGTGTCGTTTCCTGGTCTCGTCCTGGAGAAAGTGGTTGGATGCTTCCTTGCACGATGAGGTCAGACGCTGGGCGCTCGCCCCTGGTTCCGGGGAAGCTCTGACCCTCGTGGTTGGTCAGGACAGGAGTTGTTGGCTTCTGGTGTTAGCTGTTAGCAGGTTGGGCTCCAGCTGAGCTGCTGGGATGCAGCTACTTCCCCCCGGGTTCACAGGGAAAGGAGACACAGATGAATCTTTCCAAAGGCTTTGATAAGGTGGGGAGATTCGAAGGTGTCAAATCCTGGGGCTTCAACCACTCGGTGACTGGCTGAGTGCATGGCGGCAGTCAGTGTCCGCAGACTGAAGGGGGTAGGATTTGCATGGGACTAGAGTGGCTCATGGTGCAACTGCAGTGAGATGCTCAGGCACCAAGGAAGATGGTCTTTCAATAGAACTGAACCAACTTTTGTGTGGTCTTATGAGATCCCAAAATGAGAAAAGACAAGTTCCTGTAACTGTAACATGGAGAATCAACACAGTATCAGCCATGTTACAGATCTCTCAGTCATGTCAGGGCTCTGCTTTCTCACTGAAGAATACAGTACCACTGGGAGAAGTCTGGTTTGATAATCCCAACCAAACCCCACGCTCACTCCCTCCCTTCAATCATATAGCCATCTGCTATACTTTATCTTTCCAAGCCAGGAGCATGGAGACAGGAGCTCACGTGTAGACCCTGACCAGGTCACCACCATCTGATCCTTGATCAAATTTAAATAAAGTAACATAACTGAGCTGTCAGAACTGTGGTGGGCCCAGGGCGGAAAGCCAGCCAGGTCCGCCACTGCCCCTCAGGATACTTCTGCTCTGGATTTGAATGTCAATAAACTCTGTTAAACTTGAGCTCTGTCTGCGTCTGCTTTGGGGTTCTAAAATAGAGAACACTTGGTCCGGATTAAATAATACTGACAAAGTTAGTTTGCTATGTAATATATATTTAAAGTCTGCCTCCAGTGTATGGAGAGAAACTTCAGTTGTACAACTTATTCTTTTTCAGCGGATACTCACCATGCCTCAATTCTTAATTATCGGGAAAACCTCTTCTTAAAAAAACCAACCTTGACCAGGTGTCTTACAAGTTACAGGCCGATATCCAACCGTCCTTTATTTCTAAAATCCTACAGGAAGTAGTTTCAGTCACTGAGTATCAATATCCAACCTTCCTTTATTTCTAAAATCCTACAGGAAGTAGTTTCAGTCACTGAGTATCAATATCCAACCATCCCTTTATTTCTAAAATCCTACAGGAAGTAGTTTCAGTCACTGAGTATCAATATCTAACCGTCCCTTTATTTCTAAAATCCTACAGGAAGTAGTTTCAGTCACTGCGTATCAATATCCAACCTTCCTTTATTTCTAAAATCCTACAGGAAGTAGTTTCAGTCACTGAGTATCAATATCTAACCGTCCCTTTATTTCTAAAATCCTACAGGAAGTAGTTTCAGTCACTGAGTATCAATATCTAACCGTCCCTTTATTTCTAAAATCCTACAGGAAGTAGTTTCAGTCACTGCGTATCAATATCCAACCTTCCTTTATTTCTAAAATCCTACAGGAAGTAGTTTCAGTCACTGAGTATCAATATCTAACCGTCCCTTTATTTCTAAAATCCTACAGGAAGTAGTTTCAGTCACTGAGTATCAATATCTAACCGTCCCTTTATTTCTAAAATCCTACAGGAAGTAGTTTCAGTCACTGCGTATCAATATCCAACCTTCCTTTATTTCTAAAATCCTACAGGAAGTAGTTTCAGTCACTGAGTATCAATATCCAACCTTCCTTTATTTCTAAAATCCTACAGGAAGTGTTTACAAGTCAGTCATGTGACCATTTAATCCAAAATAACTTATCTGAGTCTTTCCAGTCGGTTTTAGATTCATCAGAGCTCAGAGAGTCTCTGATCAGAATTATTAATCATCTTCTCTTGGCCTCAGACAAATAACTGGTCTCTGTTCTGGTCCTGTTAGAGCTCAGTGCTGCATTGATACTATGGATCAGAACATTGATGCTATTGATCAAAACTTTGGTACTATTGATCAGAACATTGATACTATTGATCAGAACATTGATGCTATTGATCAGAACATTGATACTATTGATCAGAACATTGATGGTATTGATCAGAACATTGATACTATTGATCAGAACATTGATGCTATTGATCAGAACATTGATACTATTGATCAGAACATTGGTACTATTGATCAGAACATTGATACTATTGATCAGAACATCATATTACACAGATTAGAACACATCACACACACTGTACTTAAAGGTACAGCACTAAATTGGTTCTAATCATATTTATCAGACATGTTCCACTTCGTTCATGTTCACGAGAACTCTTCAGTCCAGACTGAAGTTAAACATGGAGTTCCACAGGGTTCTGTCTCAGGTCCTATACTTTTTACTTCATACATGCTTCCTTTAGGGAATATAATTAAAAAACACTCGAACGTCCATTGTTGTGCAGATGACACACAAATCTATTTATCTATGGAACCTGAGGATAATAACCAACATTCTAAACTAGAAGCCGTCTTGAAGACATAAAGGTTGGATGAGCTGTAATTTCCTGCTCCTGAACTCTGATAAAACTGAAATTATTATATTTGGCCCAAAACATGTGAGAGAGAAATGATCTAAAGATCTAGTACCACTAGATGGAATTACTTTGTCCTCCAGTACCACTGTGAGGAACCTGGGAGTTCTTTTAGACCAGGATTCATCCTTCAACTCCCACATTAAACAGTCTGCAGGACTGCCTTTTTTCACCTCCGTAATATTTCCAACATGAGAAACATGCTGACTCAGACTGATGCTGAAAAAGTAATCCATCATTAGTTACTTCCAGAGTAACTATTGTAACTCCCTGTTATCAGGGTGAAACAATAACTGCTTCAAAATGCTGCAGCCAGAGTCCTGACAAGAACCAGCATCAGAGATCAGCTCACTCCAATACTAACCTCGCTTCATTGGCTCCCTGTTCAATCTAAAAGAGAATTTAAAATCCTCCTTCTAACTTAGAACGCTCTTAACAACCAGGTTCCATCATATCTTAAAGAACTGCTAGTCCCAGATCTCCCCAGAAGAACACTTGGTTCTCACAGTGCTGGCTTACTGGAGGTTCCTAGGTTTTCGAAATGTAGAATGGAGACAGAGCTTTCAGCTTTCAGGTTCCTCTGATGTGGAACCAGATCCCAGTTTCAGTTAGGGAGGCTGAAACAGTCTCTACTTTTAAGGCCACGTTTTCTTAAACAAAGGAAAGTCTGGTGACAGCATGGTGGAAAACGCCATTGGTCACGTGACCGCCACCGATGGCTCCACCAACTCTGTCCACCATCTGGAGCAAGACACCCCGAAACACCGACGCCAACCCCAAACGGATTGGTCTAGACACAGGCCCGGAATTTTAACTTGCTGGCCAGGTGAAAAAGCCGTGGAAACGTACTTTTGTTTTTTGTTTTTTCTTCAACTTGATCCACGGAGCTGCAGCAACCCCGCGAGCTCCCTTGCATGCCAACGTGAACGTGAACGTTGGATGACCCACAGGATCAGTTGCGGACCTCCCCGTGTTTGCACGCCACAACGCAACTGAGGTTTTCTTTCTCTGGGATGCCAGAGAGACACGCCCGCGGCAGCAAATCGATGGAATTTCCCCAGCCATGGAAGCACGTTTCACCGCGTCCATCCCATAGTCAGAGAGCTTTATCATGGGCAGCGTTGTTAAAATAGCCTAAAGCTAATATGCAATGTGTTACTGTGTCACTTATGAAGCCGCAGCCAGCAATGGAGTTGCCATCTGTTTGTGTTCACGCACACCATAGTGAGTACGAAACTCGGTTTCTTCACCTCAGACACCAGAGATCCAGGTGAGCTTCCAAAAGGAACCGTGAATCAGAACCAAACTTTCTTGCCAGAACTCTCCTTCTCTCCCTCTTTTACTAACCGCGTCTTTTTGTCGTTATGGTAACAGCTCTGCGTCGGTGAAAACGTGCCGCCATTTTGGAAGGGCATACCCACTCATCCATCACTCGGTGGACACTTTAACGGCCATTACACTGACCCTGAAGTCTGCCTCCCCCTGGTGGACGTTCGAGGTCATTACACCCATTCACTCGCGCACACACACACACACACACACACACACACACACACACACACACACACACACACACACACACACACACACACACACACACACACACACACACACACACACTGTTTGTACATAGTGTTTGCTGTTTAATAGATTAGATCTCCGTGTTAGATGTCGTTTGCTATTTGAATGTGTTGATTTATGAGATGATTTATAAATTATTTATGAATTAATACATTTTGTTAATAAACGCCTGTTAGCTGAATTGTACGCTTCTTGGTGATTATTGTGTATTTATTGTTTTACAATTCACTGGTTTGTAACAGTCTGTGCTCGGATCTCACACCTTCCCTTTTGTTTAAGATTGTTATATTTTACACAGAAATATTAACTAACTTAAATAAACCTTTTTACAACGACACTGATATTTTGGTATTAGCTATTTCCAGTTTATCTGGTGGTGCCCCAATTTATTATTAATACATAAATAACATATTTATTGAAATTTATAATTTTTCATTAATAAATAATTTTTGAGAATTTATTAACTTTAAGTAATTAATCAATTACTTTAGGAGTTCTTAATGAGTAAATGACCGTTTACTTCAATTAATAATTTCAATTATTCATAAATTACTTCCAGTGATTTATTACTTTCAGTAATCTATTACTTCCAGTAATTTAATGCTAATAACCAACCATAAATCCCACATCTGTTAGAGGAGTTTTTCTTTTCCACAGTTGCAAATAAATCTGCTTGCTTGTGTGGATTCATTGGGGTTTTCTCTGTTAAAACACCTAGAAATGACTGTGTTGTATTTGGTGCTTTATAAATAAAGTTGAATTGAATTGAAAACCTCTCTTTTACGATCATTGGTACAATGAAATAATCATCATAAATAATCATATTGCTGAGTCATTCTAGGCAAATAAAGTATGAAATAATAATTTAAATAACTGTTTTGTTTTAAAAAAAATGACGATAGAACAAAATACCTAAAACAGCCTTTTCTTGCATATTATGATGGCGTCTATTAGACGTTACAAAGAACCGTTCATTTTAAAAACAAATCCTTTGAAAAGCTCTGAAAACAAAACATGGTCATGAATGTATAAAACCTCCCAGGATATATCATCCTATGCTAATCAATCAATCAATCAATCAATCAAAATACTTTATTTATCCCCAAGGGGCAATTGGGCAACTACAACTGAGCAGGACAATGACAGACAATAGAATAAAATCGAATAAAAATAAATGAATAAATAAATATAGTAAAAAAAAAAAGAGTAATAATTATAGACTATATGGTATATACATAAAATCAAGTAAAGTGACTGAAGTGGGTGAAATGGGGTGTGGACAGTGTAAGATGAGTATAAATGAGTATAAATAGTATAAATAGTATAAATAGTCGAGGAAAAGGGAATGTGATGTTATGTTAGCAGCTGGAGTTGAAGAGCAGAATGGCTTTGGGGACAAAGGTAGCTCTCCTCCTCTCAGTCCTGCAGGCAATGCAGCGGAGGCGCCGCCCGGAGGGAAGCCATTGAAATGCGGGGTGGAGAATGTGGGAGGGATCATTAATGATTTTGGTTGCCTGTCTCAGGGCCTGTTGGCTGAAGATGTGTGCAAGAGTTCTGACAGGCAAACCAATGATTTTTGAGCAAACCGATGCAGTGCGCTGCAGTCTGTTCCTGTTTTGAAGGCTGAGGGAGTGGAACCAGCAGGTCATGGAGAAGGTCATGATGCTTTCAATGAAGGCATAGTAAAAAGTCATCATGATGGCTGTGCTGACTCCAAAGGAATTGAGTTTCCTGAGGAGGTACATTCGTTGATGACACCTCCTGAGAATCTCTTCTGTGTTGGCAGAGAATCTCAGGAGGTTGTCCATTATGGTGCCCAAATATTTGTACTCCTCCACCACCTCCACTGGCTTCCCATGGATGATGGTGGTGACTGCAGCAGCCAGATCCCTCTGCCTCCTGGAGAAGGTCACCACCATCTCTTTGGTTTTGCTCACGTTCAGTTCAAGCCTGGAGCTGTCACACCACTCTACAAACTCCTGAAGAACGGGTCCGTGGTGTTGTGAGGGGCCTGACAGCAGTGACAGGAGAACAGTATCGTCAGCGTATTTCACCAGGTGGCAGTTGGGCTGTGTGGATCTGCAGTCATCAGTGTAGAGGATGAAGAGCAGGGGGGAGAGCACACAGCCCTGGGGGGAGTCAGTGGAGGTGGAACGGAGGTCAGAGAGGGAGTTGTTGACCCGAACTTTCTGTGTCCTGTTGGTCAGAAAGTCCAGTATCCACAGGATCAGCTGGTCATCCAGGTGGAAGTGGGAGGAAAGTTTGGTGGCTAGGATGTGGGGCTGCAGGGTGTTGAATGCAGAGGAGGAATCAGCAAACAGTATTCTGGCGGAAGAGTCAGGGAGCTCCAGGTGTTTGTGAAGGTAGTCCATGATGAAAATTTTTGCATCATCGACACCTTTGCGTGCGCGATAAGCAAACTGGAGTGGGTCCATCAGGGGGTCGGTTGCTCTGATGATGTGCTGTTTTATGATCCTCTCCATAGCCTTCATCACCAGAGACGTGAGGGCCACAGGACGAAGATCATTCAGAGTCTTAGGGTTTTTGTTTTTGGGGCTAGGGATGACTGTGGAGTGTTTCCACAACTGGGGGACGGTGTGACTGTCCATGGAGTGTTGGAATAAGCTCCGGAACAGACTTCCTAATTGCTCTGCACAGTGCCTCAGAACTCGACTGCTGATGTTGTCAGGGCCGGGTGAGCTCGTCTCCCTGGTCCTCCTAAGGGCTCTCACCACGTCCTCAGTCCTGAATGTGAGTGCAGAGCTGCCATGTTTGAGTGAGGATCTGGTTTCCTCAAGCTGGATGGTGTTATCCAACTCAAACCTGGTGTAGAAGGTGTTGAGATCGTCGGGGAGGAAGGAGGGGTTGCTGCACTCCACCTGGATGGTCCTGGAGGTGGTGACAGCAGTATTCACAGAGGCCATGGTTTTGAGGCCCTGCCAGGCTGAGCGAAGGTCCCCTGTAGAGAATTTCTTCTCCACTGAGTCTTTGTACTCCAGCTTAGCAGTTTCTATGGCCCTCTTGACCTCTCTGTTGACCTCCTTCTTTTCCAGTGCAGAGCCAGTAAAGAAAATCCTCTTTTTTTTGTTTAGGATTTCCTTCCCTCACCCTTAGTGATCCAGGGTTTGTTATTGGGGTAGATGGTGATGGTCTTTGAGGGAATAGTATTGTCCACGCAGAAGGAGATGTATGATGTCACTGTGTCGACTTGTTCGTTGATGTCATCAGAGGGAGACAGGAGGCTGTCCCAGTCAGTGGCTTCAAAACATCCTTGAAGGGTGAGGATACTTTCTGCAGTCCACTGCTTGATGTTTTTGGTGACCTTCTTCATCCTCCTGATGACTGGGGTGTATGCAGGGGCCAGCAGGATAGTAAGGTGGTCTGCTGAGCCGAGTGGGGGGAGAGGTAGGGTTTTAAATGCATCAGGTACAGAGCCAAAGTATTTATCCAGAGTCTTCCCTTGTCGAGTGCTGCATGTAACGTACTGCTGGAAACCTTTGAGGGACTTGTCAGGGGAGCAGTGGTTGAAATCACCCAGGATGAACTTTGGAGAGTCTGGTGATAATTGTTCCAGTTTGTGTAGAATGCTAGTGAAGTGCTCTGCAGCTTTAGCTGCGTCAGCTCTGGGGTGGATGTAAACCAGGATGATGAAGAGCTGTGGGAATTCTCTGGGAAGGTAGTAGGGGCGCAGGGAAACAGCCAGAAGCTCGATGTCTGTAGTGCACAGCTTCTCCCTCACCTTGACTGTAGAGCACCAGCTGTTGTTTACATACAGACACACGCCGCCGCCATGTTGCTTCCCGGTGCGTTCGCTGTCTCTGTCCAGACGAAGGGGTGGTGCAAAGCCATCGATGTGCAGTGTTCCATCGTCATCACTGTTCTTTAACCACGATTCAGTGAATGCCAGAACGGACACGGTTCTGTACTCGTGCAGGTGGTTGACACAGGCTTGCAGTTCGTCGAGCTTGTTGCGGAGAGACCGCACATTCGCCAGGATAATCGACGGGAGCGCTCGTTGTTTGTGTGTTTCCCTCTTGAGTCTAATGGGTCCCAGCGCCTGTGGACACCAGCTCATGCTCATCTTACAGCCAATAGCCAGTTCAGTGAGCCGGACAGAGAGGAGCAGCAGCTCTCCATGCTTCCATGCACACAAAAAGATAAAGATCCCAAGTTAGGTTTTCATGTTGAAACGTTTAAGATGACTGCAGTGTGTGTGTGAATTGTTAATGTGGCCTTGTCACACGGCTGAATGCTGATGCAACATGGGCCTCTGTGTGTCAGTGTGTGTGGGACTGCAGGAGATGAGCAGGGATCTGCAGACCTGGTGTGGAGGTGTTGTCTGTGCGTCTCCTCTGAAGCTGGACCAAACAGGCTGTGTGACCACAGAGGCTCCGCTGGGAATCTCCCTCACTCACACTGCTGCACACTGCTGCACACTACTGCACACACTGCTGCTGCACACTACTGCACACACACTGCTGCACACTGCTGCACACTACTGCACACACTGCTGCTGCACACTACTGCACACACACTGCTGCACACTACTGCACACACTGCTGCTGCACACTGCTGCTGCACACTACTGCACACACTGCTGCTGCACACTACTGCTGCACACTACTGCACACGCTGTTGCTGCACAAAGCTGCTGCACACTACTGCACACACTGCTGCTGCACACTACTGCTGCACACTACTGCACACACTGCTGCTGCACAAAGCTGCAGCACACTGCTGCAGCCACCTTCATGAATAACAACTAGCTGGGAATCCAGCCCTCCTCCTCCTCCTCCCCCAACACACACACACACACACACACACACACACACACACACACACACACACACACACACACACACACACACACACACACACACACACACACACACACACACACACACATCTTCATGTGGTCACCAATGTTCTCATCTCCAGATACATGAGGACAGAAACAAACTCGGCGCTGCACACACACGACCTGGCAGGCGGAGCTGAGCTGGGTTGTGATTATCTGCACACACAGATGCACACACAAAGAGAGGAGCGCTCAGGAGCTCACAGATGGGCTTTATGTCTGCCAAGTGCTATGTTTGGGAAACTGTAATGAATATGATCATGACCTACAGACTGGCATGCTTCATATAATGAGTAAGACAAAGGCGTTTCACTATATTCCTATTCCAGGCCTTTATTCACTTGTCATTTGCGAGCTAATTAAAAGAAAGCTTTTATACAGGTGAAATGTCCCTCTGCTTCCTGCGTCTGTGAAAATCCTGCTGTGAAATATGTCCGGTTGCCACAGCAGTGACAACAGGTGAGTGTGTATGAAAAGCGTCACCTGGATTAGCGCAGTGGAAGAGCCCCAGTGTTTGAGTTCTGCCTGAAATCTGCTGCACATTCAGGCCCCGTTAACGCCACAACGAATACCAGCGTATCCACAAAACTTTCTTCAACTCTGGGGGTCTGTTCACACCACACCAGTGTCACTAGTCCCTCCTGCAGAGACTGATGGAGGCGGAGCCTGTTACTGTACATCTCTTTTTAAAGTTTTCACTGTTAATGAATATGCCTTAAACATTTGTTATTGCATTTTATTGTAAATTGCCTTGAAAATTGCATTTCATCCTTTAAAATCTGCATTTGGAAATCTGCACTATCTAACTTCAACTATTGTATTCTGTTAAATCAGTTTTATATGTTTTGAATGAAATGATGTGATGTGTGCTGCGGACCTCTTGGCCAGGTCACCCTCGTAAAAGAGATCTTGATCTCAATGGGTTTTATTCTCCTGGTTCAATAAAGGTTATTACAGGCTTGTAATAAGTTCCTCACAAGTGGCCAAGGCAGAAGGCAACCCCACCCCGGACTCCAGGGACTGGAACCAAGGAGGCTGCTACAACATGCACTTGAAGGGGGTCAGACCCGGGGAGGAGCATGGGAGGGAGCTGAGAGCGTACTCCAGCCAGATGAGGTGATTAAACCAGGAGGGCTGTAGGAGGCCAGGAACCTCAGGCTGGTCTCCAGCTCCTGGTTGAGCCTCTCTGACTGTCCGTTGGTTTATTGTTATTGTTATTATTTTATAAAATGTATATACCAAAATAGAACGGTAAATGACATTAAAATCTGACTTAGCATGGATTAATACAGGTATTATTATTATTATTATTATTATTATTATTATTATTATATAAAATGTATGTACCAAAAATAGAACAGTACATGACATTCTAAGGTTGCTTTTGTTGTTTTAATTTATGTAAATACACTGGTAGGATTCCTTAATATGTGTTTGCTTGCTTTTTGGTAAATGTCTATTTTGGAGTTATAGCGCCCCCTAGAGAAAACTCCACCAGCCGCCACTGGTGCCCACCTAGCTTGTCATGTATTGAGCCTCCGAGCGGTCTTCCGGTACTCCATGTTCTTCTGATCTGAGCTGGAGGGGGTATCTTTGCCCCCTCCAGCCAGTGACGCCACTCCTCCATGGCCAGCAGCTCCCGGTCCCAACACTGAAGTTCCTCTCAGCTGCAGAAAGCTGCCAGATGAGGAAAGACACTTCCACAATGAATTTGTATTGAGGGTTCGGGCCCATCAGGATGGAGGAGGTGGAGAAGAGGGTTTTAAGGTGCTTGAAGGCAGAGTCCGGCTGGGGGGACCAGCAGAAAGAGATCTGGATAGAGATTAACACATTAACACGCAGTGGAGTGGCAACTTTGATGAATCCCCGAATCAACTGTCAGTAGAAGTTGGTGAACCCCCCAAAATACTCAACTTCTTTTCAACTCGATGGAGGAGGCCCATCCCTGACAGCAGAGACTTTCTCCTGGTCCATCTCCACCTGACCTTCACCTGGTCCACCTCCACCTGACCTTCACCTGGTCCATCTCCACCTGACCTTCACCTAGTCCACCTCCACCTGACCTTCACCTGGTCCACCTCCACCTGACCTTTACCTGGTCCATCTCCACCTGACCATCACCTAGTCCACCTCCACCTGACCTTCACCTGGTCCATCTCCACCTGACCTTCACTTCTTGGACGTGAATCTCAAGTTCTGGGGAGAAGAACAGGATATCATCCAGGTACACCAAAGCAAGGCAAGGCAAGGCAAGGCAAGGCAAATGTATTAATAGAGCACCATTCAAACACAGGGCAATACACAGTGCTTCACAAAGAAATTAAAGAAATACAGAAAAACTTTACAAAGACATAAGAAATATATTAATAAAAGATTAAAGCTTTGGAAGAAATGAAAGACATACATTAAAACAAATAATGAAGAAAAGTATAATAAAAAGGTAAGAGATTTATTAAGATTAGTTTAATAAGTAAGTCAAATCTACTATTTATTCTGCAGCCTGTGTATCTAGGAATGTTTTAAGTCCTGATTTAAAAGAAGTGAGTGTGTCAGCAGTCTTCAGGTGTTTGTTCCACAGGTGAGGAGGTAGGAACTAAAAGCTGCTTCACCTTGTTTCTTCTGACTGAAGGAACAGTGAGTCAACCTCTTCCTGATGACCTCAGAGGTCTGGAGCCTTGATCTTCTACAAGTCAATCTGAGATGATTTAGGCCGAGACCATTCAAAGCTTTCTAGAGCAGAAGGACCATTCTGAAGTCAATCCTTTGATACACAAAACAATAATATTATTGTTATATTATATATATGTATTATATTATATTAATATTATACATCCCCAAGGATGTTATTCACCAGAGCCTGGAACACTGCGAGGGCATTGGTCAGGCTGAAAGGCATCACCACATACTCATTATGGCCCGTCAGGGTGTTGACTGCCATCTTCTACTCATCGCCCTGGTTGAGCCTCACCAGGTGGTAGGTGTTGCAGAGATCCAACTGTGTAACGATCTTGGCCCCCTGTAACAGTTCAAAGACGGAGGAGATGAGTGGAAGTGGGTACCTGGAACTTACCTGTTCAACCCCTTGTAGTCTATGCAGGGACTGAGTATCTTGTCTCTCTTCTCCATGAAGAAAATCCTGCACCTGTCGGAGACGAGGGGGCCCTGATGATGCCCACAGCCAGGGAGGCTTGGACGTACTCCCTCACAGCCTGCTTTTCGTGGTTGAGAGAGGGAGTACAGCCGAACATGAGGAGGCGTTGTGCCAGGATGCAGGTCTGAAGAACAATCATAGGGACCGTGAATTTGCTGAAACATTACGGAAGACCTCCTTGAGGTGGAATTAGTCCTCCCGCTCCTCAGGAGTCAGATGTGCACGACCCACCTGCAGGGGTTTGTTGCTGGAGAGGGTGCTGAGAATGGTGTCCCCTGGAGGATCCCAGTGATTCTGATGGCGGGGACTTGGTCTGCCGGTCCCTAACTGGAAACGGTGGTGCTGCCACTCACTTTCCTGCCGGTACAGCCAGCCGTCAAATCTGGTGGCCACAGCAATCACGTCTTCATCGACTAACTCACTGGTCCTATGAAGGGCCACCTGGTGCCTATGGACCCCCTGGACCTCCTTCAGGACTTCTTGATTCTTGCCACACTTAGCTGCCAGCATTCTGACATGGGATGTCTTGACACAAGGTACAAAGACAATTTGGAAACAAGAGGAACCGTGTATAAATACACATGGAATGGGGACACATGTCTGGATGATTAGACACCAGGAGGGGTGTCGGCTCCCCTCCTGGTGTCTAATCATCGTGACATGTATCAAGACGGACTCGGAGCAGACAGGTGAGTGACACAATAAAACCAGAAATGACAAACCATTAAGACGCACAGACTTTATGAAGACCTGACAGGGAGACTTGACACTCCCACAGTCCTAAACATCTATGAAAGCCTGTGAGGACCATATAACATGATCTTCATTAAATTTATTTTCCTCAATTTTTCAATTAAATTTCAAAAATGTTTCTTCTGTCTATTTTCTTGAACATCACGTGTTCTTTAAACATTACATGGATTTTGAAAATGGTTTGGCTGTCCGGTTTTTACTTTACAATATTTCAGTTAGAAAGGCCGACTTCTGACACTGAGCATGAAGTGGCTATTCCCTCCCTTCAGCATTCATTATATGATATATCAACTTTCACCATGAATCATCAACATGTTTTACATTCACAACACCACAAGTTAATACGATCAAGTAGTTAATATTAACACATCAAAATCTTTTTTAAAAAACTACTTTTAAAGATAGAACTAGTTTATTATGAGATGATGACGTCATGCAGACCCCCACATTGTCCACATGGAACTAAAATACTTTGTACTGCTTCCTTTTCTGACCTGATACTCACCTCAAGTTTTCTTTTGAGAGAGTACATGTATACATTAGTACATTTCATACTTTACTGTAGAGAGGAGTTTATTACAGCCTCATATAGAGTCAATAATAATGATAATATTAAAGCAAACAGAGCTCTGCTATCAGAATAGTATCGGTATCAGCAGATATCCACATTCAGGTATCAGGATCAGATCTGAAGTGAAACAACGTGGATCGTTGTATCACTAATACAGACAGTTGTTTTCAACTAGTTTAAGGTAATTGAAATGACTCTGTTAACGTGTAAATAAATTAAATATGGAAATGGACTCTGATAGGCTAAATGTCTAAATGCTTCAGTACTATGTCAGAATCTGCATGAATACTCTGATGGAAAGTGTAAATTGTAAAAATAATTTGTGAAATCCTGTTATGCTTGTCTAGTCATTTTTAATTGGAGTCAAATATACCTCAAGTTTGACTTTATACTCATTTTTACTGGCAGAATGAAATGACATCTTGACCACTGATCATTCCACTGACTGTCGTGTTATTGTCGCTATGAGAGGTCAGACTGGTTAGTAAAGGTTCATTCCCTCGATGACCTGGGACCAACAGTTTGGTAGCCCACATATCATATCTTGCTTGCACACAAAGAACAATGAGAGAACACCAAAAAAACAATTACAGAAACATATTCCAATGTATTTATTGGTCCAATTCATACATTCATACACACAAAGCAGCTGCTATTCAATGCAGCTGCAGCAGAAGGTGAGACTGAACTTGGATTGTTTTCATCAGTAAAGGTATTTATTCTGGCTACACGAGTATCTATCTGTAATACAAAGGCTCTTTATACTGCATTTCTGCATGGTAACATGGTTCTTGTAGCCATAAAGAAGTTATTGAGGGGTGGATTGACTCAGACCAGCACTGGTGAAAGGTGAGGTCTGAAATACAGGCCGCCACTGCAAACAGGACAAGGGGACGGAAATTACTGTGTAATAACAACAAAACATTTTTGACCTTTTCATAACCTAGACCTTGACCTTTGACCCAGTCGCTCTCAATATTTAATGGGACCATCCTTGGATGAGGACAAATCATCCCTGAAAATTTTATGCAATTCAGGTGAATAGTTTTGTGGAAGCCACGACCATGGCACCAGATGCTGATCTCCTTTGACCTCCTCCATGACGTGCCTCTCTCATCCACTTTATACGGGACATTTTTCCACAGTTTTGGTCATTTTTTTCAGAAATGATTTGCCGTTAACATCCCAAAATCTAATCGATTGGTCCTTGGATGATGATAAATCATCCCTGAAGAGTTCAAGCAATTCGGGTGAGTAGTTTTTGCAAAACGTTGGTAAAATACATACATACATACGTACACACACACACACACACACACACATACATACATACCAATAGATTAATAAATACACACAGGTGAAAACATAACCTTCTCGGCCAACTCTGTTGGTCGCTCAACATTCACTGGCACAGGCAATCATCATATGGACTCCTATATACTCATTATACAGACTCATATATGCTCATATAGACTCATCCTGTATATACTGTATATATTATTTGGGCCACACGGTGGCATAGTAGTTAGCACTGTCACCTCACAGCAAGAAGGCCTGGGTTCAAATACTGACCAGGGCCTTTCTGTGTGGGTGGCCTTCCCTCTGGCTATCTCCTGGTGCCCAGTCGTGGCTGGACAATAGTAGGCGCCAGGGTGATCAAGAAGGAATGTGTATTTTTTCTTTTTAATAAAATATATTATAAACTAATTTGGTCAAAATATCTCTCTCTCTCTCTCTCTCTCTCTCTCTCTCTCTCTCTCTCTCTCTCTCTCTCTCTCTCTCTCTCTCTCTCTCTATATATATATACGGCAGTTGGCATCTGTGAATTTGCATTACCGCCACCTGCTCCTCTTCAAAGTTCCACACACTCTTAAAGAACTTCATTCTACGTCACCATGCTGGTCAGAATCCACCAATATGATTGGACAGAATCCGCCACGAATGTAGAACAGACCAATGACAGTACGAGTCCAAGTTTAAAATTCTACAGCTTCTAATCGGACAGTAAGCGTCACATGATCAAATGGCGCCAGCTCATAGCGTCCTGCGTTGGTTGTAAACAGAGTGAACTGACCAATAGCAGGCGCGGAAGGCTGAAGACGTCAGTTGAAGCGGAGCAGCGTCACGTGCCAGAAACCGAGCAGCCGAGTGGAGCCGAGACGAGCCGAAAAGGGAGGGACGGAAGCGATCTGGAGGAGACCGACCCAGAGTTCACAACCACCGACCGAGACTAACACGGACACCGACACAGACCTGGAATACCGCGGCAAGGGTGTGACAGTGACGTCAGAGATCGCGGAGGTCGTTGCGACCTGTCTGAGGGTTGATGTTTGCTGTACAGTGAGCTGCTCCCGGATTCAGAAAACTTTTGTCCTGAAGAAGTTGACCGCGGTCGGTGAGCTCTGCGGCGGGCTGTCCTCCTCCGAGCGGAGCCATGGTGTCCTGGATGATCTCCAGGAGCGTCGTGTGAGTACACTGGGGGCTGAGATGTGGGTCTCCCACCGGGGAGGGGAGGGGGTGGAGGTGAGGGCTGGGGATGGGACTGAGCTCTGTTAGCCTGCTCGGCTAACTCACCGTGTTTGTGAGAAGCTCTGATCTTAACCCTTCAAACATCCACCCGACTGATAACACCTCCACCTTCACTGAAGTATTTACCTCCCGGACCGAACATGACGGGGGTTTGGACCGTGTGCAGTGACGTCAGCGTGGCGTTTTCCTCGGGGCTGGTTAGCTGCTAATGTTAGCATGTTGTTTGTGTCTCAGGAGCTTCTGGTGAGTCAACAGGGGAGGTGTTCATGTCTTCATGTCCCCGTGTCTCCATTTCTTCATGTCCCCATGTCTTCATGTGTCCATTTCTTCATGTCCCCATGTCTTGTGTCCATTTCTTCATGTATTCATGTGTCCATTTCTTCATGTCTTCATGTCCCTGTGTCTCCATTTCTTCATGTGTCCATTTCTTCATGTCTTCATGTCCCCGTGTCTCCATTTCTTCATGTGTCCAGTTCTTCATGTGTTTATGTCTCCATTTCTTCATGTGTTTATGTCTCCATTTCTTCATGTGTCCATTTCTTCATGTCCCTGTGTCTCCATTTCTTCATGTCTTCATGTCCCCGTGTCTCCATTTCTTCATGTGTTTATGTCCCCATGTGTCCATTTCTTCATGTGTTTATGTCCCCATGTGTTCATGTCCCCATGTCTCATTTCTTCGTGTGTTTATGTCCCCATGTGTTCATGTCCCCATGTCTCATTTCTTCTTGTGTTTATGTCCCCATGTGTTCATGTCCCCATGTCTCAATTTCTTCATGTGTGTTCATGTCTCCGTGTCTCAATTTCTTCATGTCTCCATTTCTTCATGTGTTCATGTCTCTCAGTCTCCATGTCTCTATGTTCACCTGATCAGGTGTTAAGGATTGTCTGCTGCTGTCCTCTGAGGGTTTAAGCTGGTTAATGTCAGGAAACAAAGGCCGTGTTTTGCAGTTTGCTTACTTCCACTTTAAATATATTTACGTTTATCAATCCTCTTTTCATGATCCAGACGTAGTTTTAGGACTCGGGTCCAACACAACCTGCTGAGGTTTAAGACCACCATCCAAAGACTTTGTTGTTTTCACCTTTTCTTGTAATTCTGTGCTTTCTCCCAGAATTAATATCTGAACTTGACTTTTTAAAGTCAGACGAAGGTCTTTGTCCAGTTGAAGTCAGAATTCTGAGAAAACAAAAACACATCATTTTTGTAGCATTCTGGCTTTTTTCCTCAACGGTTTGATGTTAAAGTCTGAATTCTGTCTTTCGTAAGACGTTTTGAGAAAATAGTGAGCAGGTTTTTGGAGGACACACGCTTTTTTATGGGAGATCCTGTCTGTGTGATTGGCCGTGTCTTATTTCTCTTGTCTGCACACTGGAGAGCAGCGGTTCTACATCAGAGGCTAATGGAGGACAGGAATGTGGAGGAAAGACCACAAGGGAGTGGCGGAGGAAAGGAATGTCTCTGGGTTTCATCTCATCCAACCTGCAGAGCTCTGGTGAAGCCGCTTTGTTAACTGAAGTGCAGCTTGTCCCAGTCAGCTGATGTTCACATGGAAGGAAGAAATCAGCAGAAGGGGACGTTTCTGCTGACGTCTTATCACAGCTGATGAAAGGACTTTAAATCAAATTGACCAAATGGGACTAAACTGCTGCTCCCCATGGATGTACGTCTACAGTGCAGTTCGTGTCTGTTTGTGTACATCCCTCATCGGAAATTAGTTTTTCTGAGTTTTCTGAGTGCTGATATATACTCTATAAATACTATACTGTATACTGGGTCACTGTTGCCAACTTGGCGGCTTTCTGGCGGCTCTTCAGGTCCTGTTGGCCACTTTTTTTTTTGTGAAAAGTGACGAGTGACAAATCTGGTGACTTTCTCTGGTGTTACTGGCGACTTTCTAGTGTGTTTGGCGACTGTGAGGTGACAGCAGGTCTGGTTCTGCAGTCACTGTGGTCAACGAGCAGTGGGTCCTGCTGTGAGTCCGTCCCCCGTCCTGAGGTCAGTCTGACAGTCCCTCCCTCCCTCCTGCAGTCAGACCAGAGGACAAGTCAATGTAAATGTGTTTTCAATCACACTAAAGCAGATCCAATCAACCAAGTCTTTTTTCAATGACCAAAATAAAAACAACACTAGAATCAGCAGCACAAAGCTCGTTTGCAGTTCTAAACATATTCAGGGTGTTTTTTTTAACTTACTTTGGCCCTGTTTCCACGACAACGTTTCACGTGACAACACCTAAAGGCCCCTTCATCCTCCATAAGAACGAGAAGAAAGTTGGGCAGTGACGGTCCTGCTGAACAAAATGACCTAATTTCCTTCGTCCAGCTCCTTCTGGCTGAAGACATTAGTTTCAGCTCTACCAACCGTCCTGGCTGAACTATGTAGGAGCTGCTCTGCTGAAACTTCTGCTCTACAGTGTGCTGCTCATGCGTGTTCCAGTTCGCTCATGACTATCAGTCATATTTTAATCATATTTAGCTCGTAACATCACTACTGTACAAGCGCCGCAGCTCATTAAAATGTGGGAGTGCAGGCTTTTACATGATGCACCTGAACGCATCACGAACAGCTGTCAGCTCCTGGAGTTAATACCGGGTCAACATGGCGCTCGGACAACAACTCTCTTTTATTACTGGAACAGTTTAGAGAAATGTATTTCTGAAAGCACTGGAGGACAGAAATAAACTGTGCAGTTGAAAAGTTTAAACGCCGCATCACAGACGTGTGGCTACTGCGAGGGGGCGTGGCCTGTTGTGAGGGGGCGTGGCCTGCGAGTTCGGCAGCTTCTTATCCGAGTATGAACAGTCCTGCTGGCTGACGTCACTGCAGAACTTTGTTCTTGTTCTTATGGGTTCAAAAAGGGAGGATGCAGGGGCCTTAATCCGCTAAAAAAAAAAAAGAGTGTTTCCACTGCAGCAGCGGACACCGAGACAACGATGTAGTTAGTCTGCCGGGCCACTGGAGGGCGCTGTTGCTGGATTTTGTAATGAAACTACACAGACGTGTGCAGAGAACAAAACACTATAAAGGTGAAGAAAATGGAGAGAACCTGACATCAACATGGACTGATGACACATCGGATGATATCAGGGAGAGTCTCAACTATTAAACTACTGATCTGGAGGTTAAAACTAGAATATGGACCGCGGGTCGTACCACTACGGGTCGTACCACTACGGGTCGTACCACTACGGGTCGTACCACTGCGGGTCGTACCACTACGGGTCGTACCACTACGGGTCGTACCACTGCGGGTCGTACCACTGCGGGTCGTACCACTGCGGGTCGTACCACTGCGGGTCGTACCACTGCGGGTCGTACCACTAGGGGTCGTACCACTGCGGGTCGTACCACTGCGGGTCGTACCATGTTTGTTTACAACTGGATGAGCAGGAGGGAGGGGGAGATGAGCAGTAACAGGCTCTGTAGCCTCCATCAGTCTCTGCAGGAGGGATTTGCACCATGAAAGAATCTTTCCACCTTGGGAGCCAGATTAAAAACTTTGTGGATACAGTGGATCAGAACACTGGTACCGTGTAAACGGACCCCCCAAGAGTGAAGGAAGTTTTGCGGAAACACTCTAATTCGTTGTGGTGTAAACGGGGCCTTTGTCTCCTCCACGACGTTATTCCTGTTTTCCTACAGCGTGCCTGACAATTACATGCTAATGTCCAATTATGCAAATGAGGTGATGATGTCATTTAGCTACTTTCCTTACTGAGGAGTTGGCAACACTGTACTGGGAAGTTCAGACTGTCATTTATACATAAGCCCACTAAAGGTATCATTATTTGTCCTGTTTCTGACATTTCCAGAAGATCCATTCCAACTGTTTGTTGGCCAACAGCAGGACAAAGTGTGGAGGGACAGACACCTGAAGGTATAAACATGTCTGATGAGCTTGCTGCTCCTGAATATTCAGCTTGTTTGTCCCTGAGCCACATGATAAGGTGATGTGTACTTGTACATGTCAGTGGGCCATGGTGATAATAACCTGATACCACTGCAGGAGAGAGTTCAGTCTGGCTGTGGGACACGAGGTTCATCATTTCTGTTAGTGGTAATCTGTTGAACTTGTTTCAGATTAGAGGAACTGCTTCTTCCTACGCTGCTGTGAAGGTGGTGTTTGGTTCCTCCTCAGTTGTTTAAATCCTCAACAGTCCCCGTCCTGCCGTAACATGTTTCAGCTTCACACAAAGGATTCGTTGTACAAGGTGTCATACTTGTAGTTTCCGTTTAGCCGTCGCTGTTGTTATCTGTTAGTTTTTAAGGATTTTCTTAATGTTTTTGTTTTTTTCTAAACTAACAATATTCTGATAAATAGTCAGACTATTGAGTATTATTTTGTAGTATTTTTTTATGAAAGCGGGGCGGAGGGCTTAAATGGTGCATTGTAGTTTAATTTCAATATCCTTCATTTGTTCAGGAGAAACACATGGAGATTAATAATCTAAGTGTTTCCTGGTAGCAGTACATAAAATCATTTTACAGTGTCAATAATACTAGAATGTTCTTATGTACTTGTGTTTTTGCTGTTTATTTGTATTTGAAATACAATAAAAGTACAGACACAGAGCATATGAAAGATAATAAATTCTAAAAACTATCAAATAGTTTAAAATAAGTTAGTTAAAACAAGAACATGGTGACGTTTTAATTTCCAGGAGCAGTGAAAGGTTGTAAACTCTCCAGTGAGAGCAGCTCAGTGAGTCTCGGGTTGTTCTGTAAAACATTCCATGAACATGGAGCAGAACACATGAAGGCTTTTCTGCCCACTTCTTACATTGTGTACTACTAAATACTACATTGTCATGTGATAAATTGTAGGAGTAGTTGATATTGAATGAACCAAACACCAAATAATATGTTATGGAAGGAATTATTTAAAAGCACTTAACTGAACCAATATAAAGATGTATACAATATAATATATACAAAGAGGTATACAAAATGAATCCTAAATAAGATTCAACTTCAGAAGCCACATACAGTCCCGTTTCATCTCTAGGGACTGGACTGGTCAAATAAAGCTCTACTAACCTTTAAATTTACACTTGAAAGTGTTTTTGTTGTGCTCACAGTGTACGGGAGGAATTCACACAATTAGTACTAAACATGACAACAATCTCAACATAAAGTCAATTTTAATGAAACATTTTGCTGCAGAATACAGTGAAATGTTAAAAAGAAGTCCTATAGAGCGTCTTGCTTGCTGGTTTGTGGGGCTGATTGGAGCTCGTTGCGGCCGGTTTTGGTCCACAGGCCTCATGTTTGACTGAAGTAAACTTCAGCGCAGTGCCCCCTGCTGGAGGCTGTCCACTCATTAAGGTGCATTAACAGTCTCTCCGTGCTCGACTGATTGTCTGCTCTTACCGGGTCCCTGGTCGGAGGTTCTGCTGGTCACACAGTTGGAGGCTTTCAGCAAGCTGGGCGGTGTTCTTTTCTCCGTCTCTTTTGAAGAATGAGGTCTGGAGGCTCTGTGCCTTTAACTGTGGAGTGAAATGGAGCTGCTGCTGCTTCGACGGGCTTTAGCAGCAAAAATACTGCCTGTGTTCAGTCTGTTCCACTATATTCTATTTCATTTATTATTTGAGCTGATATCAGTTGCATGTTCGCCCCCCCCCCCCCCCCCCCCCCCCCCGTCATATCGGGGTGATTACTTGTGCACGATAAGAAAGTCCGATGTCGGCCCATGCCTTGGTCGTACTACATTGTAGTAGAAAACGAATGAGGTAGAGTAGAGGCGAGGCGAGTAAGGCTGAGTAGGAGCTAGTGGAAAAGCGCCACAAGTCATGTCTGTGATTTGTTGCCCTGGAGAAGATTTAGCGGGGGGGGCACAGACCTGCTCTCTAAGCATTCCCTGTTGCTGGAACAGCCCTTCTCTCCACAATCCTCCCTCTGTGTTTTTAGAGGAAAAGTCATGTAATCAAATTCTTATTCCTGAAGCTCAAACCAGATGGTGGCAGCTCCAATCTTGGGGATCTGTGAACCCCGCTGCCCCTGCCCCTGCCCCTGCCCCCTCCCCCTCCCCCTCTCTTTTCCCTCTCTGGGTGCTTCCTGCCTGTTTTTTTGCTCTTGTTCTCCAATGCTCCCCCTTCCTCCATCTGCTGGTGTACGGTGTCAGGAAACCCAGGAAATCGACCTGGAGCCCAGAGTCAAGGCCCAGCGAAAGGCACCGGGGCTGTTTTCTCAGCTGCGTGGAGAGAGGGGGGAGTTGGTGGGTGGAGAAGGTGATGAAATGGGAAGGAGGAGGAGGAGAGATGGTAGTTTTGCTATGAAAAGGGGCCTAGTGTTTCACTAAATTGTTTCAAGACCTTCTTGTTGCTCATGAGAGGGTTTGTGGGGAAAGTGCTGCTCTCATGGAAAAATGAAGGAAGAAACAACCTTTGGCTTTTGGTCAAATCAACAGCTTGTGTTCATGTTGGTTCACAAAACCAGAACCACTGAACTCTCCTGGTCTCAGGCTCAGAGCTGGAAATCAGATCTATGATCCTGTTGGGGCCTGAGGATTCCATGAACTCCTCCAGAGCTTCAGTGAGCTGTTTCTCCAACTTGCTCCCCCGAAGGAAAACACCACAACAATGGATAGGCCATAAAACAGCAGGGGAGCGAGCCAGACCCCGGAAGTGGCCAATGAGGACGCTTGAATCCGACCCGAACACACCACAGGGGTCCAGGCCCAAGTTGGTGGGACTCACGTTCTATCAACACTCTCGGCTATTCTCAACTGACCATCCGCGGAGACACATGTCTCTGCTTGCCTCAGGATGGTAAAGAGAGCAAAAGAACAGAAGAACCACCAACGCCAGCCAGCTGGACGAGCAGAACCCAGTTTGGACTACATCTTCTGTTTTCCGCTATTTTTCCTGTTTTTGGGAGATTCTGGAGACCAGAGCCAGTGTCGTCTCCTCCCAAGATCATCCTCTCAGTTGCACTCCTGCAGCTGGAGCCAGGCCTCTGAATTTCAGGACGCTGAAATTAAGACCCGGTAACATCCAGTTACCACCGCCTCCCAGAACCAACAGCACCACGGACGGTGCTGCAAAGAACTATCAGGGTGAGCGCGTTTGTCTGGGCAGAGAATAGTTAGAATGATGTTCTGTTGAAAATGCAATGTGTTTCCATGTGCCGCTCAGAAGGCAGCAGCCTTTCATGTTGTTTGTGTATGCGCATTCACGCGCACTAAGTCCAGAACGCTGGTTTTCCACCTCAGAACCAGAGGTCCGAGTGAGCTCCAGGCCCACTGGGAACTCTGTGTGGAGGAACCAGGGTTCAGAACCGAGCCGCGCAGAATTCTCTGTCTTTCTCTTGTCTTCATCCTCTCTCATCTCTCCCTCTCCACTAACCCGGATCTCCTCGCAGCAATGCGCCCCCCTTACCTGATCAAGATAAGGTCTCACACACACCACTGCATGTAACACCTATCTGTTAGCTGCTGCAAGAGCAGATCTGCCGTGATCACAAGAGCCCTGACTGCCGGTCCCGACCTCCACTTAGGTGCTCAGAACCGGGCCAACGGAACCGCCCGTTCATTACGCCCTCGGTAGACTAACTCGCTCCGAGACCGCCCTCGCGCACGCGCGCTCGACGGACGTCTTGTTTATCTGGCCGCTAAGCAACCGCCGCGTCCCCAGAAACAGCTAGTCATCACACCCCCTCGTCACGCACGCACGCACGCACGCACGCACGCACGCACGCACGCACGCACACACACACACACACACACACACACACACACTCTTTGTACATAGTGTTTGCTGTTTAATAGATTAGATCTCCGTGTTAGATGTCGTTTGCTATTTGAGTGTGTTGATTTATGAGATGATTTCTGAATTATTTATGAATTAATACATTTTATTAATAAACGCCTGTTAGCTGAATTGTATGCTTCTTGGTGATTATTGTGTATTTATTGTTTTACAATTCACTGGTTTGTAACAGTCTGTGCTCGGATCTCACACCTTCCAATCTATTTAAGATTGTTATATTTTATGCAGAAATATTAACTAACTTAAATAAACTTTTTACAAACGAGACTGATATTTTGGTATTAGCTATTTCCAGTTTATCTGGTGGTGCCCCGATTTATTATTAATACATAAATAAGAAATTTATGCAAATTAATAATTTTTTTTACTAAAAATTTTTTTTTCATAATTTTTCATTTTTTGTTTTTAAAGTAATTATTCAATTACTTTAGGAGTTTTTAATGAGTAAATGACCATTTACTTCCATTAATAATTTCAATTTTTCATAAATTACTTCCAGTGATTTATTACTTTTAGTAATCTATTACTTACAGTAATTATATGCTAATAACCAACCATAAACCCCAACAATCCACAGTGAAGACAAACGCCTACATATGTGAAGTGAGATTTGTTCTTCTGAATGACAGTACGAGTTTAGCTGTTTGTTGACTTTGTTGTTTTTTGTCATTTTTACTCGAGCCTTGGAAGACGTATGACCCAGTCTAGTTGCCCTGTTTCAGTTGCCCTGTTTAGTCGACAATGTTTAAGTGAAAACACAAAGCTTTCGTTGCATTATGAGGGTTTGCTTACGCAACAACGTTGCTCAGAGACATTGAAAATACCACTTTTTCAGAGCGGCTCCCAAGGGGGAACTTTTTGAACATGTTCCAAAACTGTCAGGCTCTGTGGATAGATGGATAGTTCTGCACATGCTCAGTAGAGCCAATCAGAACAAAGTTTCCTCCGTGGTGTCATGACTCCCAGTCCAGATTCTTCTGGACGTGGTACTTTTATTTATTTACAACGCAGCAACGTGCAATGCTTGCAAAGCAACGCAGCAACGTGCAATGTTAATAAAGCAACGTAGCAATTTACAATGTTAGCAAAGCCGTAGTCCAGGAACAAGCCTCCTTTCCTTTTCTTATTGAGAATTCAGACAGTCCTTATCATGGCCGCCACACTAAACACTTCCAGGGTGAAGGAGGAGTGATAGAGGAGGAGACAGGAGGGACAATTCGGACCTACCCTAACTTTTCATGACAACATGTCCGCTGTTTGGACGTATTTTACACTCAAAACACAGCAAAGCAGCGACGTGGATATTAGCAAAGCAACGCAGCAATGTGCAATGTTAGCAAAGGAACGCAGCAACGTGGATGTTAGCAAAGCAACGCAGCAACGTACAATGTTAGCAAAGCAACGCAGCAACGTGCAATGTTAGCAAAGCAACACAGCAACGTGCAATGTTAGCAAAGCAACGCAGCAACGTGCAATGTTAGCAAAGCAACACAGCAACGTGGATGTTAGCAAAGCAACGCAGCAACGTGGATGTTAGCAAAGCAACGCAGCAACGTGCAATGTTAGCAAAGCAACACAGCAACGTGCAATGTTAGCAAAGCAACGCAGCAACGTGCAATGTTAGCAAAGCAACGCAGCAACGTGCAATGTTAGCAAAGCAACGCAGCAACGTGGATGTTAGCAAAGCAACGCAGCAACGTGGATGTTAGCAAAGCAACGCAGCAACGTGCAATGTTAGCAAAGCAACACAGCAACGTGCAATGTTAGCAAAGCAATGCAGCAACGTGCAATGTTAGCAAAGCAACGCAGCAACGTGGATGTTAGCAAAGCCGTAGTCCAGCAGGGCGGCGCTCTGCAGCCAGACGTCAGCGTTTTCAAACTCCAGCTCTCGGAGGAGAACAGCACTGACATCAGAACAATGACCAGCAGCTCCTCCAGGCTGTCAGCAGGCGACTCACACCTCCGTGAAGCTGCGTCCTACTCCACGCTAAACTCCCTGAAAATAGTCCCAATGGTTGGAGCTGCGTTAGAGCTGGAAACATTGTGTTGCTGCTGCCTTGCTCAAGAATTTCCCCAGGGATTAATAAAGTCATTCTGAGGTTCTAAAGATAGAACTAGTTTATTATGAGATGATGACGTCATGCAGACCCCCACATTGTCCACATGGAACTATAATACTTTGTACTGCTTCCTTTTCTGACCTGATACTCACCTCAAGTTTTCTTTTGAGAGAGTACATGTATACATTAGTACATTTCATACTTTACTGTAGAGAGGAGTTTATTACAGCCTCATGTAAAGTCAACAATAATGATAATATTAAAGCAAACAGAGCTCTGATGTCAGAATAGTATAGGTATCAGCAGATATCCACATTCAGGTATCGGGATCAGATCTGAAGTGAAACAACGTGGATCGGTGCTTCACTATATCCGTGCGATCCATATCTTGAAGTGTGAAGCTGCCATCTGCTCTCTGCTGTGCTGCCATCATTCAGGTCGAATCCAGTGAGCCTACGATCACACTCGGGTGCAGTTTGATCAAAACGTGAGTGAAGGAAGACCAAACAGGATGTGACAGACTTCAGATTCACTGTATTTCCACAGTTTATTATCACCGATGTGCACAGAGGAGGAATTCCTGCTGCTGCTTCTATTTTACAAGCTGCTGCTGAGATTCTCTCTGGTAAAATTCCACCTGATTAGTTTTGCAATGAGGACATTTTATCTGATCTGATGAGGAACCATGTATTACTGGGCTGTTTTCATCTGTGTTTCTGTACGTCGCCCAAGTGTTTATTTTATTAGTCTGTTGGTGAATGCAGTATTATCTTGTTATGGGGTCCAGCCCTACACATGATGTTTAACTAATAGCTCTAACCTAAAGTATAGAGATAGATGTGTGTGTGTGAGCTTGGTGAGATACAAATACTTGTTATCATCCTGGCATCAGCCATTGCCTTTCTGTACTGACTCCAACCCAAAGAGCACAGCTGGAGGACAGACCGTGGTCATCCTCATCTCCAGCGTGCTGGCTGAGGGTCTTGTGGGGGGGGGGGGGCGCTGTGTGTTTCTTGTTAAAGCAGTAGAAATGGCAGTGGGACACATGCTGGAGATGTGAGGAGAGCCTCTCTGTTTCTATAGCAACTGCAGGAAAATAAACTGCTGTGGTTGTTGGCAGCTCGCCTGCTGCGGAGGAGACTCTGGTCAGAGGGAGTGTGTCTGTATATAGACTATAGTGTGCGTGTGTGCGTGTGTGCGTGTGTGCGCGTGTTCGCGTGTTCGCGTTCTGAGGCCTCTGTGGTTTGGCTCTGGCCTTCGCAGCCCCGCCGGGGTCATGGCAGCGAGGCCAGCAGGACCAGAGGACCTCGGCGTCCCGGCCAGATCCAGGGCACAGTGCAGGTTTAAGTGACACAATCCAAAACATGTTCCTCTAACCCCGTTTGTGATCAGGTGTTTGTCCCGTTTACATGAAGACTGAATATAGTGACCAGAGCCCATTCAATCCCGTCATGCTTTATCACCTGCTCACATGATTTGGGCTGCAACTAACGATTATGTTGCTAATTGATTAGTCTGTAGATTTTTATCATTTTCGATTAATCTTTTTTTTTTTTTTTTTTTTTTTAAACAAACATTTTTGTTCAGCCTTTGTTTACCCAGAAAAGTTATTACGAGCATATTTTCATTCAGAAAAAGAAACACAACAGAATGGTGCTTTTTACATTATTTCTTTACATTTCTGTAAAACAAGTCAAAACTAACACGATGAGCTTAATGAACAATAATTGGACCCAAATCTAAACTGCTGTCTCAACCTTGTCGAGGTTTGTTTCTTGTGGATGTAGTGGGAAGTTTTCCACACTTTAGATGACTTTTTTCGTGAAGTTTTCTATCCTGATGTTTCTCCTGTTTCCTCACGGGACCTTTAGGCAGCCGCTTCTGCCATCTTACTGAAAGTATTGACTGTGCTGTGGCGCACGTGATGCAAAACAATCCTGCTCCTGCTGTGCAGGTAGATTAGAGCCACTGGTTGCTCATTACTGCCACACTCTGGTAGCTGCAAGAACTATTTGGTTGAAAATTTAAAAAAAAAAAAAAAATGGCTGCTTAAGGTGAAAATTTTGTTCACCAAGTAGTTGATAACTAAATTAGTCGACAACTATTTTAATAATTGATTAAATCGATGAGTTGTTTCAGCTCTACACATAATCCACATCCAGCTTTAGAATCAAGATCTTTATTTGTCATAAACACAGGTATACGCAGTATAATGTGCAGTGAAATATTTTTAGTTCCTGTTCCAAACCAACACAACAATGTTTATAATGAGAATAGAAATTAAAACACACAAGACATATATGCCGAAAACAAGCATGGTAGATCCTTGACTGGCCGAATACAGTCGAGTTTCATCTTGAGTGGGCCGGACCGGTAAATATTACCATAACAACCTGTAAATTTACACTTTAAGGTTTGTCTTTGTTGAGGTGCACAGTGTATGCGATGGAACTGTCTGGAATTCTGCAAGATCAAACCGTTACTACTCAAAATGACGACAATCTCCACATAAAGTTAATTTTAATGAAACATTCTAGTGGAAAATACAGTGAAAATGTCCAAACAAAACCTCCTATAAATCCTATATAACTACCTTGCTTGTTGGTTTGGCCCGATTAGAGCCGCTTGTGGCCGGTTTTGGCCCACGGGCGTGATGTTTGAATCCCATGTGTTTTAAAGTGAAAGTTAAGCCAGGAATCACAGCTGCACAGCATTTGGAGGGGAGGCTGCGATTAATCCAGCTCAAAATTAATATCTGGACACCACAACCAGCAAATCTTTGGATAATTGGTCCAGCCCTTGTATTTAGGCTGTTCTAATGTTGCTCACTTCAACTTTGCCAGGGAAACCTGTCTGTTGTCCACGTTTGGCAGGTTGTTTCTCATTAAGGTGTGCTAACAGTTGAATTTGTGTCCGTGCGATTTGTTTGCTCAGTACAGGGTGTCCGCTCTTATTGGGTCCGCTTGTCAGAGGTCGTACTGTATATACCATATTTTCCGGACTATAAGTCACTTTTGTCCATAGTTTGTCTGGTCCAGCGACTTGTAGTCAGGAGCGACTTATATATCAAAAGAAGTAACATGTATAACACAGCTGGTATTATGGTGAGCTCCTGTCCTGTCCTCTCCGGGACGCACAGGCTTTAATCTCTGTTCCACCGAGATGATCGAGCGTGAAACCAACTTCACCAGTCAGCCATTGGCATAGCCTCCCGCATCAATCAGCTGTAAGCGCTGAGGTGCGCTCCCTGCACCGTCACCTTGGTGTGGGGGGCACAGGAGGTCCAGCTTCTGTGCCCCCTGCACCTTCACCTTGGTGTGGCGCCCACCTCTCACGCCGCTCAGCCTGGCGGGTCCAGACCAGGCTGAGCGGCGCCCACCTCTCACGCCTCGCACAGAGATCGACCAGCTGTTAGTTTAGCAACCACAGGTTTGACATGTCCACGAGACGAAGTGTTGGAGACAAAGGACAGAAAGGTGTGACTATAGTAACAACTGGTCAGGAGGAACCAACCTTCACAGTGGAGCTGGCAGGTTGTGGAGACGAACCAAACCTGCCAGCGATGGTCATTTTCACACTGAAAACCAAAAGACTGGGTAACTTGCCTTTCCAGACTAAATGTCTGTTCTTAATCGAGGATTTGTGAAATAAATTCCCAAATAATGCGACTTATAATCCAGTGTGACTTATATAATTATATCATTTTTGACTGGTGTGACGTAAACTCAGGAGCCACTTGTAGTCCGGGTAATACGGTACAAGGAAGTTTCTTGAGTCTATTGTTTCAGGTTCAGCAGGCAGACAGCCTGAGGGAAGAAGCTCCTCCTCTTCCTCTCTGTGTTTCCCTGACGGCAGCAGAGAGAACAGTCTGTGGCTGTTCTTCCTGGCCTTTAACCTGCATCGTTTGTTGTAAATGTCCGGCAGGTTGGGGAGGGTGGTTCTGGTTGTGATGGTGCTCCGCCGAGCGGACCCCCCTCCTTAGGACCAAGAAGTCCTGCTGGGTGCTGCTGCCCCTCCAGGTGATGATACTTCTTGCCAGACCACTCAATGGTGTAGGTGTAAAAGTTTCTGAGCACCCTGAGAGGGAGTTTAAAGTCCCTCTGGCGTCTGAGGTGGTGCAGACGCTGTGGAGCTTCTTCACCAGGTGTTGATGTGACAGGACCATGTCAGGTCCGGAGTGATGTGGACACCTAGGTACTTGAAACTCTCCACTTTCGCCACCACGGTCCTGCTGATCCTGAGTGGCTGCTCCGCCCTCTGCTGCTTCTTGCTGTAATCCACAGTCAGCTCCTTGGTCTTGCCGACGTTCAGACTGTTGTCTCTGCACCAGTCCTCCAGGTCGCTGCTCTCCATCATGTTCTCCTCATTGCTGTTGGAGCTCAAACGTATTCAGCGTTCAAAAAACCTCACAAAGGGCTGCAGGATGCATCACACACTGATCATTGCAATGGCAGCAATATACATATTACATAATATTGACTGAACTGCAATGAATTTGATACATTTTACCAATTAGAGGAAGCTTGAACATTTTTTTTGCATCAGATCTTATTTCACTTAACATTACATCAAACCTGGAGACGGCAGGGAGCAGTAAAAAAAAATTAAAAGTCAACAACAGAAACACATGATAGAATCAAAAACAGTACAATCATATCTGGTTAAAATTAAGTCCCAGAAGAAAATGAGCTCTTACACAGCAATCATCTACTAAATGTTATAATGTGATCACAATATCTGTAAAAATGATCACAAATTGCATGTTTAACTCGTATGGTACAGCCCCAACATGAGGAATACAGGCAACAATGGTGAACTGTGCTCGGTTCTATCATGTATCACGTTTGGACATGTGGGTTCCTTTCTTATTCTAAAGGACTTGAGAGAACTCCGAGCAGACCACTGTGACGAGTCGACTGGTATTTGTCACGATCTGTGTGGAGCAGTTCATCCTGACCTGAAGCTCTAAGAAGCTGTGGTGTTCATTGTGTCTGTCCTGAAGCGTGACTTGTTTACAGCACACCTTCATGCTGGTGGTTTCTGGAGGAACCGTGTTAGGAGCAGCTGTGTGGATTCCAGCACAATAGAGCCACATCCCGCATGCGTATGAGCCCGTTCTACAGAGAACACTGTGTGCTGTCGACACCGGAGGGTGGAGGGAAGGAGTGTCCTGCTGTAAACTCATCCAGGCGGTTTTCACGCTCTCACGCACACACTGAGCTCTGTCAGGAGGAATATAGAGCTGTGTGAGGGAGGGTGTGGATGTGGCTTCTTTTGTTAGAGCTTTCCCTCCATCTGCATGTGTGAGTCACCGTAGAGAAGCAGCTCTGCTCATTTCAATAGCAACGACTGAGGCCCTGTTTACACGACAACGTTTCACCTGACAACACCTAGTCCTTTAAAAAAAAAGAGTGTTTCCACTGCAGCAGCGGACACAGAGACAACGATGTAGTTAGTCTGCCGGGCCACTGGAGGGCGCTGCTGCTTGATTTTGTAATGAAACTACACAGACGTGTGCAGAGAACAAAACACTATAAAGGTGAAGAAAATGGAGAGAACCTGACATCAACATGGACTGATGACACATCGGATGATATCAGGGAGAGTCTCAACTATTAAACTACTGATCTGGAGGTTAAAACTAGAATATGGACCGCGGGTCGTACCACTACGGGTCGTACCACTACGGGTCGTACCACTACGGGTCGTACCACTACGGGTCGTACCACTACGGGTCGTACCACTACGGGTCGTACCACTGCGGGGCCGCCATGTTTGTTTACAACTGGAGAGCAGGAGGGGGAGATGAGCAGTAACAGGCTCTGTAGCCTCCATCAGTCTCTGCAGGAGGGAGGGGGAGATGAGCAGTAACAGGCTCTGTAGCCTCCATCAGTCTCTGCAGGAGGGAGGGGGAGATGAGCAGTAACAGGCTCTGTAGCCTCCATCAGTCTCTGCAGGAGGGATTTGCACCATGAAAGAATCTTTCCACCTTGGGAGCCAGATTAAAAACTTTGTGGATACAGTGGATCAGAACACTGGTACCGTGTAAACGGACCCCCCAAGAGTGAAGACAGTTTTGCGGATACACTCTAATTCATTGTCGTATAAACGGGGCCTGATACTCCTGGCACACCTGAGAGCAGCATGAGACCCCGTGAGGAGGAGAGGGGGACATGAGGTTGTTTTGATTCTTTATTTTGGAGATTTACAATCTCTTTTTTCATAACACAATTACAATTTGTAATATTCTTAAGAAATCAAAGTTTATTTATCTTTAAAAGGGCATACTTATATATTATACCAATATTAATATATCAGTGGAAAAATGGTATCAAAACGGCAAAATTATCGTTTATCACAATAATTTCTGGGACAATTAATCGTCCAGCAGAATTTATCATGACAGGCCTAGCGGGGGTGTCAGTCTGAGCACTGTCACCCAGATCACATTGCACCAATTAAGAACCTTCCTGCAGGTGGAGAGCCCACAGGAAGGTGGCGCCCGGCGTGGGACATGACCCCTCTACCTTGAGATTGAGAGTCTCATGCTCTACCTACTGAGCTGGCCGGGGGACTCCAATGCAGCAAATAGTGTCCTGATTCTGCCTTAAAATCAGAAAGAGAGCAGATGCTTGGATGGACGGACGTCTTCCATACTGAATTTGACTCCCACAGCCCTTTAACTGTGGACATGTGGCACCACACAAAACTGAAACACCACTTCAGAAAATCTACTGGACTTCAAACTAAATCTACATTTGTACAACCTCAGTCTGTGCAGCAGAGTGCAGTACTTTGGGGTGGTGGTTACAAGTGCTCTGAACCAGATGTGTTCCAAACCCCCCATCACCCCCCCATCCAGTGGTGCTGGGGTGGATTATAGAGGACACTGACTCACTGTGTTCCAGTAGTTTTCAGGCGCTGGGTCAGGAGGACCCAACATCCCATCACAGCTTGATCATCGTAAGTCCCCGCATTGCTGTGCTGCAGCGCATGATGGCTTTTAGCTGTAAAATCACAATTTAGTGTGTAAGCCTCGGTTTAGATTTGAATTATACTTAACTGCGGCTTCGGTTTGAGTGGAAAATCCTCTAACAAGTGTGAGATGGACTGTGGAGACTGGAGAAATTGAGGCGTGATGTTGTGACGCTGCAGGCCTATAGCAGGGCCTGTTTTGGTAAAAACTACCAACTTTACAGGGTCTTTCTGAGCGGGTCAGATTTGTGATACAATTGTTGCTACAACATTTACATATAGACTTAATTTGTTCCCGAAATCTCTGTAGATCAGTTTAATTTGAACATGTGACATTAATATGATGATGATTAGGCTCATGCTGTGTGTTCTCTATCTGCAGGCTGCTGTTTGGGACCTTGTATCCAGCGTACTACTCATACAAAGCTGTCAAGACAAAAAATGTCAAGGAATATGTAAGTTCATAACATCATGACTCAATGGCACACACAGACTTGTTCAGAAGCTTCAGTGTGTTTGTGTAGAGGCTGCAGTGTGTTTGTGTGGTGTGTGTTTGTGTAGAGGCTGCAGTGTGTGTGTGTAGAGGCTGCAGTGTGTGTGTGTAGAGGCTGCAGTGTGTTTGTGTGGTGTGTGTTTGTGTAGAGGCTGCAGTGTGTGTGTGTAGAGGCTGCAGTGTGTTTGTGTAGAGGCTGCAGTGCGTTTGTGTCGAGGCTGCTGTGTGTGTGTGTGTAGAGGCTGCAGTGTGTTTGTGTCGAGGCTGCAGTGTGTGTGTGTTTGTAGAGGCTGCAGTGCGTTTGTGTCGAGGCTGCAGTGTGTGTGTGTTTGTAGAGGCTGCAGTGCGTTTGTGTCGAGGCTGCAGTGTGTGTGTGTGTAGAGGCTGCAGTGTGTTTGTGTAGAGGCTGCAGTGTGTGTGTGTGTGTGTAGAGGCTGCATTGTGTGTTTTTTGTAGAGGCTGCAGTGCGTTTGTGTAGAGGCTGCAGTGTGTATGTGTAGAGGCTGCAGTGTGTTTGTGTAGAGGCTGCAGTGTGTATGTGTAGAGGCTGCAGTGTGTTTGTGTAGTGTGTGTTTGTGTAGAGGCTGCAGTGTGTGTTTGTGTAGTGTGTGTTTGTGTAGAGGCTGCAGTGTGTTTGTGTAGTGTGTGTTTGTGTAGAGGCTGCAGTGTGTGTTTGTGTAGAGGCTGCAGTGCGTTTGTGTAGAGGCTGCAGTGCGTTTGTGTAGAGGCTGCAGTGTGTGTGTGTAGAGGCTGCAGTGTGTTTGTGTAGTGTGTGTTTGTGTAGAGGCTGCAGTGTGTGGGTGTAGAGGCTGCAGTGTGTGTGTAGAGGCTGCTGTGTGTTTTTTTTGTAGAGGCTGCAGTGCGTTTGTGTAGAGGCTGTGTAGAGGCTGCAGTGTGTGTGTGTGTGTAGAGGCTGCAGTGTGTGTGTGTGTAGAGGCTGCATTGTGTGTGTGTGTAGAGGCTGCAGTGTGTGTGTGTGTAGAGGCTGCAGTGTGTGTGTGTAGAGGCTGCAGTGTGTGTACGTGTAGAGGCTGCAGTGTGTGTTTTTTGTAGAGGCTGCAGTGCGTTTGTGTAGAGGCTGCATTGTGTGTGTGTAGAGGTTGCAGTATGTTTTTTGTAGAGGCTGCAGTGCGTTTGTGTAGAGGCTGCAGTGCGTTTGTGTAGAGGCTGCAGTGTGTGTGTGTAGAGGCTACAGTGCGTGTGTGTCGAGGCTGCAGTGTTTGTGTTGAGGCTGCAGTGTGTGTGTGTAGAGGCTGCAGTGTGTGTGTAGAGGCTGCAGTGTGTGTGTGTGTGTGTAGAGGCTGCAGTGTGTGGGTGTAGAGGCTGCAGTGTGTGTACGTGTAGAGGCTGCAGTGCATTTGTGTAGAGGCTGTGTAGAGGCTGCAGTGTGTGTGGAGAGGCTGCAGTGCGTTTGTGTGTCGAGGCTGCAGTGTGTGTGTGTGTAGAGGCTGCAGTGTGTGTGTGTGTAGAGGCTGCAGTGTGTGTGTAGAAGCTGCAGTGCATTTGTGTAGAGGCTGCAGTGTGTGTGTAGAAGCTGCAGTGCATTTGTGTAGAGGCTGCAGTGTGTGTACGTGTAGAGGTGTGTGTTTCTTTCCATGGAGCCAAATAGCTGGGATCAACAGCTCTTTCTCATGTGATGTCTTCGTGTCTCAGCCGGTGAGATGAGTGTCTCAATGTGCAGCAGTTCATTCTACAACAGTCGTAACAATGGAGTTGGGGTCATGGAGGGAAGCATTGACTGAGTCCCTCCTGCACACACACAGCTCCCTCCTGCACACACAGCTCCCTCCTGAACACACAGCTCCCTCCTGCACACACAGCTCTCTCCTGCACACACAGCTCTCTCCTGCACACACACAGCTCCCTCCTGCACACACAGCTCCCTCCTGCACACACACGGCTCCCTCCTGCACACACAGCTCCCTCCTGAACACACTGCTCCCTCCTGCACACACACACACACACTGCTCCCTCCTGCACACACAGCTCTCTCCTGCACACACACACACACACACTGCTCCCTCCTGAACACACTGCTCCCTCCTGAACACACACAGCTCCCTCCTGAACACACTGCTCCCTCCTGAACACACACAGCTCCCTCCTGCACACACACACACACACACACACACTGCTCCCTCCTGCACACACAGCTCCCTCCTGCACACACACAGCTCTCTCCTGCACACACAGCTCCCTCCTGCACACACACAGCTCCCTCCTGAACACACAGCTCCCTCCTGAACACACAGCTCCCTCCTACACACAGCTCCCTCCTGCACACACAGCTCTCTCCTGCACACACAGCTCTCTCCTGCACACACACAGCTCCCTCCTACACACAGCTCCCTCCTGCACACACACAGCTCCCTCCTACACACAGCTCTCTCCTGCACACACAGCTCTCTCCTGCACACACAGCTCTCTCCTGCACACACACAGCTCCCTCCTGAACACACAGCTCCCTCCTACACACAGCTCCCTCCTGCACACACAGCTCTCTCCTGCACACACAGCTCCCTCCTGCACACACACAGCTCCTGGAAAGTCTTGAACGGGCACAGCGGTGAATCAGCGCTCTGTCATGCACCGTACTTTCCACTTGCACGTCATTTACTGACTGACGTACCTGTTTAACTTGTAGGTGTGCCTCAGTGTCATCTGGATAATTCAGAAACAGGCTGGTTTTATATAATGCTTTATTACCTTTAACATCTTTATTCTAATATCTGGCTGCCACCAATATTGGAATATGAAAATGAGTCAGAAAAGAGCAGCTAATGGCTCATTTGAAGTCATCTGATTAAAATTTGACTCCTAGGATTCTTTCAGTATGGGAATGATTGTCTTTCTAAATGGACCCTATCAGAACCTTCTGAAAGATGTTTTCATTGTCATGATTTGCATCCATGTTAACACTGTTGAGTCTGAGAATTAAGAGGGCATGTTTAGGATCAGCTGCAAATGGATCACTCCTCCAGAGTCCCTGGTGAAGACCCATTCATTCACTCACCCCGGGGCTTTTTTCTAATCCATGATGTTGGCTCACAGGGGCAAAAGGACAGAAATGTTTCTCTGTCCAAATGTGTATGGACCTGCATGTAGACTGGAGCGCCTGGAAGTGTTTCCGTGGTGGAGTTGGGTGATGTAACTCATGTTAGTGAGAGTGAAATCCCAGCTGAATGAGTTAGTGACACATGGAGGTGCAGGAAGCTGGGAGCTCCTTCCTCCTACACTTTGGGTTCCCCATTGTCTGATCCGGCATTGGCATTAACCTGAAGTGCTCACCTTTGATAGTGCAGCTGGGGATTAATATCATGACAGAGTGATGAACAGGCCCAGATTAACACTGAGGCTGACCAGCTGCAGCCTAAGAGCCCCACATGTGTGGGGGGGCCCTCTGATTGGTCTGTGTTGGAAATATATGTATATTAAAATGAAGAATTGGATAAGCTGCTATTTTCCGAAAAGTAAAAAAAATTTAATATATATATATATATATACACATATATATAATAATAATCCGATTGGTCAGATGTGGGTCTCCTCCTCTATCCAATCACCACGCCAATGCTCACGCTCCTATAAGATCTCCGTTCAGGAGCAGCTGATCTCCAGAGGAAACATCCAGGTGATTTACAGCAGTGGGTCCCAACCAGGGCCAGCTTTGTTTTTAAGGTAGGAGTGTCAAACATAAAGCCTGTGGACCAGAACTGGTCCTAAAGAGACTCCGATCTGGCCAAACCACTGAGGAAATGGTCAAAATGTCAAAGAAAATAATGATTTATTTATTTATTTTTTAACATACACAGAAACAATGAACAGAATTATAGCTAAATTCATCTTCTGGGGCGAAAAACTGGCAAACCAGACCATCAAATACCCCGAGATGGAGTGTAAACCCAGGAGTTTATCTTCTGAAACACTGAGATGGAGTGTAAACCAGTTTCCCCTCTAAAACACTGAGACGGAGTGTAAACCAGTTTCCCCTCTAAAACACTGAGACGGAGTGTAAACCAGTTTCCCCTCTAAAACACTGAGACGGAGTGTAAACCCAGGAGTTTATCTTCTGAAACACCGAGATGGAGTGTAAACCAGTTTCTCCTCTGAAACACTGAGACAGAGTGTAAACCCAGGAGTTTATCTTCTGAAACACTGAGACGGAGTGTAAACCCAGGAGTTTATCCTCTGAAACACTGAGACACAGTGTAAACCAGTTTCCCCTCTAAAACACTGAGACACAGTGTAAACCAGTTTCCCCTCTAAAACACTGAGACACAGTGTAAACCAGTTTCTCCTCTGAAACACTGAGACACAGTGTAAACCAGTTTCCCCTCTAAAACACTGAGATGGAGTGTAAACCAGTTTCTCCTCTGAAACATTGAGAGGGAGTGTAAACCAGTTTCTCCTCTAAAACACTGAGATGGAGTGTAAACCAGTTTCTCCTCTGAAACACTGAGAGGGAGTGTAAACCAGTTTCTCCTCTGAAACACTGAGAGGGAGTGTAAACCAGTTTCTCCTCTGAAACACTGAGTAGGAGTGTAAACCAGTTTCTCCTCTGAAACACTGAGATGGAGTGGAAACCAGTTTCTCCTCTAAAACACTGAGATGGAGTGGAAACCAGTTTCTCCTCTAAAACACTGAGATGGAGTGTAAACAAGTTTATCCTCTGAAACACTGAGAGGGAGTGTAAACCAGTTTCTCCTCTGAAACACTGAGACAGTGTAAACCAGTTTCTCCTCTGAAACACTGAGACGGAGTGTAAACCAGTTTCTCCTCTAAAACACTGAGAGGGAGTGTAAACCAGTTTCTCCTCTGAAACACTGAGACGGAGTGTAAACCAGTTTCTCCTCTGAAACACTGCGAGGGAGTGTAAACCAGTTTCTCCTCTGAAACACTGCGAGGGAGTGTAAACCAGTTTGTCCTCTGAAACACTGCGAGGGAGTGTAAACCAGTTTCTCCTCTGAAACACTGAGAGGGACTGTAAACCAGTATATCCTCTGAAACACTGAGAGGGAGTGTAAACCAGTTTCTCCTCTGAAACACTGAGTAGGAGTGTAAACCAGTTTCTCCTCTGAAACACTGAGAGGGAGTGTAAACCAGTTTCTCCTCTGAAACACTGAGATGGAGTGTAAACCAGTTTCCCCTCAAACACTGAGACACAGTGTAAACCAGTTTCTCCTCTGAACACTGAGACACAGTGTAAACCAGTTTCTCCTCTGAAACACTGAGACGGAGTGTAAACCAGTTTATCCTCTGAAACACTGAGAGGGAGTGTAAACCAGTTTCTCCTCTGAAACACTGAGACGGAGTGTAAACCAGTTTCTCCTCTGAAACACTGAGAGGGAGTGTAAACCAGTTTCTCCTCTGAAACACTGAGACACAGTGTAAACCAGTTTATCCTCTAAAACACTGAGAGGGAGTGTAAACCAGTTTCTCCTCTGAAACACTGAGATGGAGTGTAAACCAGTTTCTCCTCTGAAACACTGAGATGAAGTGTAAACCAGTTTGTCCTCTGAAACACTGAGATGGAGTGTAAACCAGTTTCTCCTCTGAAACACTGAGATGAAGTGTAAACCAGTTTCTCCTCTGAAACACTGAGAGGGAGTGTAAACCAGTTTCTCCTCTGAAACACTGAGAGGGAGTGTAAACCAGTTTATCCTCTGAAACAGAAGAACAGCTTAAGAGGAAGAAGACGTCAGTCTGTTTCCACATGCTACCTGTAACCACTGCCAGTGGGGGGCGCTCATTCTCAAAACATGGACCTTTGAAAATGAAACTGAGATCCACTATGGACCCAATCAGGTCTCTGGTGGCCGTCAGAGTGAAGCTGTCAGAAAACAGACTTTAGCGTCCTCATCAGAGACTCTGGGCCAGGAAAACCATGACGAACCAGGAGAGGTACAGTGTGTTTGCTGCGCTGCTGTTCTGTGGCACTGCTGCCTTTATGATCCGGATATTTTCTGCTACGTCACTATTTGTTTGTGGAATTTGTTTTTGCTCATCTTGTTGATTTGCTTTATAAAAACCAGGCTGGTCTGTGCTGCTGCTGCAGATGTTGTGTCTTGGTTTAGATGAAACCTGGTTGAGTACCTTTTGTAGGTTTTTTTTCTCATAATTGAAAGCTGCTAAATTAGATGAGGAAATTTGATAATCAGTAGTGGCATAGAAGAACATAGATAATGTAGATATAATCAGATAAATAGATAGATAGATATGTGTGTTATAGTTTCTTTATCACTACAACCTTGTTAGTAAAAAATTTAACTATATCAAACATTTAAGACGACAAAATGAACATAATTCAGCACATATATACGTAAATATTTTTAGGGATGTCCGGATCCGATCGGTAGATCTCGATATTGGTGATTTGTGAGTGATCGGGAATCAGCAAATCCAGCCGATCACCCCGCCGATCTAAAAAAAAAACAAAAAAGGTCAGCTGCCGTAAAGCGAGCCCCGTGTGCAACCTGCCGTAAACTGAGGTGAGCAGCCTGAAGCCACTGAGAGGATCAACCAGCAGTCTGGAGGGAGTTTAAGGTTGATAACCAAACCAGTCCAGCCTCCAGTTGTACTATTTGCTTCACCACAGTCCCGAGAGGTGGAGCACCAGAGCTTCACCACAGTCCTGAGAGGTGGAGCACAGTCCTGAGAGGTGGAGCACCAGAGCTTCACCACAGTCCTGAGAGGTGGAGCACAGTCCTGAGAGGTGGAGCACCAGAGCTTCACCACAGTCCCGAGAGGTGGAGCACCAGAGCTTCACCACAGTCCCGAGAGATGGAGCACCAGAGCTTCTTTTAACACAACTAATCTGATAAGACATCTAAAAAGTAAACATGCGGCGGAGTACGCTCAGCAAAGACCATCATCCGTGGACAAAAGATGACGTAATGGCCCCCCTCCTCCCCCCACCGCGGTCCGCTACGTCACCTAATAACCACAACAATCAGGGACTAGAAGCTCTGGTCGAGCTGCAGAAGCTAGAAGCAGGCGGAGCAGGGCCATAGACCTATAAAACTAGAGTGATATATAGTGGTTTATGTGCAGGAGTCTACTTCTAAATTTCTATGTGGTCTGTCTTCTTCTGCTTTTTTATTGTTTGGTGAGTCACAGCGCCCCTACAGGCAACTGGGAATTGGGTTCTTCTGATTGGTTTTACTGAATACTGTTTATGTTGTAGTTTTTTATACTTTATATGTTAGTCAAACTGATTCACTGGGTTTCATTTTGAAAAGAAAATTAATTTGCCACAAAATCCAGGTGAAGTAGTTTAAGTTAAGATAAATAAGAGAAACAAGACTGCAGAGTGTAACTGGGTTTTTGTTGTTCTGACTGAATAAAGTTTAAATAAGTTCTTAAGTCGTTCTGAGAAGAATTTTGATTCAATAAGTGAGTTTTATAATCACTTATAATTTTTTTCTAGCTAAACAAAGCTTCTGCTAATAGTGCTTTTAGCTTCAGACGTCTTAGTTGCTCCAAAAATACACTGAGTATCTCTCCAATAGTAATGTGAGTATCGGATCGGGAAAGTATCGGTATCGGCCGATACTCAATTCTGAAAAATCGGATCCGTATCAGGGGTAAAAAGTGTGATCGGGACATCCCTAATTATTTTTTTTTAACCCCATCTTGTATTCAGTGTTACAAAAATACAAGTATACCTGTATAGTATACTTATGCTGTATTGTGTGTGTATGTTTGTGTAAATGGACCCCAAAATGCAATGAAAGCGTTCCCTTCTCTCTTGAAGACGATGTGGTGTAAACGGGGCCTGGCGCTCTTGGCTGATCCTGAGCAGAACAAGTCTTCTTTAACTGCACTGTGGTTCCCCTTCAGAGAATCAGAAGAACAGTGAGTGAGGAGTGGGTCTGACTGTGGAACCAGCCGGGAACGGGACACACTGTTTGCTTACCGAGTCTTTCATCATGTAACCGAAACAAAAAAGATTAATTGTGTTGGATTCATAAAAGAAACCCCCGAGCACACACGTGAAGGGCTCCTTGCATGCAGAAAGGTCATTACTGGCTGTTCTCCTGCTGAAAGTGGCCTGTGGCTGCTTCTTTTATGTGACTTGAGCTGCAGCACGCCCTGCCAGAGGTTACTTCAGTTCATTCCAGAGGCCCAGCCTTCTTCTGGGCATTATTACTGTAGTCTGCCTGTTTCCTGTGTGACTGACGGTTAACTCTGTCACTGTGTTCTCCAGTCCTGTGGATCAGGTCCAGCCTGAGAGATCAGATTCCATGAAGACAGCAGCAGCCCTCTGGTCATTACTGAATGGATCCTATGGGATCAGGATGTAAAGACAGACCTGTTTACATGGGGACAGTCCACTGATCAGACTTCACATTATTCTGTCCCTGTAAACACAGTTGTTGTTTTGTTGAGTCTGAGATCATTTCTCCCTCCCCCTTCCTCACTTTCTTCTATTATCAGGACTAGACAGCAGTCAGTTAAAAATAACCCTGCAGAGCCCCCACCCACACCCCCACCCCCACCCCTCCACTGCTGACTCAGGAATGATGATGTGTTGAACAGGGGCAGTTGTTGCTTTACACCCTGCAGCGACACTGCTGCTGAAACGCAGCCTGGACTTCCGAGCTTCAGAAATACGGTTTTCAAACATGTATTTCTGAAAACAAATAAGCCGTAAAGTTAAAACGCTGCTACATAGGTGACGGCTTTGAGTGATGCGTTCAAGTGCTCGTTCACGTGTAGGACGCCTGCCTTCCGACATGTTAATGAGCTGCGAGGCTCATACAGTAGAGACATTGCATGCTTTCTCTGCATTATTGATTTGAAGGATCGGATTTAAAAGTATCTCTATAAGAGGTGTAAAGACATTGTAGTGCCCCGATGTCGGAACGGGATAACGCCGCTTCGTAGCTGACAGCTTTGAGTGATGCATTCAGGTGCATCATGTAAGTCCGCCCTCCGACATGTTAATGAGCTGCGGGGCTCAGACGGTGGAGACGGGGGGGGGGTCATGTGTGAAAAGAAGACCATTCTTTTTGAGAAACACAGCCATATGATACTATACTAAATATATATGGACATATACTAGATATATGAAACATATATCAAATAGAAATATGTAAAATATTATTGTACAGGATTTATTTTCTCCCCAAAATTCTGAACTCTCATCCGTGGACGAGTCGTCCCCTGAGGGTGCTGTCCGTGGACGAGTCCTACAATCCGCGACCGCTATCAGATTGTGTTTGATGTTTGTGGAGTCATGGTGGCAGCTGCTGCCGTGACCTGCAGCCTGCACGGAACAACGGCCTGACCGTGTCGGATGTTTGGGGCGATTGTAGCTGCCGCTGCCGCCGCCGCCGCCGCCGCCGCCGCCGCCGCATCCTGGAGCCTGTTTGTTTGGTTTACACTCAGTGTGTTTTGTTGGAAAACGAAAGACCACAGCAGTAGATGCTAACGTAAAATGCTAGTAGATGCTAACAACTCCTGTTGCAACATCAGCCTCCAGGTGGTGTCCCCCCGCCTCCTCATACAGTCTGCGGACATGAATATTTAAGACAACGATGTAGTTAGTATGCCAGGCCATGGGAAGGCGCTGTTGCTTGTTTTTGTAATAATAATGGTTTGGATTCACATTGCTCTTTTTTCAAGTCAACTCACATCATGGTCCAGACCACAGCAGTTACACAGGTGGTGGTAAGCCACCGCTGCCCCTCCAACCACCACCAACATTTAGACACCATTCATATAAGGTAATGTGGGTAAAGTGCTTTGCTTTACAATAACTTGGATAGATAGTTGGATTCGAACCGCCAACCCTTCGGCTGTTGGACAACCACTGAGCCACTGGCGTAATAACGATAACATTGTAAAAAAGTCACCTGTTTTCATTGTGGTGTAAATGGGGTATCATGCTCCATCTTGGCTTGACAGTAGGAATACTGCGAACGCTCATGCTCACCACGGCTTCAGTAAAGAGTCGTTCTGCACATGCTCAGTAGATGAACAAACAGAACAAAGTTTCCTCCGTGGTGTCATGACTCCCAGTTCATATTCTCCTGGAACTTGGTACTTTTATTTTGACAGTCACCATAATAACAATCCGACTTGGTGGTCTGTCCACAGAATGTCCGTGTTCTCCCAGTGTTCATGTTTAGAACTCAGTGTGCGTGCGTGCGTGCGTGCGTGCGTGCGTGCTTGCGCTTTCAGTACTAAAACTAACAAAAGCACCAACTCGTGGCCCAACATGAAAATGACATCGTGTTCAGCATTTCCATGTTTGTGGAAATGGACATCGTTTGTAAATGCATAATTATGTCAAAGTAAAATGCCAAAACGATGTTTCTTCCTTTGAAAGGTTTGAACCGCTGTCTTCTAATCAGGGCTTCAGCAGTGCTACAGCCTCTCACTGAAGCAGAAAGACGGAGACACGCTGAGCTGTGTTCTTCTGTTGTTCCCACCGCCTCTCCACAGATCATCTGAAGCTCTCTCATCTCTGTGTCTCACCAGTTCACGGCCATTCTGCCTCAACTCTCAACACAATCTACTTAGTGGTGGATGTGTTTCCATGACAACAGCTGCCTGCACATTTTAATGATGCTTGGATGAAGTGACTGAACCAGCTCACTATACATTAAAGTTCCTCCAGCAGAATCCACACTGGAAAACCCAAAATAATTCCAACTCATCACACTCAGACAAACACGTATTTCCAGCACTAACTTTTCACGGAACATCCTCGCTTTGTTGGCGTCTCAGCGTCACGGAGTCTCCTGAAGATTCCCAAGGCTTCGTGTCACAAGATCCCGTTTGTTCACTCCATCTTGCAAGATCTCATTTTGCACCAGAACGGTATATCAGACTATTCTTGTGGCTGGAAGACTCTTTGGATTCTTTGGGGGCTGAATTGGTCAAATATTGTTGCTGGTTGGACTGGAGCTGCTGCCACGCCATCTTTGATATCCCAGAAACCCTTGCAGCAGGTTTCCCAGGATGTGGTCGGTCAGGAATCATAAACAGTTTGATGGATATGAATTCGGGTTTGTTTATGAACATATCAAGTTTGGTGTGATGGATTTTGGCAGCTGTGTTTAAAATGAGTGGTGATGGTCTTGTTTTGGTGTGTTGCTTTATTCTCTGTGCAGAAGTGACACTTTGATAAGAAAGAGATGGTGGAGTAACTTTATATACAAGGGGTACAGATACTAGGTCATAGGAAATAATAATATATCATGATAAAATAATTAATAAAAATAAATGAAATCATGAAATGATACACATTTTCTATTTGGGTCAAGAACATTTAATTTCATAAATAATACAATGAAATGTTTATAAATATATTTATATTAGATATATTCAGAACGAGCCATTTCCAAGTCATTAAGATCTATTTCCTAGTCAAGAGCATTAGTTATGAGCAAACAAGTGGGGGGGGGCATATTCTATAGGAGGGTCCATATTCAGCACTACTCCTGTGCAGTGTGGTTGGATTCCTCACCTCCCCTCTGAATAATGTCTCTCCTGCCTAAAAAAGGTAATTGTGTTCCTGCTGATCACAACACTGTAAATCAGCAGGTGAATCCAGTAAAGATCTCCTGTGAGCTCTTTGTGAGTATAAAAGTTTCCCACAAAAACACTTCAGATGTATGACAGTGAAAACACTTTCTAACCTGAAGCTGAACACATGAAGGTCTCAGATCTTTATGTTGCAATGAGTCTTCATATTGTCCTGTGCAAAGTTCTGAAAACCTTTTTTTGTTCTGGAGTACATTTCATCACCACTGTGTCACCACCAGAGTCCAGAGCTGATGAATCTCCATTAATACTGCTCATGTTGACGTGTTGAGCCCTTCTCTCAAAGCTGCAGGGATGTGAACAAGCTGAAAAGAAAGTACTATCAGTTGAGTATTTCTCAGCATTTCCTTTAAATGAGACACAGCAGCTGGGAGTACAGCGCCCTCTACGGGCCATTGTCCTGGTCTCCAATGTGGCTGTGAAAAGCTGATGTCAGGTGTTTTTTCCTCCCCTTTCTTTTTTAATGGAAGGCAGTTATTCACAGACAGGGCCAGTAAATGTCTACTATAGCCTCAGGAAGGCTAAATGGCTGCTGTATATTTCACTGAGGTCACATCTTAATGTCCTCCCTACTGATGAGATGAAGGAGGCAGGGACGTGAAAAAGAACTGCAGCTGGAGACAAAAAGACGAGGTGAGGAAGAAGAGAGAGAGGAATGCGAGAGGCAGAGCAGAGATGCCGACTGAAACGTATAAATTAGACTTCGCCTACATCTTAATGGCTGTGCTTCACTCTCCCCTGTGTGTGTGTGTGTGTGTGTGTGTGTGTGTGTGTGGGTGTGGGTGTGGGTGTGGGTGTGGGTGTGGGTGGGTCACAATGAGGTCACCAATTAGCCAGTCCAGTAGTAATGGTCCAGCCAGCAGCAGAGAGGACGTTACACACACACTTTTTAACAGTGTGTCTGTGGTCTCTGTTCCCCCCCACACACACACAGCCTGACATGTCATTAGCTGGTGTCGGTGTGTGTGCAGTCATGCGGCAGCAGCAGCCAGGTCTGCTAATACCTCCGCCTGCCATGTGACTGTCTGTCTGCCTGCCGCTGACTTTGAAATGGAAATCCAGCAGAAGAGCCAGGAAAGCTCCTGAAGACAAGGAGATGGATGAAGAAGAAAAGTCTGAGATTTGCAATCAGCCTCAGATGGAAGGAATATAAAGGAGAGGAATAGAAGAGTGGCTAAAATCCAGAGTGTTGGTTATGATAGTCACCTGAGTCTCAGGTTTGCTCAGTCAGATGAGAGGAAACTGTTTTTAAAGCTTCATATTTCATGTTGACTGACCAGAGAGGAAGTTTGATTTTTAGCAAACATGAACAAAGTTATAAAATATCTGGCTTCCTTAAAGTATCTCAGGCTACATCCACATGAGCCAAAACCATCTTTTTTCTCCTTGAGGTTCTCAAAAACTGTTCCGTCCACACGTCACTATGAACACGGCTCAACACCAGGCTTCAGGCCATGGAGTACACATGCCAGGCCTTTAGGGGCGCTGTGACTCACCAAACACACCAAAAATGCAGAAGAAGAGACGGAGCACATAGACATTTAGAAGTAGACTCCCAGACTATAGACCACATGTGTCGAACTCCAGGCCTTGAGGGCCGCAGCCCTGCACGTTTTGCATGTCTCCCAGCTTCAACACAGCTGATTGCAATGAGCAGCTCGTTATCTGGCTTTGTGCTGAATGTGATGATGAACCATCAGGACATTCAGGGGAGGGAGACATTGAAAACGTGCAGGGCTGCGGCCCACGAGGATCTGAGTTTGACACCCCTGCTCTAGACTTTCACTATAACTCTAGTTCCATCTAAAAGTTCCATCAAAGCTCAACCTGCACTCGGGGGGAGGGGGGGGGGGGGGGCCCTCACCCAGCATCATGTCAAACTGAAGGCTTCAGTTTGTGGTGAACTTTATTAAAGATCCACGTTTCTCTTATTGTGAGCAACATTAAGATGCTTTAGGTGGAACAAGTTCGACTTTAGTGGGTTGTCACAGTTTCTCAAAAAACCTGATTAAAAACAGAGAAGGACAACAAAACATCCAAAGAAGATTCATAATCATGACTGACGACATGAACAAGAGCCTGAATGAGTTTCAAGGACGAGACAAACGTTTCACTCAGATCTTCTGAAGTCTGTTGTGTCTTTAGGACTCAACTTTAACGAGATGTTCAGTCTGATGTTTAATGTGCTGCTGTTTCCTGTGCTCATCTGACTCCACTGTCTCTGTCTCTGTCTCTGTCTCTGTCTCTCTGTGTCTGTCCTTGTCTCTGTCTGTGTCTGTGTGTCTCTCTGTGTATCTGTGTCTGTCCTTGTCTCTGTCTGTCTCTGTGTGTCTGTCTCTGTGTGTCTGTGTCTGTGTCTGTGTCTGTGTGTAGGTGCGCTGGATGATGTACTGGATTGTATTTGCCCTCTACACTGTCGTGGAGACCATCACTGACCTAACTCTAGCATGGTGAGACACACACACACACACACACACACACACACACACACACACACACACACACACACACACACACACACACACACACACACACACACACACACACACACACACACACACCAGATCAGCTGGTTGCTGCTGAGATGTTAAACCATCCAAAACCTCTGAAAGTGTAAAAACTCACACTACCATCACAATACATTAACGTGTGTGTGTGTGTGTGTGTGTGTGTGTGTGTGTGTGTAGGTTTCCTCTGTACTACGAGCTGAAGATCGCCTTTGTCATCTGGCTGCTGTCCCCCTACACCAGAGGAGCGAGTCTGATTTACCGGAAGTGTCTTCACCCCCTGCTGTCCTCCAGAGAGAGGGTACCACGCCTGCCTCTGCTCACGGGGATTACTTCTTGCTGAGAGTATTCTGCTCTTGCTGCTGATGAAACTGTCCACTACAGAAGTGTTATTGTCTGCCTGCAGGAAATAGATGAGTACATTGTGCAGGCCAAAGAGCGGAGCTATGAGACCATGGTCAACTTCGGGAAGCAGGGACTGAGCATCGCCGCCACGGCCGCCGTCACTGCAGCGGTCAAGGTAAAGCCCTTCATGCTTCCTGTGTCGGCAGCCTGGTCACGACTCCTGCAGGGAGATCTGAACACCTTCTGGAGAGGAGGAGAACGCCACGAACAGTAGTGGAGATATGTTAGCGATGGTTATGTTAGGGATGGTTATGTTATGTTAGGGATGGTTATGTTATGTTTGGGATGGTTATATTATGTTAGGGATGGTTATGTTATGTTAGGGATGGTTATGTTAGGGATGGTTATGTTATGTTTGGGATGGTTATATTATGTTAGGGATGGTTATGTTATGTTAGGGATGGTTATGTTAGGGATGGTTATGTTATGTTAGGGATGGTTATGTTATGTTAGGGATGGTTATGTTAGGGATGGTTATGTTATGTTAGGGATGGTTATGTTATGTTAGGGATGGTTATGTTAGGGATGGTTATGTTATGTTAGGGATGGTTATGTTAGGGAACGATCGGGAGAGAACCCACAAGTGTTGAATGGACACAATGGCCTTAAGACTCCTACTCCTACTGCTGCTCCTGCTCCTCCTCCTCCTACTGCTCCTGCTCCTCCTCCTCCTACTGCTGCTGCTCCTCCTCCTACTGCTGCTGCATCTCTTGCTCCTCCTCCTGCTGCTCCTGCTCCTCCTCTTCCTCCTCCTGCTACTGCTCCTCTTCCTCCTCCTGCTGCTGCTTCTCCTCCTCTTCCTGCTGCTTCTCCTGCTGCTCCTCCTCCTGCTGCTCCACTCCCTTCTCCTCCTGGTGGTGCGCCTCCTCCTCTTCCTGCTCCTCCTCCTCCTTCTCCTGGTGGTGCTCCTCCTCTTCCTGCTTCTCCTCCTGCTCCACTCCCTTCTCCTGGTGGTGCTCCTCCTCCTCTTCCTGCTCCTCCTCCTCCTTCCCCTGGTGGTGCTCCTCCTCTTCCTGCTTCTCCTCCTGCTCCACTCCCTTCTCCTGGTGGTGCTCCTCCTCCTCTTCCTGCTTCTCCTCCTGCTCCACTCCCTTCTCCTCCTGGTGGTGCTCCTCCTCCTCTTCCTGCTTCTCCTCCTGCTCCACTCCCATCTCCTCCTGGTGGTGCTCCTCCTCCTCTTCCTGTTTCTCCTCCTGCTCCACTCCCTTCTCCTCCTGGTGGTGCTTCTCCTCCTCTTCCTGCTTCTCCTCCTGCTCCACTCCCTTCTCCTCCTGGTGGTGCTCCTCCTCCTCCTCTTCCTGCTTCTCCTCCTGCTCCACTCCCTTCTCCTCCTGGTGGGGCTCCTCCTCCTCTTCCTGCTTCTCCTCCTGCGCCACTCCCTTCTCCTCCTGGTGGTGCTCCTCCTCCTCTTCCTGCTCCTCCTCCCTCCTCCTGGTGGTGCTCCTCCTCCTCTTCCTGCTTCTCCTCCTGCTCCACTCCCTTCTCCTCCTGGTGGTGCGCCTCCTGCTCCTCCTCCTCCTGGTGGTGCGCCTCCTCCTCTTCCTGCTCCTCCTCCTCCTGGTGGTGCTCCTCCTCCTCTTCCTGCTTCTCCTCCTGCTCCACTCCCTTCTCCTCCTGGTGGTGCTCCTCTCCTCTTCCTGCTTCTCCTCCTGGTCCTCCAGTAGTTTTATGGACGAATGAATGATCCTGGATATTTCCAACAGCTGCTGTCTTTTACCATTTAAAATAGGACGACAATGATTGATCCGTCACTTGTTTTATTTTATTAGCTTTTTTTATATATTCATTTGAATGTTGATCCCATTGTCTTTACTGAGCTTTATTCTTTGTCCCATAAAGTTTACTGAAGCTGCTTCAACTGAAATTCACACCCTTTTTTTCCTAGTTTTGCATTAAACCCAGGCTGAAGTTGTCCCTGCTCAGAGGCTGCAGCGCCCTCTGCTGGTGGAGGCACAGAATGTCCTGTTGGAGAGAAGCGACGCAGTGTGTGATGTTTGGTTCTCAGGCTGAATCAGACCTGGAGCTGAAGGTCTGCCTGAGCTGTGTGTCTGCAGCGGCAGGCCGTCTCTGACTCCAATCCAAGCCAGGCTTTTGTTAGCATTGTGTGAATACCTGAGCGTATCACATAATCCCTGCTGATCTCCCGTCAGGCCTCAGTGCGCCGGGTAATCCCAGGCAGCGGGAATCCACTGTGGGGTTATTAGATCCACCGGTTCAAACCTCACTGCAAAGCTCCATGGGCACCAGTGGAAGAGATCTGTTCCTGTTAGAGCCTGTGGTTTGATTCTCCTCAGAAAACACTCAAACTCTGGTGTCGGTCACCTCCAACCCCTCTGAAGTAATCACTCTCATTATCCTGGACCTGCAGTTCCCCAGGATGCTGCAAAGTCAGTTTACCATGCAGGTATTGTCCCAGCAGTATCGGGAGCAGTGTGGTCAGGGTTTGATTTGCCATGAATGGAAAACTTTTGATGTAAGTGTCTCTGGATCATGTTGCTTTTATTCTCTAGTTCATCATCATTTTAACCAGCCACGGCTGTTTGCTGTTTCTTCTATCACATGTGCCTCTGCAGTGTTACAGAAGTTTCTTCTGACTTCCGTCTGTCCTTACAGCTCTGCAGGGATGCGTGTGTGTCAGCGATCATAGCAGTATTTATTGTTGGCTTTAAGATGTCAGAACAATATCCAGTGTGAAGGTGTGAGTGTTTAGTTCAAAACTCCGCTTGTGTGTCGACCACCTTGTGGATCAAATCCAGGTTTCTTTGCTTTTTCTCTTCTGAAATCTCGTGTCTGTTGCCACATGACACCCGACTTCCTGCTCCAGCTGGATGTGGAATCATGTCGTCATGTCCCAACGCGTGATGGGATTGAGCCACAGACTGAACAGGAAGTTCTTGGTGCCTCGTTCTGATCACTTTATTCACTGTTTGTGTCAACGGGACAATCTGACCTCAGTCTGGAACTATTGAGTCACTTTTATTTGTTAAGATGAAAAGCTGCTGACCTGAATCCTCCCTCTGGATGTCTGACACCGCCACTCCAAACTGTTTGAATCACTTTGATTGTTCAAATGGAAAATTCTTAAAAGAGAAAACATCGATAGGAAAAGTTGGTATAAAATGATGCAAAACAGCAAAGGGAGTGGAAATGAGAGAAACAGCCTCCCGACTGTAGGAGCTAAGGGAGAGCTAACGGAGAGCTGAGGGCGAGCTAACGGAGAGCTAACGGAGAGCTGAGGGCGAGCTAACGGAGAGCTAACGGAGAGCTGAGGGAGAGCTAACGGAGAGCTAACGGAGAGCTGAGGGAGAGCTAACGGAGAGCTAACGGAGAGCTGAGGGAGAGCTAACGGAGAGCTGAGGGAGAGCTAAGGGAGAGCTAACGGATAGCTGAGGGAGAGCTAAGGGAGAGCTGAGGGCGAGCTGAGGGAGAGCTGAGGGAGAGCTAACGAAGAGCTGAGGGAGAGCTGAGGGCGAGCTGAGGGAGAGCTAAGGGAGAGCTAACGGAGAGCTGAGGGAGAGCTAACAGAGAGCTAACGGAGAGCTGAGGGAGAGCTAACGGAGAGCTGAGGGAGAGCTGAGGGAGAGCTAACGGAGAGCTGAGGGAGAGCTAACGGAGAGCTGAGGGAGAGCTGAGGGAGAGCTAACGGAGAGCTGAGGGAGAGCTAAGGGCGAGCTGAGGGAGAGCTAACGGAGAGCTGAGGGAGAGCTAACGGAGAGCTGAGGGAGAGCTAAGGGAGAGCTGAGGGCGAGCTGAGGGAGAGCTAACGGAGAGCTGAGGGAGAGCTATTGGTGAGCTGAGGGAGAGCTAATGGAGAGCTAACAGAGAGCTAAGGGAGCGCTTCATCACTAATATGATGACGTGCTGCAGTGGAGGCTGTACTTCAGTCGGGATTACTCCACCTGATATTCAGTAAATAAGAATGGGGCTGGTGTAAACCAGGCTGCTCTCTCAGAAGAGGGAGTCACCTGCTGTTTGTTGGTGTGTGCAGGGTGATACCTTCTGGGTTGAACCCTGAGGAGCACAGTACCCTGCTCGCTGCTGCTGCTGGTGGTGGTGTCATGAGCAGAGAGCCGGCTCTGAACTCGGGGTCTTCCTCCTTTACTTGGATTAGAGGGGAAAGGAGCTCAGCCTGACCTCGGACAGTGGTGTGAGTGAGGTTGGCCCTTTCTGGAAACCTGCTGGTTGTGGGGGTGAAACAGGCTCTGCTCATGACGATGATGAAGCTGATAATGATGAAGATGTGTTGTCGAGCTGCCTCCTGCTTCCAGTTAACCCTCTGTGTGCCTCTTCTCTCCTATCTGCACTGACCCTCCTCCTCCTCCTCCTCCTCCTCCTCCTCTTCCTCTGCAGGGTGTGTGTGCGGAGGCAGGCTGCTCTGGGAGGTAAAATCCAGTCAGCATGGACCGACTGCCCCTCATCCTCTGGCTCTGCTGCCCCGCCCTCTCATGTCACCCCGTCTGCTCTTTTAGAAACACTTGAGATGAGAATCTGTTTCAAGCACTTTAACTCCTCATTCACTCCAGACATGGACAACTGGGACCGTTTCTGTGGCCACTTGACCAAAGTCAACACATTTGACCTGTAGACTGTCCGACCACCTCACCGACAGGCTGGAGGTTTGCTGACCGCAGCGTCCAGACCTGTGGATGTGCTGTGGTGAGGATGAAGTCCGTGCCCCCCCCCCCCCACAATGGTCTGAGTTGCTCATCCCTGAGTTACATTTCCATTTCTGTCCCTGATGTTTGGAGGAGTTTTTTTATTTTTTTTTACACTTTCATACTTCATTTTAAAATGAGTATTTTTTCCCACACGTTTCGTGGTTCAGTTGCTTGTTGCCCTTGTTGCTGCCGGTGTTGCTCATTTTGTGAGTATTTCTTGTCCATTTGTGGTTAATATTCACCTTAATCACCATTTCTCCTCTGAGTCGTTGTAAGTGGATCCATCTTTACCTTTCTGCTCTCTGTGATGACTTTTTTTTTTTTTTTGCTTTTAGAGAAATTAACATGTGAGATGAACAAAACTTTGATAGTTATCGAGATCGTCTTCACAAAAAGACGGCTGTATTAGTTGGGCAGTGAAAAGGTCACTCAGGTTGCAGCTTTCTGCCTGTTTGAGCAGACGCCAGTCCGCTTCCCCAAATAGTTTGACTTTAGAATGAACACGCTGTGGAGCTGTGCTCCTGTGTGAGGACATGACGCCCTGGACTGTGGCCTCGTGGACATGGCAGGGGAAATAAATCAACACACACACACACACACACACACACACACACACACACACACACACACACACCAACCTGCTTTTAGAGAGGTACCTATTTTAAGAAGCAAAAATCACAGATCTTTTCTGTCCATGAAAAACTGCCCATTTATGCAAAATGACATTATTTCCTGCAGTTATTACATTTAATTAAGGAGTTTTAATGTCATTTCAATAATGTAATGATTGTGATTAATCCATCGGCAAACGATTATTATATTCATTCAAATATTTTACATCATCATTGATTACCGCTAGTATTTTTAAATCTGGCAAAAAATCAGGTAAAATGTATTAAAACAGCAAAAGCAGCACAACTTCCTGGAGTGAAACGTGTCTCAGAGGACATTCTGTTAACTCTACAAACTAAATCAGTTTTCATCCCCTGGAGGATTAATAATAGTGTTTTAGCAGAGCACAAAGCTTGTGTGGTGCTGCAGGAGATCGGACCCTAACTCAAGGTGTTTTGATTCTATGTGACGTATTTCTTCGTTCAGCCCCAATAAAAGGGGTGTAGGTGGGCGTTCCCTTCCTCTGCTAATCATGCGGTGTTGTGTTTCTCAGGGTCAAGGCGCCATCACGGAGAAGCTGCGGAGCCTGAGCATGCACGACCTGACCCAGATTAACCAGGAGGACGAGCGGGGCAACCCACTCTACCCCTACAGCTCCCACTCTGCCAACCCGGCCATGAGGAGGACGCAGAGCAGCGACGCCGGGGACAGAGACGGTACGACGCCTCGCACACAGGACTTGTGTTCCAGTCGAGTGGCCGCTCACCCAAAGAAAGTAGTTCCTTCATGGGGATTCATAAAGTATCATTAGTTTGTTAGAGAGAGTTTGTGGGTCCCACTGTGGGTCCCACTGTGGGTCCCACTGTGGGTCCCACTGTGGGTCCCACTGTGAGTCCCACTGTGGGTCCCACTGTGGGTCCCACTGTGGGTCCCACTGTGGGTCCCACTGTGGGTCCCACTGTGAGTCCCACTGTGAGTCCCACTGTGAGTTTCTGAACCTTCTCCACGGTACCATGAAGTGTTCCCCTCCACTACAACTTGTCTGGTACTTCTAAAGAACCAACCTGCTGATCGTGACGATACTTTATTTAGCCTCACATCAACTGATGAGCTCCAACATGTACTGCTCCTTCTCTTTGCCCCACCCAATGGAGAGAGGATGGGGCAAGGGTCATACAGTAGGAACAGGACACTCAGGAGGACTCTGATTGGACAGACGGTTGGGTCTGAGAATAGAGTGATTAAAGTTTGTGGAGCAGAAAGCGACTGAGCAGAGGAATCATCTGCTGACCTCCACGCTGTGTTGCAGAGTACCTGTACGATCAGGAGGAGAGGACGGACGAGGACATGGAGCCCACCTTCTCTGAGGACGAGGCCGTCACCCAGCGAGGACTGAGGCGTTCGCAGAGCGTCAAGATCACTCGAGCCAGAGTGCGCAAAGACGTAAGATCAGTAAACGTGTTCTATTCAAAATCTCCAATTTCAAAAATCAAAGTTACTCCTGGACAATGACTCCATTTTTAATTTTAATGGATTTAAAGTACAACAACATAGAAGTGGAACGTCCTGTTGGAACCAGAGCTGGAGGCTCCAGATAGGATGGAGGGGCATGTGTGTGTGGGTGGGGGAGTGGAGGGTGGATGAAGGAGTGGTGGAGGGAAGGTACATGGAGGGTGGATGTTAACTTGGTATATCCACAGCTGTTATTTGGTCCAGATAAGAACCTTTAATCAAACATCGTCACCTGGTGGTGTGATGACGGTTGTTCATCAGTACAGCCAGGAGAGGGCAGTGCAGTTCAGCTCTATTGGAATACAGCAGATGAGGGCAGCAGTCTTTGTCCTGATATCAAAGGATTCCACTGTCCTGCTAATAACCTGGTAATAACCTCATAAAGTAGTGATCATAACCTGATTACAAGCTGCTAAGAACATGATGATAAAGTGGTAAGGACATGATGATAAAGTGGTAGGAACATGATAAAGTGGTAAGGACATGATGATAAAGTGGTAGGAACATGATAAAGTGGTAGGAACATGATGATAAAGTGGTAAGAACATGATGATAAAGTGGTAGGAACATGATGATAAAGTGGTAAGGACATGATGATAAAGTGGTAGGAACATGATAGTGGTAAGGACATGATTATAAAGTGATAAGAACATGATGATAAAGTGGTAAGGACATGATGATAAAGTGGTAAGGACATGATGATAAAGTGGTAAGGACATGATACAGTGGAAAGGACATGATAATACAGTGGTAACGACATGATAATACAGTGGTAAGGACATGATAAAGTGGTAAGGACATGATAATAAAGTGGTAGGAACATGATAAAGTGCTAAGAAAATGATAAAGTGGTAGGAACATGATAGTGGTAAGGACATGATGATAAAGTGGTAGGAACATGATAGTGGTAAGGACATGATGATAAAGTGGTAGGAACATGATAAAGTGGTAAGGACATGATGATAAAGTGGTAGGAACATGATAAAGTGGTAAGGATATGATGATAAAGTGGTAGGAACATGATAGTGGTAAGGACATGATGATAAAGTGGTAAGGACATGATGATAAAGTGGTAAGGACATGATAAAGTGGTAAGGACATGATGATAAAGTGGTAGGAACATGATAAAGTGGTAAGGACATGATGATAAAGTGGTAGGAACATGATAAAGTGGTAAGGACATGATGATAAAGTGGTAGGAACATGATGATAAAGTGGTAGGAACATGATAAAGTGGTAAGGACATGATAAAGTGGTAAGGACATGATGATAAAGTGGTAAGGACATGATAAAGTGGTAAGGACATGATGGTAAAGTGGTAGGAACATGATAAAGTGGTAAGGACATGATGATAAAGTGGTAGGAACATGATAAAGTGGTAAGGACATGATGATAAAGTGGTAGGAACATGATAAAGTGGTAAGGACATGATGATAAAGTGGTAGGAACATGATAAAGTGGTAAGGACATGATGATAAAGTGGTAGGAACATGATAAAGTGGTAAGGACATGATGATAAAGTGGTAGGAACATGATAAAGTGGTAAGGACATGATGATAAAGTGGTAGGAACATGATAAAGTGGTAAGGACATGATGATAAAGTGGTAGGAACATGATAAAGTGGTATTAACTTGTCTGTGCTCACTGATCTACAGGTTCGATATGGATCTCTGAAGATTAAAGGCAAGAAGAGACCTACACTGAGCTCCGTCAACTATGGGATATGAAGACACACACACACACACACACACACACACACACACACACACACACACACACACACACACACACCTTGTATCAGTGTGGGTCTTGTGTCGTTTTTCTTTTAATTCGTTCAGATTGAAACTTGTTCAATAATCGTTGAGACATTTTGATGGATCATGTTCTTTTAATTTGACTGGTTCTACGGAGGAGTGAGACGTCCTCTGTGAGGAGTGTAAAGTGGCCCCACAGACTTCCCATCACACACCAGGACCAGGACCAGGACCAGGACCAGGACCAGGACCTGGTTCGCTATCAGAGCTTGTTTCCTGCTCTGACGTGATGAAATGGTGAAGGAAGAGCAGGACAAAGACGATAGTGAACCTTTTTACTATGAAGGACCCCTTTCCTCCTCCGAGGAGCGTCTTCGTGTTTCCAGGACAGAAAATCCTCTTTTTGCTTTTTATACGTTGGGAACGCGCCGGCAGGCGTACGGAGAACCCTCCCGGGACGCAAACCTGTCCGTCTGTTGAATGTGGACCACAAGGGGGCAGCAGACCAGCTGATCACCATGGAGCTTGTGTGTGTGTGTGTGTGTGTGTGTGTGTGTGTGTGTGTGTGTGTGTGTGTGTGTGTGTGTGTGTGTGTGTGTGTGTGTGTGTGTGTGTGTGTGTGTGTGTGTGTGTGTGTGTGTGTGTGTGTGTGTGTGTGTGTGTGTGTGTGTGTGAGAAGCCTTCAGCAGGTTTTACAAAACAAAGCATTTCTCTTAAGAAATCTGAGGCGACTTGCTGAAGGCTCCAGTGGTTTGTCGCCTAACCTACCAATCACACACTAACATGAGTTAAACAGCTCAGAAGGCTGGAACGTCTCCAGGACAGGACAGAGGTGAAAGGACGACCGCGGGACGCTGAAGCTTTTAAATTCCCTCATGACACTTCCTTCAGTCCAGTGTTGTTTAGGTGGAGTTAAACGTCTGTTGGTGTTCAAGCTGCTGAGTGTAAAAGCTCAGCGCCTCCACTGTGAGGAGACGATACCCAGCTGGACACTTCCACACAGCTCCACCAACACCACCCTGGAGGGTCAGTCCACAGCCACGCTGCCGCCGCCGCCGCTGCTTTCTTCTTCTTGTGTTTCTATCTGGGGACAAACTGACTTGATGAAAATGTTCAACAGGAAACTTGAAAAAAGACCTAAAGCTTCTAGAAAAGAATAAAACTGCTCAAAGGCTTTAACAGGTGAGGGTGGCTCAGCAGTGCCGCCCTGTGGTGTGAACAGGGAAATGTAATCCACTAATTGTTTGGGTGGAGGCGGCGAGTGCAGTCTGCACACCTTCTTTATGTCGTCCAAAGAGCTTTTGTTGTACTGTAACTGTTGAATTGCACCTTGTTATCCAAACTGCTGCAGCCTCGTGTTGTCTTTACACACACACACACACACACACACACACACACACACACACACACACACACACACACACACGAGACATTAGAGACTAAACCACGGGAAGAGACGTCTCAGATTTCAATAAAACTTTACACACATGTTCCTTTAGATGAACAGTACCACAGAGTGACAGCAACCTCAATGACCGCAACCTGGGTGACAGCAACCTCAATGACAGCAACCTGGGTGACAGAAACCTCAATGACAGCAACCTGGGTGACAGCAACCTCAATGACAGCAACCTGGGTGACAGAAACCTCAATGACCGCAATCTGGGTGGCAGCAACCTCAATGACAGCAACCTGGGTGACAGAAACCTCAATGACCGCAATCTGGGTGGCAGCAACCTGGGTGACAGCAACCTGAGTGGCAGCAACCTGGGTGACAGCAACCTCAATGACAGCAACCTGGGTGACAGCAACCTCAATGACCGCAACCTGGGTGACAGCAACCTCAATGACAGCAACCTGGGTGACAGAAACCTCAATGACAGCAACCTGGGTGACAGCAACCTCAATGACAGCAACCTGGGTGACAGAAACCTCAATGACCGCAATCTGGGTGGCAGCAACCTGGGTGACAGCAACCTGAGTGGCAGCAACCTGGGTGACAGCAACCTCAAGGACTGCAACCTGGGTGACAGCAACCTGAGTGGCTGCAATCTGAATGGCAGCAACCTCAATGACCGCAACCTGGGTGGCAGCAACCTCAATGACCGCAACCTGGGTGACAGAAACCTGAGTGGCTGCAATCTGAATGGCAGCAACCTGGGTGACAGCAACCTGAGTGGCAGCAACCTGGGTGGCAGCAACCTGGGTGGCAACAACCTGGGTGGCAGCAACCTGGGTGGCAGCAACCTGAGTGACAGCAACCTGGGTGGCAGCAACCTGAGTGACAGCAACCTGGGTGACAGCAACCTGGGTGGCAGCAACCTGAGTGACAGCAACCTGGGTGACAGCAACCTGGGTGGCAACAACCTGAGTGACAGCAACCTGAGTGACAGCAACCTGAGTGACAGCAATAAACACGAGTAAAAATGTGGAGAAGATAAAATATTAAGTACTAAATATTGAAACTCAAGACTGGGAAGTACAAAGGTATAAACAAAAGTAGAGGAGATGTGCACATCAAGGAACTTGAAGCTCCACCCTCTCCACCTCCCGTCCAGGGGGCAGAGTGCTCCATGCAGGTGGATCTTCTGAAGTCCACCAGCAGTTCCTTGGTCTTGTTCAGGTCCAGGTTGTTGCCGTTCCTTCCTGGACCTTGTCCCTGTAGGCCGACTCCTGGTTTGTTATCAGTCCTACAGTCCTGTTGGTTCTTCATGGATTCATCCTGTCACTCAGTGTTCTTCATGGGTTCTTCATGGATTCTTCATGGGTTCATCCTGTCACTCAGTGTTCTTCATGGGTTCATCCTGTCACTCAGTGTTCTTCATGGGTTCATCCTGTCACTCAGTGTTCTTCATGGGTTCTAAATGGGTTCACCCTGTCACTCAGTGTTCTTCATGGGTTCTTCATGGATTCACCCTGTCACTCAGTGTTCTTCATGGGTTCTTCATGGATTCACCCTGTCACTCAGTGTTCTTCATGGGTTCCTCATGGGTTCATCCTGTCGCTCAGTGTTCTTCATAGGTTCTTCATGGATTCACCCTGTCACTCAGTGTTCTTCATGGGTTCTTCATGGGTTCATCCTGTCACTCAGTGTTCTTCATGGGTTCTAAATGGGTTCACCCTGTCACTCAGTGTTCTTCATGGGTTCCTCATGGGTTCATCCTGTCGCTCAGTGTTCTTCATAGGTTCTTCATGGGTTCATCCTGTCACTCAGTGTTCTTCATGGGTTCCTCATGGGTTCATCCTGTCGCTCAGTGTTCTTCATAGGTTCTTCATGGGTTCATCCTGTCACTCAGTGTTCAGAGTTAAGAAAAGGTGTTAGGAGGCTTCCAAAAGGAGTTAAGGAAAGGTGTTAGGAGGCTTCCTAAAGGAGTTAAGGAAAGGTGTTAGGAGACTTCCTAAAGGAGTTAGGAAAGGTGTTAGGAGGCTTCCTAAAGGTGTTAGGAAAGTTGTTAGGAGACTTTCTAAATGAGTTAGGAAAGGTGTTAGGATGCTTCCTAAAGGAGTTAAGGAAAGATGTTAGGAGGCTTCCTAAAGGTGTTAGGAAAGGTGTCAGGAGGCTTCCTAAAGGTGTTAGGAAAGGTGTTAGGAGGCTTCCTAAGGGTGTTAGTGAAAGGTGTTAGGAGGCTTCCTAAAGGAGTTAGTGAAAGGTGTTAGGAGGCTTCCTAAGGGTGTTAGTGAAAGGTGTTAGGAGGCTTCCTAAAGGAGTTAAGGAAAGGTGTTAGGAGGCTTCCTAAAGGAGTTAAGGAAAGATGTTAGGAGACTTCCTAAAGGAGTTAGTGAAAGGTGTTAGGAGGCTTCCTATAAAGGAGTTAAGGAAAGGTGTTAGGAAGCTTCCTAAAGGAGTTAGTGAAAGGTATTAGGAGGCTTCCTAAAGGAGTTAAGGAAAGGTGTTAGGAGGCTTCCTAAAGGAGTTAGTGAAAGGTGTTAGGAGGCTTCCAAAAGGAGTTAGTGAAAGGTGTTAGGAGGCTTCCTAAAGGAGTTAGTGAAAGGTGTTAGGAGGCTTCCTAAAGGAGTTAAGGAAAGGTGTTAGGAGGCTTCCTAAAGGAGTTAAGGAAAGGTGTTAGGAGGTTTCCTAAAGGAGTTAGTGAAAGGTGTTAGGAGACTTCCTAAAGAAGTTAAGGAATGGTGTTAGGAGGCTTCCAAAAGGATTTAGTCAACGGTGTTAGGAGGCTTCCTAAAGGTGTGAGGAAAGGTGTTAGGAAAGGTGTTAGGAGGCTTCCTAAGGGTGTTAGGAAAGGTGTTAGGAGTCTTCCGAAAGGAGTTAGTGAAAGGTGTTAGGAGGCTTCCTAAAGAAGTTAAGGAAAGGTGCTAGGAGGCTTCCAAAAGGAGTTAGTCAACGGTGTTAGGAGGCTTCCTAAAGGTGTTAGGAAAGGTGTTAGGAGTCTTCCGAAAGGAGTTAGTGAAAGGTGTTAGGAGGCTTCCAAAAGGAGTTAGTCAACGGTGTTAGGAGGCTTCCTAAAGGTGTTAGGAAAGGTGTTAGGAGGCTTCCTAAGGGTGTCAGGAAAGTTGTTAGGAGACTTCCTAAAGGAGTTAGTGAAAGGTGTTAGGAGGCTTCCTAAAGGAGTTAAGGAAAGGTGTTATGAGTCTTCCTAAAGGAGTTAGTGAAAGGTGTTAGGAAGCTTCCTAAAGGAGTTAAGGAAAGGTGGTAGGAGTCTTCCTAAAGGAGTTAGTGAAAGGTGTTAGGAGGCTTCCTAAAGGAGTTAAGGAAAGGTGTTAGGAGTCTTCCTAAAGGAGTTAGTGAAAGGTGTTAGGAGGCTTCCTAAAGGAGTTAAGGAAAGGTGTTAGGAGGTTTCCTAAAGGAGTTAGTGAAAGGTGTTAGGAGACTTCCTAAAGAAGTTAAGGAATGGTGTTAGGAGGCTTCCAAAAGGATTTAGTCAACGGTGTTAGGAGGCTTCCTAAAGGTGTGAGGAAAGGTGTTAGGAAAGGTGTTAGGAGGCTTCTTAAGGGTGTTAGGAAAGGTGTTAGGAGACTTCCTAAAGGAGTTAGTGAAAGGTGTTAGGAGGCTTCCTAAAGGAGTTAAGGAAAGGTGTTAGGAGTCTTCCTAAAGGAGTTAGTGAAAGGTGTTAGGAGGCTTCCTAAAGGAGTTAGTGAAAGGTGTTAGGAGGCTTCCAAAAGGAGTTAGTGAAAGGTGTTAGGAGGCTTCCTAAAGGAGTTAGAGAAAGGTGTTAGGAGGCTTCCTAAAAGATTTAAGGAAAGGTGTTAGGAGGCTTCCTAAAGGAGTTAGGAAAAGTGTTAGGAGTCTTCCTAAAGGACTTAGTGAAAGGTGTTAGGAGGCTTCCTAAAGGAGTTAAGGAAAGGTGTTAGGAGGCTTCCTAAAGGAGGTACTGAAAGGTGTTAGGGGGCTTCCTAAAGGAGTTACTGAAAGGTGTTTGGAGGCTTCCTAAAGGAGTTAGGAAAGGTAACAGGAGGTTTCCTAAAGGAGTTAGTGAAAGGTGTTAGGAGGCTTCCTAAAGGAGTTAGGAAAGGTGTTAGGAGACTTCCTAAAGGAGTTAAGGAAAGGTGTTAAGAGGCTTCCTAAGGGAGTTAGGAAAGGTAACAGGAGGTTTCCTAAAAGAGTTCGTAAAGGTGATGACAGTGGTGAGGCAGTCAGACTTTCCCTTAGTGACGTCATAATAATGCGACGGCGGCTCTAGTCAGTGACGTCTGCCATGGTGGGGAAAGAACTACAAGTTTCTGAAAATGGACTAGAAAAAGTTAATCTGGGTTCTAGATTATTTCAAGTGGTTCTAGGCAGATTATTGCTTCGGTAACTTACATGATCTGCTCCTTTTTCAGTCATCCTGAGTTTCCCTGAGTGGGTTCCTTTAAATGTTGTCACCGCAAGGAATTGTGGGGGAACATGAGCTGGTCTCCTTTGGTAAAGGAAGCATCCGTGGTTCCTAGGCTAATGGAGGTTCTGAAGGAAGCATCAGTGGTTCCTAGGCTAAAGGAGGTTCTGAAGGAAGCATCAGTGGTTCCTAGGCTAAAGGAGGTTCTGAAGGAAGCATCAGTGGTTCCTCGGCTAATGGAGGTTCTAAAGGAAGCATCAGTGTTTCCTAGGCTGAAGGAGGTTCTAAAGGAAGCATCAGTGGTTCCTAGGCTAATGGAGGTTCTAAAGGAAGCATCAGCGGTTCCTAGGCTAAAGGAGGTTCTAAAGGAAGCATCAGTGTTTCCTAGGCTAAAGGAGGTTCTGAAGGAAGCATCAGTGGTTCCTAGGCTAAAGGAGGTTCTGAAGGAAGCATCAGTGGTTCCTAGGCTAATGGAGGTTCTAAAGGAAGCATCAGTGTTTCCTAGGCTGAAGGAGGTTCTAAAGGAAGCATCAGTGGTTCCTAGGCTAATGGAGGTTCTAAAGGAAGCATCAGTGGTTCCTAGGCTAAAGGAGGTTCTAAAGGAAGCATCAGTGGTTCCTAGGCTAATGGAGGTTCTAAAGGAAGCATCAGTGGTTCCTAGGCTAATGGAGGTTCTAAAGGAAGCATCAGTGGTCCCTAGGCTAAAGGAGGTTCTAAAGGAAGCATCAGTGGTTCCTAGGCTAATGGAGGTTCTAAAGCAGGGGTGGGGAACCCTGGTCCTCAAGAGCCGCAGTCCTGCACGTTTTCAATGTGTCCTCGCATCAACACAGCTGACAGCAATTATTGGCTCGTTATCAAGCTTTCTGCAGTGTTCATCATGATAACTCAGGTGTGTTTGAGCAGGGAGACATGGAAAACATGCAGGGCTGCGGCTCTTGAGGACCAGGGTTCCCTATCCCTGTTCTAAAGGAAGCATCAGTGGTTCCTAGGCTAAAGGAGGTTCTAAAGGAAGCATCAGTGGTTCCTAGGCTAATGGAGGTTCTAAAAGAAGCATCAGTGGTTCCTAGGCTAAAGGAGGTTCTAAAGGAAGCATCAGTGGTTCCTAGGCTAAAGGAGGTTCTAAAGGAAGCATCAGTGGTTCCTAGGCTAAAGGAGGTTCTAAAGGAAGCATCAGTGGTTCCTAGGCTAAAGGAGGTTCTAAAGGAAGCATCAGTGGTTACACAGAAGAATTCAAGTTAAAATACTTCAACAGAATCAACAAAAACACCAAATCAGATGTTCTTATTTTGTGTGACGAACAACATGAAACATGAAACTGGAGGTTTAAATCAACTTTAGGTTTTTTTAAAGAACACGTCAGAAGAACAAGGTGATCCTGGTGAAACCAGTCTGTGTTTTTATGCTGAGTCACTGCTCGTCTCTGAGGTGTTCAACTCTCAACAGAAAACCAGAAAGATTTTTTTATAGAGAAATGAGATGAAGTAATATTTTGTGAAGCGCAGGCGCAGGTTGGAACCTCTGAACGCCACAAACAGGACAAGATGATAAAAGCTGAAAAACTAAAGACCAAAACTCTGGGGGTTGATTTGATTTATTTCTGGGGAAATGCAAAATGAAATCACACCAACCAATGACAGACAGAAATAAATATACTTTAAATTAATGCTTTAATTCCTAAAAGAAAATGGATGCTGATAATAGAAAGTCACATTTGATTCACTCGTTAATGCCGACGCTGCAGTTCTAGTGCAGCAGGAGTCAGCGACTGATTCTGGTGTGTGTGTGTGTGAGGGGGTTCTAAACGTGTCTCAGCTTCCATGAGCATCCAGATGATTGAAACTCGGTACCGTGAAGTTCACACAAACACACACGCACGCACACGCGTTCAGATCCAGCCGCCGACCCACAGAAGTAGTTTCAAAGAAAACACAGATTATTTTTGATTATATATTTTGAAGCAACGATGTCCAGTTTGGACTGGACACTGAGACGTGGTGAGACGTGGTGAGACGAGGTGAGACGTGGTGAGACGAGGTGAAGCCACCATGACAGCAGCTCCCTGGTTCCTATCAAACAGCCTCAGAGCCACGCTGTCAGGGGGAGTCTGGAAAAAGTCCCACAATGCAACAGGAGAACTTTCACTAAATGATCCTCATGTAGAGACTTTGTGTTTGAACTGTTTGGTTTCATCTCACTTCATACGTCCAGGCGAGATGCAGACCGACTCTCTGCAGAGAAACCAGAATCCAGAGGAGCTGGAGCGACGGAGGAATCCACTGCATTTAGATCCATTTCATTATTCCCAACAGATCTGATCCAAATGGCCCAGAGGAGCTAAACTGACTCTTTAACCTTTAATATCGTCACCGAGGAGCTTTACAATGTTCTGTCTGTGTGTGTGTGTGTAGAGTGTGTGTTCTGTGTGCGTGTGTGTAGAGTGTGTGTGTATGTGTAGTGTGTTTTGTGTGCGTGTGTGTAGAGTGTGTTCTGTGTGCGTGTGTGTGTGTGTAGAGTGTGTGTTCTGTGTGTGTGTGTAGAGTGTGTGTTCTGTGTGTGTGTGTAGAGTGTGGTCTGTGTGCATGTGTGGTGGTGTGTGTGTGTAGTGTGTGTTCTGTAGAGTGTGTTGTATGTAGTGTGTGTGTTCTGTGTGTGTGTGTACAGTGTGTGTTCTGTGTGTAGTGGTGTGTGTGTGTGTGTGTGTAGTGTGTTCTGTGTGTAGTAGTGTGTGTGGTGGTGTGTGTGTGTAGTGGTGTGTGTGGTGGTGTGTGTGTGGTGTATGTAGTGTGTTCGTAGTGTGTGTACTATATGTAGTGTGTGTACTATATGTAGTGTGTGTACTATGTGTTCAGTGTGTGTTCGGTGTGTGTACTGTGTGTTCAGTGTGTAGTGTGTTCAGTGTGTAGTGTGTTCAGTGTGTACTGTGTGTAGTGTGTACTGTGTGTGTTCAGTGTGTTCTGTGTGTACTGTGTGTGTTCTGTGTGTACTGTGTGTACTGTGTGTACTGTGTGTTCAGTGTGTTCTGTGTGTACTGTGTTCTGTGTACTGTGTGTGTTCTGTGTGTACTGTGTGTTCTGTGTGTACTGTGTTCTGTGTTCTGTGTACTGTGTACTGTGTAGTGTGTATAGTGTGTGTTCACAGCTTGTCTCTGTCCAGCAGCTCCTGCAGCTCGTTGCGGATGTCCTCTGGCAGCTCGAGCGGTGGCAGGTCGTCCAGACACAGGTCTTCCTGAGCGGGCATTTCCAGGGGGGGCAGTTGTGGGATGGCGATCTCTTTGCCCTTCCCGGTGCCCCCCCTCTCCGGGCCGCCGCCCGCGGCCTGGGGCAGCACCCACAGCTCGGAGCGCTCCACGAAGTCGGCGGCCTCGGAGCGCAGCCGCAGGTTGTCGGAGCGCAGCAGCTCGTTCTCGGCCGCCAGCCTCTGGTTGTCGTTCAACAGGTGGTCCACCAGGTGGCGCAGGTCCTGGATGGTGGTCTGCTGCTCCTCCAGTCGGGTCTTGTCGTCTTTGCTGGTCTTGGACCCGGGGCACGGCTGGGCCGCCGGCCGGCCGCCGCCCTGCCGGGTCTGCAGCTGGTACAGCAGAGTGTCGTACTCTCTCTCCCCGCCGACGCCCGGGGCGCCGGGGGGCCCCGCAGAGCCGGGGGGCTGCTGCTGCCCCGCACCACCAGGGGGCGCTGCTGGCCCGAGGCGAGCCTTCGTGGCCTCACGCCGAACCTCCCTCTTCCAACGCTCCTGGATGAGACGCTGCTGCTTGATGTGACCGTCTCTCTGAAGCTCCATGGAAAGATGAGCCTGGGGGGGGGGGGGGGGGGGGGGGGGGGAGATTTTATGACTGAAACTCTCTTTAAACCAGGGGTGTCCAATCCTGGATGACACACACACACACACACACACACACACACACACACACACACACACACACACACACACACACACACACACACACACACACACACACACACACACACACACACACACACACACACACACACACACACACACACACACACCTGCTCACACTCCGTGCTCCTCAGGGCCTCCGTCAGTAGATCTGAAACACATCAGGTTGATGAAGTGACGTCGAGGTTCAGAGGAAAACGTCTCGTTCTCATGAGGAGTCGTTACTTTCTACTTCCTGCAAACTCTAAGAAGAGTCAGAACCTACCTGCTGCCTTGGCGTGGCAGGAGATGGCCTCTTCATACTTCCCAGCAGACACCAGGCGCTCCGCCTTCCTGCTCTGCTGGTGAGCCTGGGGGGGTAGAACACTTCTTTACAACAATAAAGTGGTACCAGCATCACTGTGACTCCACCCTACCATCCTACGGGTCACTGCTGCAGGATTCATGACAAATACAACTACTGGAGAGGTTCCTTCTAGTCCTCCATTTTAGTATATGAAGAAAACTTTCTGTGTAGTAGATCATAACTACATGTCTGTGATGGTAACAGCCCATACTGGAGGAGAGGAGGGTCCTCATCCAAGATGGCGGCTACGCCAACATACAATAGTCACTGTGGTGTCACAGCCGCTCAACCTGTGTGCGCTGGACACACCAGAAGCACCGAGACATCTTCACATACTGCAGAGGACACGTCCAGGACATTCAGGCGTGCAGTCTGGGAGGATTTGGTCATGAACCGTTTCCTGTCCCTTTCAGATTTACAAAGGAAAACCAATACTAATAAAACAATGACTGAGGGGGGCAGCGACAGGTTGAGCAGGAAGCTGATCCCCTGGTCCTTCTGTCTGAAGACAATGTCTATAAAGTATTATTACGTTTCAGCTGTGTTGTGTAAGATGGTTCTGAGGCCTGGAGCCCTGATAAGCAGTATGGACCATTGTTCAAAGTTCTGATGGTCGGGTATGTGTAGTGTCAATTACTGCTTTGTTGATGTGTGTCAAAGTATTCCATAGGTTAATGTGAAAGCAGCCAGGTTTGGTTTAGATATAATTCAGTCACACGGGAGGTTTGGGTTCAATTCACACTTTTATTTTTTTAAATTGACGTTCATATGATGTCCATCACTGGGGTTATATCATGTATATATATATATATATAAATAAAAACTAGGGATGTCCCGATCACACTTTTTGTCCCCGATACTGATCCGATTTTTCAGAATTGAGTATCGGCCGATACCGATACTTTCCCGAACCGATACTCACATTACTATTGCAGAGATACTCAATAGTGTATTTTTGGAGCAACTAATATGTCTGAAGCTAAAAGCACTATTAGCAGAAGCTTTGTTTAGCTAGAAATTATTGTAAAACTCACTTATTGAATCAAACTTCTTCTCAGAACGACTTAAGAACTTATTTAAACTTTATTCAGTCAGAACAACAAAAACCCAGTTACACTCTGCAGTCTTGTTTCTCTTATTTATCTTAACTTAAACTACTTCACCTGGATTTTGTGGCAAATAAATCACTATGAACACGGCTCCACACGAGGCTTCAGGGCATGTAGTACACATGCCACGCCTTTAGGGGCGCTGCGACTCAACAAACACAATAAAAAAGCAGAAGAAGACAGACCACATAGAAATATAGAAGTAGACTTCTGCACATAAACACATAACCCACTATCTATAACTCTCCGCCTGCTTCTAGCTTGTAGTCCCTGATTGTTGTGGTTACTAGGCGACGCTGCTCACCTCAGTTTACGGCAGGTCGCACACGCGGCTCGCTTTACAGCAGCTCACGTTTTTTTTTTAGATCGGCGGGTGATCGGCTAGATTTACCGATTCCCGATCACTTACAAATCACCAATATCGGCCCCGATCCGATATCTACCGATCTGATCTGGACATCCCTAATATATATCGTATATATGTGCTGATATAAGGCAGGAGGGCTACATGGTTGTAATAATGTTTGTGTTATGCCCCCCCCCCCCCCCCCCCCCCCCCCAAACTGAAACATCTCTCTGGTCGTGTACTTAAGTTCACTTGACATGAGGTACTTTACGACTTTTACTGAGGTTGTTATGGGTTTCAAACAAGGTATCTTTACTTTGACTCAAGTATGGCTTTCAAGTACTTTTTACAGAACTGCATTTCTGCTAAATAAAGTGCCAGACCCAGAGAGTATACGTCCTCCGTGTTCAGGACAAAACAAACTCCGTCCTCTGGTTCCTTTTCCACATCCTGGACGGCAAAACGCCTAAAGACACTGGACAATATCCAGCAGCTCAAAAAGACTTTCTGTTGTTTACCATGTTCTTCTTCTGCATGTGAATTAGAGACAAAGTGAAGTAGAGCAGTAAACTCTACTGCTGAGACGACAGGAGGTCAGAGCAGGGAACAGAGAGTTCACTTCTAAACACCAGCAGCAGCTTCAGCCAACAACCACAAAGATTCACTGGTTTCCTGCTACTGTCAAAATACCAACACATAGGAAGAGTTCATTTGGCCTGAAACAGAACCGACGTCTCCAGAGACAACGAAGCAGTGAAGCTTTGAGAAGAAGTGAAGCTTTAAGAAGTGAAGCTTTAAGAAGTGAAGCTTTAAGAAGTAATGAAGCTTTAAGAAGAAATGAAGCTTTAAGAAGAAATGAAGCTTGAAGAAGTGAAGCTTTAAGAAGAAATGAAGCTTTGCGCCCTCTCGTGGAATCAGAACCAGCACAATCAACACCGGATGAGCTAACAGCTAACAGCTAACTGGAGCTAATGGAGCCCGGACACATCGTTCGGCCTCTAATCGAACTAAACCGATAGCAGCTCCTGTCACGTTATTGATCCTCTTGTTGACATGAATGTGTGTGAAAACAGGAGGAGCAGCGAACCGAGCTCACCTCCCCGCTCGGTAACGTTCGTCTGTAGTTACAAACACCGACACGGAACCAGCTCCTCAAACCTACCAGGTTGAGCGGGCTCTCCACCACCTCCATGGCGTCCAGGCTTCGGTGGTTCACACTACATGAAACGGCTCTTTGTTCTCCGCGGACTGTCATTCGCTCCGCGACCAAAACAAAGTGTTAGAAGTAGAATTCAGCAGAACCTCGGTGAAAAGGAAGCAGGGTGTTTCGGACTAACTGGTTTCCGTGTTAACTGGTGATCGACTTCCTTTAGCGTCCGTTAGTAGCAGCTGATGTTAAAAAGAGACTCATAAAAGATACGACACTTTCTTATGAATGCAGTTGAACAGCATGTCAACGGGACAACTACGGATATCTGTCTGTATCTAGCAGCAACGACGGACGCAAGGGGAAATTAGTCACCAGTTAACAGGGAAACCACTTATTCCGAAACACCAGACTCCAGTTGCGTGACCGCGTCGTGACGTCACAGGTACGACGTGTCATCCTGGTTCTAAGAGTAAAAACCTTAAAAACAACAATACAAAAGTCACGTTGAATCATTTTAGAAAAGTAAGCTCGGCGAACACGTTAAAAACAAGACGCAAGTAAAAAACACAGTAACAACGTTTAAAATACGAAATTCACATGATTTATTTTAGATTTTTCCCTGGAAATTTTGTTTTATTACCATGTCAGATATAGGAACACACACACACACACACACACACACACACACACACACACACACACACACACACACACACACACACACACACACACACACACACACACACACACACACACACACACACCATTAAGGCTATAGCTACTACTACTAATAAACAAGTTATATCTAACAGTATTGGAAATGCAGGAACAAGGGAGTTCATGCACATGAACTGATCATATATTGATCACTGAACTGTTGTGATGCGGGGAACCTTAAAGCAGGCTTTTATTATGGTAGGTGAAGCGGAAGTGCTGCGGATGGTTTGGTAACTTGATGTGTAGTAGTTGTGTTGTGTTAATTGTGAGACAGGAAGCGGAGCCTCAGCTGGATGTGGTAGTGGACCAGGAGGACCCGAACCCTCCTCCTCCTCCTCCTCTTCCTCATGTGGATGTCCAAGAGGGGCCACACGTGCCTGCTGGCCTCGAGCATGGTGTCGGTGGTCCTGCTCATGATGCTCCTGTACGGGACGCTGAGCAGCACGCAGCAGCAGCGCGGCTCCCCCGGCCTCTCCCCGGACTACCAGCTGCTGGGCAGGCCGCTCTACAAGCTGGAGCTCGGCTGGCCCCGCAGCCCGGAGCTCTTCGGCGGGGACGTGTTCGGAGTGGCCGTCGACCAGCACGCGGGGACGGTCTATGTGGCCCAGAGAGGTGAGGGCGCGTGACACCTGCTCCTTCCCTCACCTGCATGAGGGTGAAGGCAGACAGCAGGGCCGGTCAGAGCCTCCAGAGGTTCCGGGCTTTACACGCCGGAAATGCTTAATGGGAGATATCACAGATTAGTTTTTCATACCTAGACCACTTTAGACCAGGTCCAGAGTGAAAACCACTGTACCTGGACTTCTCAAACCTGGACCAGATTCTCCTACACAGGCGAGCCATTCATTAAAGTACAGTTTGGGATTTGTGAAACCTTTAGTCTATTTGCGAGAATGAAAACGAGACTCGACTAGAAGAGGGTTGAGTCAGATTTGTTCCGTAATTGAGCAGCTCTACACTGCAACACTTCAGACTTGTAGTTGAACTCCCTGCTTTGCAAGGTCATTCTCATCTCAGCAAGAGAGAGAATGCAGGCAGGTGAGTTTACATCCTGAAGCTGATGTAGAACTTGTTCTCCAACATCTGCTCATGCGGTTCCACATTAATGGAACAATGTCTCAGACCATGTGCCTCTGTACATAAAGCTTAATAAAGAAACATATAGAAAACTATTAATGTTTCTCTGTGACTACCTGGCCATACCTGGCCATACCTGGCTCTACCTTGTCGTACCTGGCTTTACCTGGCTCTACCTTGCACTACCTGGCCCTACCTGGCTGTACCTTGCCCTACCTGGCTCTACCTTGCCGTACCTGGCTGTACCTTGCACTACCTGGTTCTACCTGGTTCTTAATCTTGAAGGCAGACTGCCCTGTCTGCTGGTCCAGCCAGTGATCCTGGTGCCACCAGCACAGTTTATAGTCTTTGTTGGTTGATCGGTTCATGGGGCTCCACAAGGGGCTCATGACGGAGCCCTGAGGGACACCAGTGTTCAGGATGTTTGTGTCTGTAATGTTTCCCTAACATCTTCTTTGTCTTCAGTCTTTAATGTTTGAAGCTTTAAAGTTGAGTCAGTCGTACAAAGGTCCTGATATATGTTGAGTACCAGCCGTGTCCCTGGTTGGACTCAGGTGAGACCTGATGCTCCTGTTCTGTCGCTCACCAGGTGACAATGTGCCCAAGGTGCTGGTGTTCACCACAGATGGAGATTTCCTCATGTCGTGGAACACCACCACTCTGGAGATGCCTCATGGGATCTTTCTCGCCGACGCGGCTTCGTCAGACCCGACGGTGTGGGTCACTGACGTGGGGACCGGGCCGTACGGCCACTGCATCAAGCAGTATTCTCCATCAGGGAAGCTCCTGCAGGTGAGTTCCATGGTTCCAGCTGTCCTGACCCTTTCTGCTGTTGTGGAGCAGTGGTGGTTTGATCTTTGAGGTGGCGCTGACCTTCCTGGCTTGTGTTTCCAGGTCCTCGGTACGCCCGGGAAAGCCGGTTCCAGCTTGGAGCCTCTGCAGTTCGACCAGCCGGCTGAGATATTTGTCCACGACTCGGGGGAAATGTACATAGTGGACGGAGACGGTGGGATGAACAACCGCCTCATCAAGCTGTCCAAAGATCAGAAGGTGCTGTGGATGCACGGGGAGCGAGGACAGGCCCTGGCTCAGTTCTACATCCCCCACAGCGTGACGGTGGACGGCGCCCAGCGGGTGTGGGTGGCTGACCGGGGCAACAAGAGAATCCAGGTCTTCAACTCGGTCACCGGGGACTGGCTGGGCACCTGGGGGAGCTGCTTCACCGAGGACGCCCCCTACTCTGTGCGCCTGACCCCCGATAAGAAATACTTTGTGGTGGTCCAGCTCAACACCAATCAGATCTCCCTCCTGGACGCGCCGCCGGTGGGTCTTATCGGCCAATGCCGGGTGGTCAGTGTGATCCAGCTGGCCGAGGAGGTGAAGCCTCACCTGGTGGACCTGGACCTGAAGACTGGGGCTCTGTATGTGGCTGAGATCGGCGCTCAGCAGGCTCAGAAATTCACACCCTTCAGTCTGGGTGGTAGTTTCCTGTAGAGCCCTCCGGCCCCCAGCAAAGACCTGATGGCATGTCTGACCACTGGGGGGTGCTGTGCCCTCCTCAAAGCCCTCCTGCCATCTCCTACACTCCCCACTGGAGGACTGACCAATCACAAGCCTTTCTGCTTATTCCCAACATATCACAGCCTTCACAGGCCCGTGGACAAATGTCTTCTGTAATCCAATGAACAAAAAGCTCTGGCATCTTTACATCTGCAAAGATCGTGTTCATAAAGTTGATAAAGTCGTTTTAGGCCTCGAACACGGGCCCCAGGTGCACGGGAGGGAAACATTAACACTTCACCACAGGCTCATGTGCTTTTAAAGGGGTTGAGCCGGGACGATAATGCGGAATTTCCTGCACCGTCTTAATTAAATAATGAAAAAGATTTCAAGTTTTGGAAAAAACGATGTAAAGTCTGACAACTTGCAGGACAGAAAACGTGACTGATGGACGTCTTCTACATGTTGCTACTGCTGCTGAGTCTTCGTCCTGAAGTTCATCAAGGAGACACACTGAGCCTCCCTGTCTGCTGCCAGCGCATGGTGATCCACTGCAGTGTGCAGCCTGGACTCTCCGTCCTCCCTGGACTCTTCCCTCCTGCCTGGACTCTCCGTCCTCCCTGGACTCTCCCTCCTCCCTGGACTCTTCCCTCCTGCCTGGACTCTCCGTCCTCCCTGGACTCTCCGTCCTCCCTGGACTCTCCGTCCTCCCTGGACTCTCCGTCCTCCCTGGACTCTCCCTCCTCTCTGGACTCTCCCTCCTGCCTGGACTCTCCCACCTGCCTGAACTCTCCCACCTCTCTGGACTCTCCGTCCTGCCTGAACTCTCCTTCCTCTCTGGACTCTCCGTCCTGCCTGGTCTCTCCCTCCTCCCTGGACTCTCCGTCCTCCCTGGACTCTCCGTCCTCCCTGGACTCTCCGTCCTCCCTGGACTCTCCCTCCTCTCTGGACTCTCCCTCCTGCCTGGACTCTCCCACCTGCCTGAACTCTCCCACCTCTCTGGACTCTCCGTCCTGCCTGAACTCTCCTTCCTCTCTGGACTCTCCGTCCTGCCTGGTCTCTCCCTCCTGCCTGGACTCTCCCTCCTGCCTGGTCTCTCCCTCCTGCCTGGACTCTCCCTCCTCTCTGGACTCTCCCTCCTGCCTGGACTCTCCCACCTGCCTGAACTCTCCCACCTCTCTGGACTCTCCGTCCTGCCTGAACTCTCCTTCCTCTCTGGACTCTCCGTCCTGCCTGGTCTCTCCCTCCTGCCTGGACTCTCCCTCCTGCCTGGTCTCTCCCTCCTGCCTGGACTCTCCATCCTGCCTGGACTCTCCATCCTGCCTGGACTCTCCCTCCTCTCTGGACTCTCCCTCCTGCCTGGACTCTCCGTCCTCCCTGGACTCTTCCGTTTACCCTGGACTCTCCCTCCTGCCTGGTCTCTCCCTCCTGCCTGGACTCTTCCGTCCTCCTGCCTGGACTCTCCCTCCTCCCTGGGCTCTCCATCCTGCCTGGGCTCTCCATCCTGCCTGGACTCTCCGTCCTCCCTGGGCTCTCCATCCTTCGTGGACTCTCCGTCCTCCCCGTTCTCTCTGGACTCTCCATCCTTCGTGGACTCTCCGTCCTCCCCTTTCTCCCTGGACTCTCCATCCTTCGTGGACTCTCCGTCGTCCCTGGACTCTCCCTCCTGCCTGGACTCTCCGGCCTGTGGGAGTGCTGGGCTTGTTCACTGGCCGTCTCCAGTGTGATACTTCAGAATATATCCGGACCGGTACTTTGCATTTACTAGTTTTCATGTCATTCTCAATGTTGGAAACCAAAATGTACGCATGTTGTACAGATGCAGTATTTTCTACAGTGAACTACTTTCCAAGCATGTGCTTCTTTAAACTGTAATACTGTGCACAAGGTCTCGGTACGTCAAAGTCATTTATTTGATGTTCCAACAATAAAGTTCATCACTTTATTCAGTTTTGTCTCATTTATCCAGATGAGACAAAATAGAAGAAACGTAATCTCACAATAAAACAGGTACACACACACACAACATTGCAGAATTTGAATATAATATAATAAAATGTTAAATCAGATGCTTTTTTCCCTTCCTGAGATGTTGAGTCTTCATGTGCTCCAGGTGTCTCTGGTGTGGACAGGTTCAGTGGTTGTCCTTCCTCCCGCTGAGTTAAAGAGGCGATGAGGCAGTTTGAACATCTTGGTTTTGCTTTCTGTCTGCAGACGGCTGAACCAGCCTCCCTCTCCTCTCTCTACCTGTTGATGCTGTGGAATTATGCTTGTCACATATATTTCTAGTTTACTTTCTTCCACCTGAGGAAGAACCAGAGGTGATAAACACATAATAATACTCAGTCATATCCAGCTTTCCCTCCAGTGTTCTTCCTGGATTCTCTCTCATCGCTGTGTGTGGATTGTGTTTTCTTTAATGAAGTGTTTCTCCACTTTTGGTCCGATGAGGATCCTCTGTGCTTAATATCACTGAATGGTATGATTGTAGAGCTCCAGATGTAAAAGTCAGTCAAATGAAACATAATGTAGAGCAGTGATTCCCAACCAGGGGGCCCAACCCCCCGGTAGGGGGCGCCAAAGATTCATGCGGGGTCGCGAAGCCCTCTTGATTTTAATGGGTATGGGTGTAACATTGTTAGGAAGCGCACACACACACACACACACAGTTTCATCTCTTTTAAAATGTTCATTTTAATACCCTGCACTTGCATGGCTGCTCCCTTTAAAGGACAATGTGTGCATAACACCACTAGATGGCGCCCAGTTCATTCAGTCACGGATTCATCTCACCGTTTCAGTTTCAGGTTATGAGCCATTTGTAGTATGAAAACCACATTGGAAGAAAAAGTGCAAGGAGCTCAGAGTGCGCTGTCAGCATTTAAAAAGACAAGATTTTAAAAAAAACAATCAATGCCACATACCATTCTATCGGGTGTGGTTTGGTTACTGGAGAACAGAATGAGCTGGAGAAAAATAATATTTTTATCCATATCCTTACAAATAACGCTGCCTTAAAGTAGCTTCAAGCAAATGTCATCGTAGATAATTAACATTTCATGTGTCAATATGCAGAATAATCTATCAACAATAACTAATAATGCAGCCCTCATTTATTAATCTGCTTCCGTGCAGGTTGATAAAAAGCATCAGAGCAACAGAGAAGAAAAGACAGTGTCATCAAAACAATGTGGAACATCTCATAAAGTCAAACAATGACCATGTTCCTCTTGAAAGTGAAGTTCATCCGGTCGTTAAACTGGATAAAAGTGGATTCATATTTAAATTGACATTTGTAACTGCAGAAAACAGATGTAGAGCTTACTTTATTTGTATATTTTACACGAGGCGAACATACAACTCAATTCAATTTAACAAATAAACACAGCAAATGTTTCCAGAGACTGAACAGCAGGGTGGTGATCAGGATTCCTGCTGATGGCGTAGAGTTCCTGATAGAGGGACAGAAGAGCAGCCACGTCTCCTGGTTCAGCGGCGCTGCTCTGGAGAGGAACTGTCGGTCACTTCTGTACCTGAAAAGTCTCCAGAGTCAAGACTCTCAAGATCATGTTTAAAAGATGTGTGTGTGTGTGTGTGTGTGTGTGTGTGTGTGTGTGTGTGTGTGTGTGTGTGTGTGTGTGTGTGTGTGTGTGTGTGTGTGTGTGTGTGTGTGTGTGTGTGTGTGTGTGTGTGTGTGTGCGTGTGTGCGTGTGTGCGTGCGTGTGCGTGTGTTAGAGTTAGAGGTGAATCCAGCAGACCTGAGGAGGACCTGGACCTCCATCCTGCTCTCTTCCGTCTGAGAGGGACTGAGGAGGCGTCCAAACAAACAACCGACAACTGTGAAGTGAGTCATTGAATTAAAGATGGAGGGACAGAACTGGGGGGGGGTCTATAGAAAGAGAGAGGAGCAAGGCAGTGTGTGTGTGAAAGAGGGAATGGGGTCAGATGGAGAGAGAGAGAGAGATGAAGGGCTGTGAATGAATATAAAGCTGATAACAGTGGAGCCATTGTGAAGAGCTGGAGAGGCTCTGAGAGCAGAAACATGATGGAGGCTCTTCACTGACGGTATTACACACTCTGTATTACACACTCTGTATTACACACTCTGTGTTACACACTCTGTGTTACACACTCTGTCTTACACACTCTGTATTACACACTCTGTATTACACACTCTGTATTACACACTCTGTGTTACACACTCTGTATTACACACTCTGTATTACACACTCTGTATTACACACTCTGTATTACACACTCTGTATTACACACTCTGTGTTACACACTCTGTGTTACACACTCTGTATTACACACTCTGTGTTACACACTCTATTACACACTCTGTATTACACACTCTGTGTTACACACTCTGTATTATACACTCTGTATTACACACTCTGTATTACACACTCTGTGTTACACACTCTGTATTACACACTCTGTGATACACACTCTATTACACACTCTGTGTTACACACTCTATTACACACTCTGTATTACACACTCTGTATTACACACTCTGTGTTACACACTCTGTATTACACACTCTGTGTTACACACTCTATTACACACTCTGTATTACACACTCTGTGTTACACACTCTATTACACACTCTGTATTACACACTCTGTATTACACACTCTGTGTTACACACTCTATTACACACTCTGTATTACACACTCTGTATTATACACTCTGTATTACACACTCTGTATTACACACTCTGTATTATACACTCTATTACACACTCTGTATTACACACTCTGTATTACACACTCTGTATTATACACTCTATTACACACTCTGTATTACACACTCTGTATTATACACTCTGTATTACACACTCTGTATTACACACTCTGTATTACACACTCTGTGTTACACGCTCTATTACACACTCTGTATTACACACTCTGTGTTACACACTCTATTACACACTCTGTGTTACACACTCTATTACACACTCTATTACACACTCTATTACACACTCTGTATTACACACTCTGTATTACACACTCTGTGTTACACACTCTATTACACACTCTGTGTTACACACTCTGTGTTACACACTCTATTACACACTCTGTATTACACACTCTGTATTATACACTCTGTATTACACACTCTGTGTTACACACTCTATTACACACTCTGTATTACACACTCTGTATTACACACTCTGTATTACACACTCTCTATTATTCGCACACTCTGTATTACACACTCTGTATTATACACACACTCGGTATTATACACAACAAACAACCTGAAGCAGCAAGAGGAGACCAGTAACCAGGGAGTTCAGTCCTCACAGTAATTATGTGCTATATAAAAGGAAGTTTTATTCACAGACAAGAAAATATTGTAGATAATCTTAAAGAATTAATAACATACTTTGCATGCAGTTCTTTCTGGTGACACCAGGTGGCGCTCAGCCCCACTGCCCCTAATGACCAGTCGCCCCTACTTGTGGATTATAGTTGTAGTCGTGTACCATGAGCTGAGTACTTTTCTCTCAACAAATACAACACAATAGAACACAACACTTACACATTCACAAATTCTTAATTACAGGAGCCCAAAGTCTCACATCAAAAAACTGACACGCTCACCTTTTTCCTACGATTGTTGCAGTAAATTTAGTGAAAAACATGTTTGTGTTCCTGAATCAATGTGAACTTTTTCCACACAAGTAACAGATTCTGTTTTCTTCAACTACAAATCACACATCACCTCTGGTGAAAACTACCTGTGAGTTCAGTGATTTTACAGCCAATCAGGAGAGAGGATTCTGTCCCACAACCAATCAGGAGTGGCGCTTTATTTACAAGTGTGTGTTACAATGTTTTTTCAAGTTTTGCAGGTTTAGCCTCATTTATTAATTAAAATGTGTTTATTTCAGATTAATAAAAGTAAATCGTAAAGATGTAACATGGTCATTAAAATGATTCTAAATAGTGTTTTTTTGTCTGTTTTTTCCATTTGGTTTCCTTTGGCAGCCCTCAGTCCAATGTTGGGTTCTGAAATTGGCCCCTGGTAGAACCCCTGGTTTAGACAGTTAGCACTGACATGTAGCCACCTCAATGCTAGCAGAGTAGCATTAGCATTACGTCCACACTGTGAGGGTGCGTTGAACCAATGAACTGGAGACGTGTTAGATTTGTTTGTGAAGTGTTGGAGTTTCGATTAAAGCACAAAGTCAAGTCATTGATGGCCTTAAAACTTCAGCCTGACATGGACAACATGGTTTGAACATTTTTACAGTTTGAGCCCAGGTAAACAACATTTTTACAGTTTGAGCCCAGGTAAACAACATTTTTACAGTTTGAGCCCAGGTAAACAACAACATTTTTACAGTTTGAGCCCAGGTAAACACATTTTTTTATTTTTTTATGTGTAATCTAATTTAATGAACTAGTTTGCTGCATCAATAATAGTTTCAACTTTCAGTACCATGCATCTGGACCATAATATATGTGGATTTATACAAATCTGATCCCAGCTCCAAACTGGACTCCATCCCATATCCTGTCTCCGCTCTGGACTCCCATAGCAAAGCAGGAATTGAGTTCCGGCCTGGCGGTGTTTCCAAACGCAGCCCAATGCCCAGTCCACATGACCAACACAGGCATTCTGCCACTTTCTTCACATGTGCTTGTGGCCCCTCACCATCGTGGAGTTTACAAAGATCTGTGGCTTTAAGAAAGAAGTGACTTCTGTAGAGGTGCGAAGCCTCCACCTCCTCCTCCTCCTCTGAGGTGACCAAAACTCCACCTCCTCTGAGGTGACCGAAGCCTCCTCCTCCTCCTCTGAGGTGACCGAAGCCTCCACCTCCTCCTCCTCCTCCTCTGAGGTGACCGAAGCCTCCACCTCCTCCTCCTCCTCTGAGGTGACCGAAGCCTCCACCTCCTCCACCTCCTCTGAGGTGACCGAAGCCTCCTCCTCCTCTGAGGTGACCGAAGCCTCCACCTCCTCCACCTCCTCTGAGGTGACCGAAGCCTCCACCTCCTCCTCCTCCTCTGAGGTGACCGAAGCCTCCTCCTCCTCCTCTGAGGTGGCCGAAGCCTCCACCTCCTCCTCCTCCTCTGAGGTGACCGAAGCCTCCACCTCCTCCTCCTCCTCTGAGGTGACCGAAGCCTCCACCTCCTCTGAGGTGACCGAAGCCTCCACCTCCTCCTCCTCCTCTGAGGTGACGGTCAGTACTGTCAGGTCTCTTGTCAGTCTGCCCCTGTGTGTCCCATGTCATGTTTTCAGTCCTCCCATCGTGTTCTTCCCTGCTCAGCTCTAATGTGCAGCACCTGTGTTCTGCCTGCCTTCCCTGTGGATTTATAGCCTCTCCCCCTGTTGTCTGGGTCGGCTCGTCATGTCGCTTCTGTTTCCCCTGTGTTTCCTTGTGAGTCTGCGCTTGGGTCCATCCTCACATCCTGACAATGGGCATGCTATCAGCGTATGGTTCGTTAAAGGTGAAAAGATATTTCCACATCTCAGGGATCAATAACTCTTTAACGAAACGTCATCAAAACACAAACGCCACATCTTTCCTATTGGTGTGAGGTAGGCAACATGCTACAAGCTCATTTTTATCAGAAGTCGCAGAAACGTCATTGTTCTCTATGAGCGGTCGGCTGTGTGACCAGTGTGCAGAAACCCTCATGCTACAACCCCTAGTTTGACTGAAAAGACTTTTGATAACCTTAAGGGCTTAACATTCAGGAACACTGTAATGTACTGTAGATCAATGAAACTCTGCCCAACCATCAAGGAGTCCTGCTGATCATACTTGGTTTGACTAAAAAGACTTTTCATAATTTGGAGAATTTTTTTTATTCTAATAAAATTCAGTAACACTTTATTCTAATGTTGAGTAATTTAAAATCTCACAAAATAATGGTCTCCTACCAGTTCTTTTGTCAAATTGAAAGCCCCTTCATCCTCCATAAGAACAAGAAGAAAGTTCAGCAGTGCAGGTCCTGCTGAACAAAATGACCTCATTTCCTTCGTCCAGCTCCCTCTGGCTGAAGACATTAGTTTCAGCTCTTCCAACCGTCCTGGCTGAACTATGTAGGAGCTGCTCTGGTGAAAATTCTGCTCTGCCATGTGCTGCTCATGCTTATTCCAGCTCACTAGTGACCATCAGTTATATTTTAGTCATGTTTAGCTTGTAACCTCGCTGCTGTATGAGCGCCGCAGCTCGTTACCATGTGGGAGGGCGGAGTTACGTGATGCCCCTGAACGCATCACTCAGAGCTGTCAGCTCCTGGAGTTCAAACCAGACCAACATGGCGCTGAGACACAAACTTTCTCTTTTATTACTGAAACACTTCAGAGAAATGTGTTTCTGAAAACGTTGGAGGTGAGAAATAAGCTGCATTTTAAAAGTAAAAATGCTGCTTCACAGATGTGTTGCTGCTGTGAGGGGGGCGTGGCCTGTGGTGAGGGGGCGTGGTCTGTGGTTAGGGGACGTGGCCTGTGAGTTGGACAGCTTCTTCATGGAGCATGAACTCTCCTGGTGAAAAAACACTTTCCTACAGCGGGCTGACGTCACTGACGACTTTTCTTCTTGTTCTTATGGAGGGTGCAGCGGCATTAATAGCTGGAACAGGATCAACAGTCTGCTTCAGTCATTTTAATAATTCACTCAGTGTGACAGTACATTTCTCTATTTTGATATCTTACACACACACACACACACACACACACACACACACACACACACACACACACACACACACACACACACACACACACACACACACACACACACACACACACACTGTGCTGTGCTGCACCTCCACCTCCTGGAAGAGCCTCCTTGTCGACAGTAACATGATTTCCTAGATTAACCAGCCTGAGCAGCTCTATCTAGACTGTCAAAATAAAACTACCAAGGTGGATTGTTCTTACAGTGACTGTCAAAATAAAACTACCAAGTTAGGTTGTTATTACGGTGACTGTCAAAATAAAAGTACCAAGTCCAGGAGAATATAGACTGGGAGTCATGACACCACAGAGGAAACTTTGATCTGGTTGGCTATACTGAGCATGTGCAGAACTACTAGTTACTACCAATGTGGTGACCTGGACCAAGACCAGGACCAGGACCAGGACCAGGACCAGGACCAGGACCAGGACCAGGACCAGGACCAGGACCAGTAGTTGCCTTTTCAGTTGCTCTGAGCTCTGTTGTCGTCTAATCAGACACACACATTGTCATGGAAACAGGCCGAGGGTTAGTTAGGCTTAATACAGAATTCAATTCAATTCAATTCAATTCAATTCAATTCAATTCAATTCAATTCAATTCAATTCAGTTCCTCCACCTTCTATTCTGCTTATCCTGTTGGGAGTCTCAGGGTACTGGTGCCAATCCCACTGACATTCACACCTCGGGGCAGTTTTACTGATATAGAGCCGAATACAACACAATCATTTCAAGACACTTTTACAGAGAAAATCCAACAATTCCTCATGAGTTATGATAAACAACTCTGGAAAGGAAAACTCCTCTTCTGAAGAGGAAACCAGCAGAACCAGACTCAGAGGTGGCGGCCCTCAGCTGGTCCAGTTGTGGTGAGGGGACAGAGGGAGAGAGAAGACAGACGGACTGTAACAGCTCACACACATTTTAAAAGTGAAGTGATTCAAAGGAGATTTGTTGTTTTCTTCTCTGGCGTCACATAGGGAGAAAAAGCTCCACCCAGTGTGTGGACCACCTGGAGCTGACGGTGTACACAGCAGAGGAAGAAGATCACCTCCCACACGTCCACGCTGAGTCTGCGGCAGGTACTGTGTGTGTGTGTGTGTGTGTGTCTTGATGTCTTCCATATAAAGCAGAGGAATGTGAGTGTAGGAGTGGGCTTACTCTGCACACCAGGATGGTCCCACCGACTCACCCTCATCCCGTCATCCCCTCGTCCTGTCCCTGTCCCTGTCTCTCTCTCACACACACACACACACACACACACACACACACACACACACACACACACACACACACACACACACACACACACACACACACACACCAGCCCCCTGTCTTTGTTCTGGCTCTCTATGGATTGTGCCTCGCTGGCTGCTTTGCCGGCGGTCTCCAGCTGGACGTGGCTGCTGGGAGAGAGGGCATCCTGGGTGTGTGGGCAGGCCTTTACAGCCCCTGTGTCAGGGGAAAGCCCACACAGGCCTCCCACACATCCTCACACAGCCAGGAGGGATTCCAGGCTCCACAAAGACCACTTCCTTATTGCACTTATTCATTTGTTAATGCATCATACGGAGGACTGATGAGTCACTTGATTTGTTTCCTGTTGTGTGAAATGTCACTTTGAGCGTGAGCCTGCTCACCACTGCTCTACTCAGCAACTCTCAGCTCCACACGGGTCCCGGCACATTCTCCCAGGCTGATCACTGAATACTTTAAAGACTCCACGTCACCACTGCCATAGTCCTGCTTGTATGGAGAGACTTTTATTGGTCAAACCTTTGAAACTTTTGTTTGCTAATTTGAAAAATAAACTGAAACAGAATTAAAGGTAAGGTATCCGTTTTGTTAATTTGCTTGAAAAAAAAAACCCCAACTGGTTCTACAAACTACAAAATTATAAGCACACAAATGATGTGTTTGTTTGAAAAGAATACAGAACATTTAATCTAGATGGGGTTGAAACTTGGGCTGCACAGAGGTGAGATTCTGGGTTTAAGTTCAGTTGTTCTGTGGAGTTTGGATGTTCTCCCTGTGCCTCCAGGTACCTGGGCTCCTCCCACAGGCCAAGAACAAACCTTCAGATTTCAAACATATCTGCACAATCCGGAAGAACTAAGAGAGGAAGAAGATAATAAAGTTCAGATTTATTTACCTGTAGTTTTTTATCATGACAAGATTAAGAAAAATCTACAGAAAAGACTGTTTGAGAGAGAAAAGGTCAAAACACAATACTGCAGCAGTCATGAGGCCAAACTTTAGACATGAGACTGTATTTATATAGAAACATTCTGGAAATGTTCTTTCCTTTATTTCTTGAGGAAAATGAAAATAATTCAATGTGCTATTAGTGAGTAATTCATGTGATTATGGTGACAGGAATGAGTGAAATGGTTTCAATACCAGAGCATCGGTTTGCTCCATGGCAGCTCTGTGGTGGCGCCGCCGTCTCCTCCGCCGCTGTCTCCTCCGTCTCCGTCTCCTCCGTCTCCGTCTCCTCCGTCTCCGTCTCCTCCGTCTCCGTCTCCTCCGTCTCCGTCTCCTCCGCCTCCGTCCACATGGAGACATGAACTGGAAGAGTCCGACGTGTCACTGCCAGCGTCTTCCTCCATGCAGGGACACGAGGTACCACCAGGCAGCTCACACACATTAAGACCCTCTCACCACCACCACCACCACCACCACCATCTTCATCACCATCATCATCATCATCGGGATGGAGTTCAGCTCACCTTATCAATACTTTATTAGCCCCAACGGGACAATTCTTGAAAAGCATGAATTTTCTAGAAAGAATATATGTCATGAGCGACTTGCAGATGAGCTGAACAATAGCGTGGGGGCAGAAGGCCCAGTGGGGGGGCAGGGTAAGGAGGATTGGGGGGGGGGGGGGGGGGGGGGGGGGGGGGCTCATTCAGTGCATGGAGGTCATAATAACAAAGAAATCATGGTGAATATGAGTGGCTGGAATACTGAAGTACTTGCTTCTAGGTCAGAGATCTGTGACCTTCATGACCAAAAGAGACGTTTTTACCACTTTACACCAAATATAATGTATCTGGAGGGGCCGTGTGTGTGTGTGTGTGTGTGTGTGTGTGTGTGTGTGTGTGTGTGTGTGTGTGGGTGGGGTGGGGCTGGTGGATGCTCACTGCATGTGGAGCTGCAAGCTGGGGGGAGGCTGGTGGAGGAGAACTAACTGTCACTGTGGAGACGGACGACGTCCCCGTCCAGACTGCAACCAGATCAGTTCCTGTTCACTCTCACTACATACATGCTTATAACAAGCAGTGATCTCCACTGTTGGTTAAGTCACCTGGGAATCGTAATTAGTTACTGGTTACTGATTACTGATTACTCCCACCTTGGCTGAGGTGGGGCTTTTCTCCCTGAGACTGTTGTTCACACCGACGGCGTGCAGCTGATACGTCATTGTCTTACAAAACAAAATCACGGTGTAGTAACGCAGTAACGCAGTAATGCAGTAATGCAGTAATGCAGTAACACAGTAATGCAGTAATGCAGTAACGCAGTAACGCAGTAATGCAGTAACGCAGTAAGGCAGTAAGGCAGTAAGGCAGTAAGGCAGTAATGCAGTAACGCAGTAACGCAGTAACGCAGTAAGGCAGTAACGCAGTAACGCAGTAAGGCAGTAAGGCAGTAAGGCAGTAACACAGTAATGCAGTAACGCAGTAAGGCAGTAAGGCAGTAAGGCAATAACGCAGTAAGGCAGTAAGGCAGTAATGCAGTAACGCAGTAAGGCAGTAAGGCAGTAAGGCAGTAAGGCAGTAACGCAGTAATGCAGTAACGCAGTACGGCAGTAAGCCAGTAATGCAGTAACGCAGTACGGCAGTAAGGCAGTAACACAGTAAGGCAGTAAGGCAGTAAGGCAGTAACACAGTAAGGCAGTAACGCAGTAATGCAGTAACGCAGTAAGGCAGTAAGGCAGTAAGGCAGTAACGCAGTAACGCAGTAAGGCAGTAAGGCAGTAACGCAGTAACGCAGTAAGGCAGTAACGCAGTAAGGCAGTAACGCAGTAACGCAGTAAGGCAGTAAGGCAGTAACACAGTAAGGCAGTAAGGCAGTAAGGCAGTAAGGCAGTAACACAGTAAGGCAGTAACGCAGTAAGGCAGTAAGGTCGTAAGGCAGTAAGGCAGTAAGGCAGTAACACAGTAAGGCAGTAAGGCAGTAACGCAGTAAGGCAGTAAGGTCGTAAGGCAGTAAGGCAGTAAGGCAGTAACACAGTAAGGCAGTAAGGCAGTAACGCAGTAAGGCAGTAAGGCAGTAAGGCAATAACGCAGTAAGGCAGTAAGGCAGTAAGGCAGTAATGCAGTAACGCAGTAAGGCAGTAAGGCAGTAACGCAGTAAGGCAGTAAGGCAGTAAGGCAGTAAAGCAGTAAAGCAGTAAGGCAGTAAGGCAGTAATGCAGTAATGCAGTAAGGCAGTAACGCAGTAAGGCAGTAACGCAGTAAAGCAGTAAGGCAGTAAGGCAGTAAGTCAGTAAGGCAGTAACGCAGTAAGGCAGTAACGCAGTAAGGCAGTAAGGCAGTAACGCAGTAAGGCAGTAACATAGTAACGCAGTAACGTAGTAACGCAGTAACGCAGTAACGATTACTGTTTTTGCGAATGTAGAGTAATTGGATTACAGTAACACATTACTTGTACTACTACTAATAAACCGATCATCGGTATGGTGAGTTTGGATGATCAGCTTGTTCAGATGAGTTGAAGTGTCTGTTACATGTCTCCTCTCCTCTCCGTCCACATCTTCACACTGGATGTTCAGGTGGAGAAACTGAGAGGGATCAACAGGTTCTCAGCGGGACAGGTACAGGTACAGGTACAGGTACAGGTACAGGTACAGGTACAGGTACAGGTACAGGCAATACTGTGCCTGAACTCGTTCAGTGAACGCTCTGTCATGAACTCGTTCATATTAGGTTAACGAGTTCATGAACGTTCTGTGTTTCTGTCTGATGACCGTCACTGTGAGCGGCGCTCACTCTGCTGTTAGTGAGCAGCTCTCACAGTTCACCATTGTTTCAGAGAGTTGCCAGATCCCCATAGAGCCTTCCAGTGAAAACCCGGTAAGGCTCACTGTAAACGGGTCTTCACATGTCGGGGGAAAACAGCCAATCTGGCAACAGCAGCCCCCAGAGTGGCTCCGCCGCCTACGTCACCAACATGTGAAGCATCACGACCAAAACAAGTAGAAGACAGCAGCTCTACCTCAGACTCTGTCTCCACCATTAATACTTCATCTTCCTATGGTTACCCTACTTTCTGGATGACAAGCCACTACTTCTTTTTTCTTTGGCCGAGGACGACTCGGCTTTTTAAGGGTTAACAAGCTTCATGCTGCTGATACTGGGTGATGCGTTCAGGTGCATCACGTAACTACGGCATTGCTTTTTCTTTTTTTCTTTTTTAAATTTGCCAGCTGCAGCTTAGATTCCAGTATTCCTTATATTCCTCAATAGTCCGGAAATCAGGGTACTCTAAACTTTGAACTGGTTCATGTAGAAACTGAACTTTCTAAACGCTGCGTACAGGTACAGGTACAGGTACAGGTACAGGTACAGGTACAGAAAAGAAGCTATTACCTTAAAAGAAAAAAGACAACATTTAAATAAAGCAAGACAGGATATTACATAATCTCCACTAACTCCCAAACATTCTGGTCACCCAGATTTTTTAGATGAACACCCAAAACACTGATCTCTGCCTAAAACCACGCTCATATCCCGACCAGGCTCAAGGATGAGATCACAAAGTCTGTGGCCATGGTATGTGATAATCTAATTCCTTAAACTTCCTCTTACCAACAGGTGGCGCTATGACTGTGAATGGACATATGGACCTGTTCGGGCAGCACTGTAAAGACACACGTGAAGTTTCAGGCAGATTGCAGCATGTAGAGCAGAGTTACACGTCACTTCCTGTTTCATGGCGAACCATCAGATATTCATTGCAGCACCACTCCCCTTTGAGATTATAGTAACATTTTGATCTGTAACTGAGAGGTACTTCGAAGGTACCGAGTCAAACAGAGGGCTACCAGTGTGACACGCTCCAGTTTGCCGCTGACTGTGGCAGTGAGGTGAGGAAGTGAAGGACTTTTTTCAGTGTCGCTCCTCCACACAGCGCACCAGGGATCAAAACTTCATGTATAATAAACACATTTTTAAGATTGCCTTTTTTAAATCTATATATATATATGTTGTCAATCGATTAAAAATTTTCACGAATTAATTGCACAATTTTCTGTAATTAATTGCGATTAATCACATCATTTTTCTACTGAAGACTGAAGCTTGTAATGGATATTTATTCAGGGAAAACCACAGAATGAATGTCGACTCAACACACACAGTCTTTATTTAATTCAAAGACTATTTTTATAACGTCCTTTTAGCTTTTGGTGAAACTGTTTCAATCCAAGATCTGCAAAATATTAAAATGATGAATTGATTAATAAACATCTAACATCAGTTTTGTTAGAGTGCAGCTCCACCACTTTGAATATTTGAATATTTCTAGGAACAAAGTGGTAAACTTACTACATGAACAAAGTGACAATAATATACTGTAATACACACACACACACACACACACACACACACACACACACACACACACACACACACACACACACACACACACACACACACACACACACACACACACACACACACACACACACACACACAGTACACAGGAGCCAGGGAAAGAGGAGAAATTAATATTTCACCAGTATTTCCTCCAGCTTTAGCAGTTTGGTGGCTCCTGGTCAGCCAACATGGAAACCTGCTGTTTCGCTGCAGAATTAACTTCTGTGGTCATTAAATTCAGCTTTTCAAAGTAAAACTAATGACTTTCACTTTCTCAATCCGCCGTCAGGGAAGTTTCAAAGTCAAACTTCCTGCCTTAATATTATTCCACTCGTATTGTGCTGCTCTGTGGTCATGGTGCTGCATCCAGAGGCGCTGCTCATGCTGCTGCTCCAGTAAGGGAGTAAAAAAAACTGAAGTAAACAAAACTGCGTCATTTATGTACATTTTAACAAATTAAATATTTCAAATCAATGAAATAAATGCATTATTTTTAAAAGCACTGATATAAATGCAAGTGTGATTAAAAAAGATTAGCAACAGAATAAAATGACAATTTAGATGCAGCTCACTTGTGAGTTGTTCTATTTTTAGAACAGGCTTGGGGGACTCCTGTGGTGCCTGGAGGCGACCTGGTGACCCGGGTACCTCGTTGTGACCCCAGCTTTAGACTCTGGGTGACAATGACATTTTTGTGAGGCTTGACTTGCTCCATAAGTCTGAGCACATTTCTTGGACACAGGTGTGATGTGGTAAACGTGTCGCCCATTTTAGATGTCACAAATATGAAAACAATGTCGGGGGCGCTATTGAGCCATTTTGCCAGACACTGACCATCATATTTACAATGGTTTGCCACTGTGGCCTGACAATGCTTGGGCTGGTAACACACTACTGTGTGCACTACAGTACTTTGCACAGTAGAAGAAGAAGGTGTCGCCCAGCTCTGCTCCGGCTCTCACCCTCATTACATGTTTAGAAGCAGCAACCAGGGAGACGTTATGGGAGGAAGCGGACAGACCATCTGGAATTTTTTATCAATTATTCATGAACAACATGTATTTAACACCAGTCTGTGACTGAGATCTTTTTCTCAGGCCAGCAGAGAAGCAGGGGGTGTGAGGGGCTCTCCAGCAGAAGCTCTGCATCAGTTCCTCTCTGCTGTGAATGATTAACCAGCTCTTCATCTCAGGGTGAATAGGAGTGAATGGAGCTCCTCCTCTGGGCTGCGTCCTGAGGCCCTGCTGAGACGGACGTCACCTCAGAGCCGCTCGGTCCTTTCTTTGTCTGGACGGGACACGACAGGCCCGGACACGCGTCAGCCATAACGGCCCGCTCTGGACTTTTCTGGCAGGAACCAGGAACTCAGTCAGCGGACAGCAGGATGAGGATGAGGAAGAGGAAGGAGGCCTGGGGAGTGAAGCTCTGCTCTTCTTCACCATCAGGTGTCAGTGAGACAGTCTGTCTGTCTGTGTGTGTGTGTCCTGTGATGAATGGCTCACCTGTCCAGGTGGAATCTGCCTTCAGGCTGTTCACTGTGACCAGATCAACATGAGACCCTGGACAGGATAGAGCGGTTTAGAAGATGGACTCAGAAATTCACTTCTTATATCACTCTTCTGCCTCAGATGACACATTTTCCACGATAATTGAAAAAGAAGGCTCAGGCTGCAGAGAGACGTGTGTGTAAAAGTGTCTCAGTGATGACGAAGGTCTTGTAGTTGTTGTGATTTCACGGACAGCCTGAGGCCGTCCATCTCCAGGAGTCTTTGTCCTCCGGGAGGGACATGACAGCAGCGACGGCTCGTCAGCGGTAACGGCCATGTCTGTAGTTTTCCTCCGTAGTCAACTGAGGAAGGAAGCTGCAGTGAAAAGAGGAAGTACGGAGGCGGAAGGATACGAGAACCTGTCAGAGACGTTACTGGCCACAAAGACTGAGCCGAGTGTGCGAGACGCTGACGGGTGAAATGGGAAGTGTTGAAGTGACGTCAGTGCTCCAGGAGGGTGAGGAGAGAAGGGGTGGAGGGTGTGTCGCTGAGTGCTGCAGGAGGGCCCGGCTGCTCTGGATGTGACCAGAGACAGCGGCTCTGCAACTGCATTGGCCTGCCGCTCATGCAGGTCAATTTACTGTGTCGGGACTACGAACGGGGAATCGACCCCGTCCTGCCCGGAGCAGCTCAAAGTGTGGGAGAGTTCTCGAATATCAACTTTTAAGAAGTCTGTATGAGCAGAAGCGCTTCTATGGTGTCGAGCAGGAAATAGAACCGAGGTACAAATGTGTTCAAGGGTTGCAGTTCTGGGTGTGATCGTAAGGTCTGCGAGATTCCAGTGAAAGGAATGTCCTTTTGCTGCCTTCCAAGTGTTCAGTCAGTTCAGTATGTCATGATGTATGAGATTGAAAAAGCTGTAAGATTTCAGATACGTTGCACTTCCTTGTTATATTTCTGTGTTGCAGTGGAGTGGCAGTCCCTGGTCTGGGGACTTCTGACCGTTTGGGGGTGTCCACACAGTGGGGGAGGACGACCAGCCGGACCCCCCAATGAGCAGAATACCCAGAATACCTTCCACATCATCCCAATCTGGATTAATCCCTCCAGAAAGAGTTCAACCACTTCTCTGTCCTCGTCAGTAACTTTGACCAAATGTCCCTCGTATGATAGTTTAAGGCTCCTAAAGCTCTGTGCTGAAAGCTGCAGGTATTGATCACTGATAAGTTATGACTGGGCTTTATTGATCCGGGAGCAGAGCAGGAAGACAGACACACCACAGCCCTGACCATGAATATTTTAAGACAGGACAAAGAGACAAAGAGGACATCTTCCTGGAAACCCAATCACCATCATTTCTCTGGATGACCTGAAAGGTCAAGCAAATATTAACGTTTTGAAGAGAGAGGGAGGGAGAGAGAGAGGGAGAGAGAGAGAGAGAGAGGGAGAGAGAGAGAGGGAGAGAGAGAGAGAGAGAGAGAGAGAGAGAGATAGAGAGAGAGAGAGAGAGAGAGAGAGAGAGAGAGAGAGAGAGAGAGAGAGAGAGAGAGAGAGAGAGGGAGAGAGAGAGAGAGAGAGAGAGAGAGAGAGAGAGAGAGAGAGAGAGAGAGAGAGAGAGAGAGAGAGAGAGAGAGAGAGAGAGAGAGAGGGAGAGAGAGTACATGTACCTGTGTATTTTTCTTTGGAGTGGTGTCCCATTTATTGGAGCAGGCATTAGTGGACAGAGAAGCAGAATTCAGTGTTTCTCTTGCATCCATGAAAAACTTACCGGATGTTCTCCATCAGTGGAAAACATCATCAATATTGTTTAAGTTGAAATTTATTAAATGTTACAGAAGAAACACAATTTTAATTGTCTTTCTGCAGCATTCATCTAAAATTCCAGACAAAAGTTGGATTGTAATCTTGGTTGGTGAATTTTTATCCACCACATATTGTTTGAGCTGACGAGGACGTCAAAGCACTGCTGGGAGATAACACACACCCACACACACACACACACACACACACACACACACACACACACACACACACACACACACACACACACACACACACTGATCATATCTTGACATCTTAACTAAAGAATGGTGAGTGAGAGCATGCTGACATATATACACACCAAAGACAATCCAGTGAGGTGCAGATGTCCTCCTGTCTCAGTGTGTGAAGACTGTTAATCCAGCTGGACGAGAGGAGGGTCAGTCCAGGTCCTGCACCGTCACAGTCCTACATTATAAAGATTCAGGTGAAGCTGTTCTCTTTTTTCTTTTAGAGGAGGAGTTAGATAACGACCCTGAGCCGCCGTTCCTCCGACTGTTTGTGGTGGGACGGAACGGGACGGAACGGGACGGAACGGGACGGAACGGGACGGAACGGGACGGGTTCTCCTGTGTCTCTACTGACAAAGGTTGTCCATGGTACAGAGAACACATTTTCCATCGGCCCTCCACTGAGGTAACTTGCTCTGAGGAAGGGTCTCAGAAGGAGGGGCTACAACGCAGCCGTCTGCTGATTGGTCGGTGACCATCGTCACTCTCGACTTGCCCCAATATTGAAATATCTCCTCGGGACAACCCTCTGTTGTTGTTTACCTTTGGGAAGTCGGGCTTATGTCACAGATGACGTGTCAGGACGGCCTCCTTGTCTGGCTCTGTGCTGATGTGGTGATGAACCGTCAGGACATTCAGGTGTGTTAAAGACGGGGGACATGGAGGACATGCAGGACTGCGGCCCTCCAGGTTCTGGGTTTGAGGGCCCTGGCTGATATGATGCCACATTAGATATGTTCTATCTATGTTCTGAAGGTTTAAGCTCCTGACCAGGGGTCTGACTTCACCTTCCCGGAGCTCTACAGCCATGTGATCTATGAAGTGTGTGAGTGTTTGTCCCCTCTACTCAGCCTTCCACACACTTCCATTGTGAAAACTTTGGTCATGGTTTGCTCAAGAGCACTTACTTCAAGCTCCCGTTGAGAAATGACCCTGACCTCAGTGTCTCCGAGCCACGGCCACGTCCAGATTGTCCTCCTCCTCCTCCTCCTCCTCCTCCTCCTCCTCCTCCTCCTCCTCCTCTCTGTTATCAGCAGTGAAAGGGTGGAGCTCAGGAGGGTCTGTGTTTAACCCTTCATCAGGCCTCTGGACTGCCGGGCATGCTGGGAAAAAGACGGGCCACGTCTCCTTTAAGGTCAGTCCTCACAGGAATGATTAAAGAATAATAAATGAGTCCTGTGGTGTCGAAGCTGTGAGCTCATCTTCATCCAGACTTCCACTTTACTGCGTCAAAGTTTCTCTATTACTCCCTCAGTGAATTTACTGCCTCGTTGTTTCTTTGGATGCAGATTAAGGAAGATTATTTTGCAGGAAAAGGGGATGGAGATTGAATAACTACAAAACTAATAAGGGAAATGGTTGGAGGAGTTTCTCCACATTCCTTTATTCTGAGGAGACGGAGGATTTCTGCTATATTTGGCTCCCATCAACCTCAGATCACATCATCTGCACCGTTCAATATAACAGTAAATACATCAGCAGGGGCTCGGAGGCCTCGCACACACACACACACACACACACACACACACACACACACACACACACACACACACACACACACACACACACACACACACACACACACACACACACACACACACACACACACACACACACACACACACACACACACACACACAGAGCAGAGACAGAGGGATTCTTGATGATTTTCTAATAGGGTTTATTCCTCTTCCCTGTCATTAGTCAAACGATGACAAATCCATTTGATCTCCACTGTGTGATGTTATATGAACTTCACTGGGGAAACTCTCTCCTCCTCCACCCAGATGAGCATGAAACCCGAGCCCTCACATTCCCTTTGTTGCTTAATTGAAGCATTGAGAGGCAAATTAAACAATAGCCCAGTGTAATTAAATCCCAGCAATACCCTGTTGTGGTAGTTTAAGCCTGTAATGATGTTTTCGCCACGCTCCTCTCTTCTGTTCCCCGCCAATTAAAACCTGCTAAAGAGCACGCAGGCAGCTGGATCGAGTTCTGCTTAATGCCAGTGTTGTGCTTTTTGATCCACCCTCAAGTGGCACTCAAATCCAATAAATGGTATAATTGTGGTTCCTTAATGACGAGACGCAGGTGCAGGGCGATCGGTTCTTCTTGGTTCGGTGTGCAGGATAGAATTTGCACACGACTAAAAGTTACTTAAGGAGTGAAAAGGAAGTCAGCGGTGCGAGGGGATATGTGAAGACTTCACGGTTACAGCTGTGAGGCACAAACACCATGCAGCCATAGCTCAGTGATCAGACCAGTGATGGTGGACCTGCAGGGAACCTGAGGACCAGAGCTGGACCACAGCTCATAAGAAGGAGGTCCAGTCTGATGAGACCCGGGACACTCAGGACAACCTGGTGCTTGTAGTAATGTCCTGCTGGAAATACTAGAAATAGAAACTGCAAAAATAGGTTGAATGGCTCAAACAGCCAGAAACGGCTAAATAGGCAAACATAATGTAATTGAAACAATAAAAACTCCACATGAATGTTATTTGGTGGGAAGTGGTCCAAACGTCTCTTTTGTGAATAGAAGTTACAGAACTTGGTTGTGAACCATCACGAGGAGTTTCTCTTTCAGTACATTGGTTCCTGATCAAACATAGACGATAAAACATATTTTTATGAATCCAAACTAATAAGACTCTTAAGTTGCCTGTAGTTTATCTGGCATATTCCTTGTCCATGGGATGACTATATGATATCTGTGATTACTGACATCCTGCTTTATATTTAGGGCCTGTTCACAGTTTCAAGTGAAAACACAAACGTTCCTTGGAGCCTCTGAAAACACAACTTTCTGAGAAGGGTTCCCAATGCGTAACTTCTCAAAAAAAACTCTGATTCCATCATCATGTAAACAGGGAAAACACAACTTTCTGAAAAAGCTCAGGGCCCGTCTCCATGGAGACGGCAGAGCCACTAGTCACTGGGCCGGAGTAACTAGTTCTTCTGCACATGCTCAGTAGAGACAATCAGAACAGAGTTTCCTTCGTGGTGTCGTGACTCCCAGTCCATATTCTCCTGGACTCCTCTTTTATTTTGACAGTCACCGTAATAACAATCCAACTTGGTACTTTATTTTGACAGTCACTATAATAACAATCCAACTTGGTGGTTTTATTTTGACAGTCACCGTAATAACAATCCAACTTGGTACTTTATTTTGACAGTCACTATAATAACAATCCAACTTGGCACTTTTATTTTGACAGTCACCATAATAACAATCCAACTTGGTACTTTTATTTTGACAGTCACCGTAATAACAATTCAACTCCGTGGTCTGTCTGTAAAACTTTTCTTAAACAAAGACGGATGAACAAGGTGTTTTAACTTGAAATATTGTGTAAATGGAGCCTTAAATTGGTTTCCCTCTTCTCTTCTCTTCTCTTCTCTTCTCTTCTCTTCTCTTCTCTTCTCTTCTCTTCTGTGACGGGTTTGCTTGTTTAACTAGTGTCTGTACAACTGAATGGCATTCAATTATGAGCTCTATTATCAGCCTGGAGGTTAGGGCCTCGTCTAATTCACTCCTACTCTGTTGTCACAACATTAGGACTCACCCCCCCCCCCCCCGCCGCCTCTCGCGTGTTATCTGAACTACACACATTGGCCATCTGATAATAAAGCCTGATTATGATGTCTAACCCCCCCCCCCCACACACACACACACACACACACTCCCCACCCACCCACAAACTCATCCCCAGCTAAATGAGAGTGGGGAGCGGATGAGCCTCTCCTACGCTGCTTTAACAGCATTAAGGTGCTGGGCCAGGTACAGTTTCCTATAAATTTTATCCACCAGGAAACACGAGACTGGCAGCGTCATTAGTGAGCAGATATAATGCAATCAGTCATGACTGAGACGTGTGTGTGTGTGTGTGTGTGTGTGTGTGTGTGTGTGTGTGTGTGTGTGTGTGTGTGTGTGTGTGTGTGTGTGTGTGTGTGTGAGTGTGAGGCAGGGGGTTGGAGGGCCCATATCACATCCACAGCAGCCGTGGTTATTTAAAGTGAACTTTTTCTCCCAGTCATTGTGTTTCTGTTTGGATCCTAACGGAACTTGTTTGGGCAGCATGAGAACATGAGGAGTTTCTCATGGTGAGACAGAAGGAGGGAGGGAGGGAGGGAAAGCAAGGAAGAGCAGCAGAGTGAGAGGACGGAGAAAAGTGAGATTTACACATCAGAGACAAAGAGGGAAGAAGTAAAGACGTGAAGCACAATGAAAAAGATAATTACAAAATAATTTTTCCATCCATGCAGAGCTATGGAAGCGCAGTACGGCCACTCCTGATTACAGTTTTTTATTGGAGGTAGATATTTTTTCATCATGCACTTCAAAAAGAGTCACTACTGAGTGTCCGTGTCTCCTCTGGTTCATTCTAACTCTCTACGGTTGCTCTGCTCCTGAACATCTGATGTTACAAAGGATTTCCTTGTTTTCTAATAACCCATCATCCTACTGAGCGACACAAGTCTACTAAACCTCCATTACATGTTAGTATTGATGGTGGCTGGTGGGATTCCTGCGTTCGATACCCGGCCAATGCAACTAAACCTACTAAAGACCATTCACATATATTTCTTTTATTTTAAAGACAGTTTTGTTTATTATATTTTACTATTATTCTTTTTTTAAACTACATTGTCAATCCATTTCTCTTTGTCTCTCAGTGGCAAATAAAGCCGTATCAATCATCTCCTTCCAACTTCGGCGGTCTCTGGCTGAAGCTCTGCCAAGAGCTCCAGTTTGGTTCCTTCCATTTCTTTTTTTTTTTTTTTTTTTTTTTTTTTTCTGACGTTCTTCTCCAGGTGGTTGGAGGTGGTTGGAGGTCAGCCTCGCGCCCCCCGGCACTCCGACTCTCCGGCCCTCCGACCCTCCAACCCTCCGGCCCTCCAGCCCTCCGACCCTCATGCCCTCCGGCCCTCCGACCCTCATGCCCTCCGACCCTCATGCCCTCCGGCCCTCCAGCCCTCCGACCCTCATGCCCTCCGACCCTCATGCCCTCCGGCCCTCCGACCCTCCAGCCCTCCGACCCTCATGCCCTCCGACCCTCATGCCCTCCAGCCCTCCGACCCTCATGCCCTCCGACCCTCATGCCCTCCGGCCCTCCAGCCCTCCGACCCTCATGCCCTCCGACCCTCATGCCCTCCGGCCCTCATGCCCTCCGGCCCTCCGACCCTCCGGCCCTCCGACCCTCATGCCCTCCGACCCTCATGCCCTCCGACCCTCATGCCCTCCGGCCCTCCGACCCTCATGCCCTCCGACCCTCATGCCCTCCGGCCCTCCGACCCTCCAGCCCTCCGACCCTCATGCCCTCCGACCCTCATGCCCTCCGGCCCTCCGACCCTCATGCCCTCCGACCCTCATGCCCTCCGACCCTCATGCCCTCCGGCCCTCCGACCCTCATGCCCTCCGGCCCTCCGACCCTCATGCCCTCCGGCCCTCCGACCCTCCAGCCCTCCGACCCTCATGCCCTCCGACCCTCATGCCCTCCGGCCCTCCGACCCTCATGCCCTCCGACCCTCATGCCCTCCGACCCTCATGCCCTCCGGCCCTCCAGCCCTCCGACCCTCATGCCCTCCGACCCTCATGCCCTCCGACCCTCCGGCCCTGAGACCCTCCAGCCCTCCGACCCTCATGCCCTCCGACCCTCATGCCCTCCGGCCCTCCGACCCTCATGCCCTCCGGCCCTCCGACCCTCATGCCCTCCGGCCCTCCGACCCTCATGCCCTCCGGCCCTCCGACCCTCCAGCCCTCCGACCCTCATGCCCTCCGACCCTCATGCCCTCCGACCCTCATGCCCTCCGACCCTCATGCCCTCCGACCCTCATGCCCTCCGGCCCTCCAGCCCTCCGACCCTCATGCCCTCCGACCCTCATGCCCTCCGACCCTCCGGCCCTGAGACCCTCCAGCCCTCCGACCCTCATGCCCTCCGACCCTCATGCCCTCCGGCCCTCCGACCCTCCAGCCCTCCGACCCTCATGCCCTCCGGCCCTCCGACCCTCATGCCCTCCGACCCTCATGCCCTCCGACCCTCCGGCCCTGAGACCCTCCGGCCCTCCGACCCTCCGGCCCTCCAGCCCTCCTGCCCTCCGGCCCTCCGACCCTCCGACCCTCCGACCCTCCAGCCCGCCGGGTTACAGGTTAAAGCAATTAACTGTTGTCGAATTCATCCCTTGGTAAAACATGCTCACTAAGCCTCCATGGCCTCTTCCAGACTTGTTCTCTAACGTTGGTCCTCGTTGGTCAATTTTATGGGCCAGAAGGTTCAAAGTAGTTCCTTGAAGATACTTTCTCTGAAATCCGTTAATTTCATATTCTCATCTACCTTGGCCATCCTCCAAGTGTCGGAATTATAAAGTAGGACTAAGATGACGTTGCTTTTGAATATTCTGATTGTTGCAGAACGCTGGATTTTGCTGGATTGGGTTGAATTTTAAAAATGTTTCTTTTAAATACGTTGGTCAGGAAATAAACGTAACAGGCAGGTTGATCAAACTGGGGCTGTTTCTTGGAAGGATTTTAGAGAGTATTCCAGAAGTATTAACAATATAATAGTTATTTTGTGGCCATAAAGTACAAACATACACATTTCAATAAAGGAGTGTGTCTTTGCACTGGTATCATTAGTTCATTTATTTTGAAAGGGAGAGAATCAGTCTAACTTGACATCATCAATCAGTGATGGTCACTGGTCAATCAACAGGATCAGACTTCAACCGGGCGACACTGAGCTGCACTTCGGCTTTATTTAGAGACAGCATCATGCCGAAGGGCAGCTCAGTGTCGCCTGGTTGAAGTCTGATCCTGTTGATTGACCAGTGACCATCACTGATTGATGATGTCAAGTTAGACTGATTCTCTCCCTTTCTCTGCCTTTGTCCCCGAGGAAGAATCCAAAACGGTACCGGCCCGAGCCTGCCTCTTTTCCACCAAGAAGAACCCGGTTCTAGTTCAGAGCCGGGACATTAGCCAGGGCCGAATTAGTTCAAATGGAGCCCCTCCAAAGAACCGGCTGCTTTCCCATTTGCATGGAGCCCCGTCACTGCGCCACCGTCAAAGGTCAGCAAGTCACTGCATATGTGGCTGCTCCCCCACTGCACTCCCTCACTGCGCTCCCCCGCTGCACTCCCTCACTGCGCTCACTGCACTCCCCCACTGCGCTCCTACACTGCGCTCCCCCACTGCACTCCCTCACTGCGCTCACTGCACTCCCCCACTGCGCTCCTACACTGCGCTCCCCCACTGCACTCCCTCACTGCGCTCCACCACTGCACTCCCTCACTGCGCTCCCCCACTGCACTCCCCCACTGCGCTCCTACACTGCGCTCCCCCACTGCACTCCCTCACTGCGCTCCCCCACTGCACTCCCTCACTGCGCTCCCTCACTGCACTCCCTCACTGCACTCCCCCTGGATGGACACAACGGCGGAGACGGCCAGTAAGTTTGAGAAGACAGCAGACAGGTAAGGAACTCCACATTGTGTCTGTGATTTATTATCAACGACACTTTGCTCCTTAAGAATGAACCTTAGCATTAACCTTAACACACTGATTCCATTACAAACTGTGAGGTGAATCTCTGTCTCCTCTTCTCTACATGCAAAGGGACAAACACAGTTTTTCTAAATCTCCACTATAGCTGGAGTGTTCAGACGTCGTTGTTTGTGGAGACTCGTAGCTGCATTTATGTGTAAAAGAAATATCCCAGGTTTTGTAAATACCCGGAGACATGTCAACGTGGCCTCAGTTCCTCCTCCCCTCAGATGGTCTGGTTGGTTGGGGTGCAGACATCCAGCCTCCTGCTGTCATTTCCTCAACTTCCTTGTGTCTTACGTATGTTTGGACCCTGTTGCCTCCAGTTTTGTAACAAACCTTTGTCAGTCTGCTTTTGGTCCAGGTTTTCAGTGCCTGGGAGCATCGATGTAGCGTAAACAGACACCACGTTATTATTGGTAAAAGCCGATTGAAAATAAATGTGAATTTTCCTGCAATATTGAGGTAAAAATCCTCAGATTTCAGTTCGACTCCAGACGTCAGTGAGGTGAGGATGAAGAGAGACGGGTGGAAACTGTCTTCTCCCCGTCCGGAGGAAACAAGCCGACCTGGGCCCCGTCCACACAAAGTTTCCGTTGAGTTTGGGTGTCCGGTAGTGGTGCTCGAAGTTACTGAAAACAAGTTTTCAAGAATGACTCCCGAGGTGGAACATATTTTGAAAACGCAGCGACTCCATCTCTATGGAAACGAGGTAAAATGCAAACGGCAGTGGATTGTTCTCTGCGCCCACTAGTGGCCGTAGATGTAAACTACCTGCTTTTCAGCCGTTCCGAATTCGCTGTTTCTAGAATAACAACGCTTGCTAATTGTCCAAGTGTCCCACTGACCTTCAGTATAACTAAGATTTTAACCTGGTAGCAGTGAGACCGCAGATATCTAATGGGCTGTTGTTTTAGTCGTGACTTTGTGTGAAATCTTTTTAGATAACTATGGTGAGAGATGGAGTGGTTCAACAAGAGGAGAAAGAAGAGAAAAAGAAAAACACTGAGGAGAGAAGAAAGGAGAGGAGGACCAGGAAAAGGAGAGGAGATGTACGGAGAGGAGAGAATACAGAACAGGAAAGAGGCAACTGAAATTAAAGGTAGAAGAA
>NC_137635.1:22340988-22368488 GCF_963383615.2 Lipophrys pholis | reverse complement strand
GTGGAGGAGTTAGTCTCCAGTCACAGACGCATAGTGTGGAGTTGAAAGTGTCACTCTACGGTGGAGGAGTTAGTCTCCAGTCACAGACGCATAGTGTGGAGTTGAAAGTGTCGCTCTACGGTGGAGGAGTTAGTCTCCAGTCACAGACGCATAGTGTGGAGTTGAAAGTGTCGCCCTACGGTGGAGGAGTTAGTCTCCAGTCACAGACGCATAGTGTGGAGTTGAAAGTGTCGCCCTACGGTGGAGGAGTTAGTCTCCAGTCACAGACGCATAGTGTGGAGTTGAAAGTGTCGCTCTACGGTGGAGGAGTTAGTCTCCAGTCACAGACGCATAGTGTGGAGTTGAAAGTGTCGCTCTACGGTGGAGGAGTTAGTCTCCAGTCACAGACGCATAGTGTGGAGTTGAAAGTGTCGCTCTACGGTGGAGGAGTTAGTCTCCAGTCACAGAGCTTTGTGATCAAACTTACACACTGAGTATGAGGCTCAACAGCTTCATACATACAGAAGAATAAATCTACTGGGGCTGCTGTGGCTCGGTCATAGAGCAGTTGAATCTCAATTGGAGGGTTGTAGGTTCAATTCCTCATGTCAAAGTGTTCTTGAGCAAGACACTGAACCTTGACAGAAGTATTTCTATTCTAAACAATTGCAAAGATCCTCTGAAGAAATCGCAGGTTTTATATGTGTGTTAATACTTTAACTGGACATGTTTGCGTCTCTAATTATAACGTCTATTTTCAGAAGGAATCACACGTGTGTGTGTGTGTGTGTGTGTGTGTGTGTGTGTGTGTGTGTGTGTGTGTGTGTGTGTGGGAGGCTGTCAGGAAGATGAACGAGCTGGGTGTCAAACCGGCAGTCAGGAGTACCGTCATTAGCAAACAACACAGAGGAAAAGATCAAATGTGTGATTTAGTTTAGCAGCACGGTTCATCCAGCTCTAACACACACACACACACACACACACACACACACACACATACACACACACACACACACACACACACACACACACACACAGGACCATCCATCATGCCTTTAACACAGCATGAAATTGTGATGTAAAAGTTAATGGAGATGATCAGATTCCATCCTGATCTCCTCATCAGGAGATTCACTCGTTTAATAATGCCTGAATGTCAGGCTGCCATTACCCAGCCTATAAACCTTTATGACAGTCTCCACGTGCAGTCAGTGTGTGTGTGTGTGTGTGTGTGTGTGTGTGTGTGTGTGTGTGTGTTTGTTTCTATAGGTCAATGGACGGGTCAGGACCCTCATCACCTGGACTATTAGCGGCGAGCCGAACCTCACAGGGCTCCGCTGGTTCTGACAGGCTGTTCTACATTCACGACTCTACAAACATTAGAGCGTCCTCACGGGGAATTCAGGTCCAAAATATGCTTTCAAGGGAGGGTGTCTCACAAACTCTTTATTTCTTCTTGTTGTCCCAGATTACTGCTGGAACGAGTACAATGTGTACATATTCAATTTAATTCGATCTATTTAGTACCAATAAAAACAGTCATCTCATTTATGGAGGAAAATCTTGCGAGTCCATGTGAGGAGACAAAGGTTCATTTAGTCCTCCTTCACAAAAAATGTCTCTTGATGACAGAAAGTGCTCAGATCAACTGTGCATGTGCAGTCGTGTCTTCAGCGTCCACATCAGGGTCCTGGAGGGCCGCAGCTCTGCGTGTCCCCACGTCTCCCTGCTTCAACGGGCTAATGGTCCTGAGGCGGGCTGTCTGGCTTTGTGCTGGACTTGGTGATGAACCATCAGGACATTCAGGTGTGTTGAGGAACGGGGACATGGACATGGACATGGACATGGACATGGACATGGACATGGACATGGACAACATGCAGGGCTGCAGCCCTCCAGGACCGCAGGTTGAGACCCCTGGTCTACGCGGCGGTGGAGCCCCAGCATGTCCAGGAAGTGGCGTTTTCCCCTGCGTACAACGGAGTCCAGTCAGGCTGTTTTTGAAAAGTTCCACCCTGGGAGCCGTTTTCAAACAGCTGCATCATTTCCAGTTGGTCTGAGCTCCTGTTGTGTGAACTGACCTCCTTAAATGTCCCGTTAATGGGCCCGACAGTACAAACCACTGAGTTCACCGTTCAGCTGCTTCAGAATAAAACTCCTCTGACTGGACTAAAACACCGTCACTGACTCAAGAAGGTTGCTGCTCCGCCTCATAAAGAGGAGAAGCTCCAACAGGTTTCAGTGAGACGCTGTCCGGGTCAGAACCGTCTCTGTGGACCTCATTAAACTCCACGCGCTGCCCAGTAATGTGCCCAGACCGGCAGATATTGACCCACACCATGTCTGCAGGTCTTTAAGAGGCTGATGTTGATTGAGCCCTGGCGTTGTTGGGGGGCATTATTAGAAGAAGAGCATGAAGGAACACCACCTGCGTGGACACGGGCGGAGGTTTGACATTAATGACTCATACCAGAGAGGAAAATGATTCTAATAGACAAGATGGAGCTGAGAGAATCTGACTGTAGGATTAATGTTCCCATCGACTAATGGATAAACATTCTCCATATGTACCACACACACACACACACACACACACACACACACACACACACACACACACACACACACACACACACACACACACACACACACACACACACACACACACACACACACACACACACACACACACACACAAACACACACACACACACAGAGTTAGCTGGACTGGGTAGTAAATTAAATAGCGATTAGTGGAAGTCATTTGTTAGCCTGTCTGACACCTGACCAGCTCCTGGGAGGTGCTGGAAGACGAATGGAGCGCTCCACAAGTATGAAGTCAACAGGTGAAGATTAACTGGCTTTAATGACGCCATTTGCTTAATGTCTTCCCGTCTCTGTCTGTCTTTCTCCTTCCCCTCACAACAGTGAACTGGTGAAATGAGGTGACGTACATGGTGTCTTCAACATGTACAAAATAATCCCTTTGATAAGCTTCACCACCTTTCTTATTCTTTTTAATCTGAGTTCATTTGGACATCAAATGTCAGGAAATAAACTTTTTTTAGGAGATTTTTCAGATGATTTTCTTGGATTCAGAAGAACTGAATTGAAAAGAAGATGATCGACAACGAGGAAGTTTCTATGATTGTAACTGAATCAACAGACATCAGACGTCTAATGGTCCTGCTGAGTTAAACAGTACATGTAATGTTGGTACTCACCAGTGTATGAGTAATCTGTTTGAGGACAGTGGTACTCACCAGTGTATAAGTAATCTGTTTGAGGACAGTGGTACTCACCAGTGTATAAGTAATCTGTTTGAGGACAGTGGTACTCACCAGTGTATAAGTAATCTGTTTGAGGACAGTGGTACTCACCAGTGTATAAGTAATCTGTTTGAGGACAGTGGTACTCACCAGTATATAAGTAATCTGTTTGAGGACAGTGGTACTCACCAGTGTATAAGTAATCTGTTTGAGGACCCTTCTGCATGATGACACGTGAATACATTTGTCACATTGTTATCAAAGTTAAAGACTAAATCTTTCTTTGTGCTTTTCATTGTTTGAGGTTCTAGTGTGAAGGAACATAAAGACTAAAGATTAGTGTTTGTATTTCTTAAACATTTCAACACTGAACCATCCATCATTCATCATCCATCCATCATCCATCCATCCATCATCCATCCATCATCCATCATCCATCATCCATCATCCATCCATCCATCATCCATCATACATCATCCATCCATCCATCCATCCATCATCCATCATCCATCATCCATCATCCATCATACATCATCCATCCATCCATCATCCATCATCCATCATCCATCATCCATCATACATCATCCATCCATCCATCCATCCTATCTTAACTCTTATTCTTTTTGTTCCCACGATGTTTCTTTTACACTTTTATTACAGAAGTGCTTCTTATCCATTCCTCCTCTTTAGATTCATAACAGTGCTGTTCCCTCCACCCTGACACGTGTCCTGGTGTGTTCTCTTTGTTCCATCAGTCTCTAATGATGCAGATATGAGGGAACCTTTGTTTTAAACTGTTTATTGCAGCTACAAGACATTAGCATTAATGATTCTGATGATGATGCAGAAGTCAAATGTCAATGGTGGAGCCAGGCTCAGTCTAATGGCTGAGGCAGGGGATCGCTTTAATGAGAGGAAACCAATTAAGTGTGACCTGCTGATCTTTGGCTGCTCCCAGGTGATCTCCCAGACATGCAGCACATGATGAATGGGAGCCGGGAGATTCATCTTACAGGCAAGGAGCCGTCACTTCCTTCAAAAATGGGACTGAGATCCAAGAGCCTGTCTGCTTGTGTTCAGCTGAACGGAGTCTCATGGAGATCAGGGAAATGATCAAAGGCTTTGTATAAGTTATGAGGTATAATGGTGCTAACTGGAATATCCAGGGGAAACTCATGCACACACTGGAAGAACATGGAAACTCCACAATAAAAGGCCCTGAAGTGTGAAAGCAGGCTGGACTGTTTTCTCAAAGATAATTCAAACAAACTGGATTTCATACTGAATGCTAGGAATTACATCAAACTGATGAAATATGTGGGACTATTTCGATTTCCATGGTTACAATGTGATTCAGAGACGTTTCTGCATCTTCTATTTTTTTCTTATCTAAACTTTAAACCCGCCGGCCGTGCATGAGCCAGAGCCATGGACAGCAAAGAGAGTAGAAGCTCCTGTGTGAGGAGATCCGCCGGTATCCGGTCTGAACCGTCACAGTTTAGAAGATTATAAAGCACCAGACGGCTCAGAACCCCGGGAGGGAAATATAAACAACCTGACGAAAGAAGAACGCCGCCACCAGAAGTGCAGATAACTTCAGGATTGTTACGTTATGGAACGTGTCCCAAAGTGAAAACTGAAATGTCCTATGAATGGACTCCTCGGCGGTCCACGTGCATGTCCAGAGCAGTCTGCAGACGTACAGAAGAGCCTGACCCACAACACGTCTATAATTACATGAAGTCTGAACGCCTCCTTGTCTTCAGTCAGCACGCTTCCAACCTGCACACACATCAGATCTGAATCAGATGTAAATCCAAACCAAACTAGAGCGGCTGCTGGGCGGAGCGCAGACCTTCGCCAGCGCCACATTTGTTTGTGGAACCGAGTTAGCATGGCTAGCATGATAGCCATTAGCTCGTGTCGATGCTAAGTAGCCTGTCAGGTAGCTCCATGTCCTCCATGAGGTGCCTCTCTCATCCACTTCGTAGGGGACATTCTCCACAATGTTTTGACATTCATTTGGAAACGGTTTGCCGTTAACGTCCCAAAGTCTAATCGGTTGGTCCCTGGACGAAGACAAATCATCTCTGAAGATTCCATGAAATTCAGGTTAATAGTTCTGCAAAAACATACACACTATATATATACTGATATACTTTAACACTCATTACACCCGTGAGCATCATTATTAGAAAACAATCATTCAGGCTGCCAGGAGACAGTCCTCAGCAGAGACACAGTCCTCGGAGACCCAGTCCTCAGCAGAGACACAGAACTCAGCAGAGACCCAGTACTCAGCAGAGACCCAGTCCTCGGCAGAGACTCGGACCTCAGCAGAGACCCAGACCTCGACAGAGACTCGGACCTCAGCAGAGACTCAGACCTCAGCAGAGACCCAGACTTCAGCAGAGACACAGTCCTCAGCAGAGACCCAGAACTCAGCAGAGACTCAGACCTCAGCAGAGACCCAATCCTCAGAGACCCAGTCCTCAGCAGAGACCCAGTCCTCAGCAGAGACCCAGTCCTCGGCAGAGACCCATTCCTCTGCAGATACCCAGTCCTCAGTAGAGACTCAGACCTCAGCAGAGACTCAGACCTCAGCAGAGACACAGCCCTCAGCAGAGACACAGTCCTCGGCAGAGACTCGGACCTCGGCAGAGACCCGGTCCTCAGCAGAGACCCAGTCCTCAGCACCATCATTAACACAGAGTTAACAATTAATAATACAGTTTCTTCACATTAGGACCTTCAGGCAGAAGCCACCATGCAGGCCTGGGATCCACTGTCTCATTTTTCTTAATCCAAAATTTATGATAAGGTTTCCTTGTTGTTTTTAAGACACAATGACTGTTAAACACGACAGTAAATATGTTTCAGAACTGAAATTGAGTGTCTGATTCAAAGTGATGTTTAAGTGTAGCGCCCCTATACTTCAATGGTGAGGACAAGAATTGCATGCAGGCTGGCAACTTTAAAGTGAAATAGTGATGATTCACCCTCAAGCACAAATCCTACATTAAAACGAGTTCACACATGAGCACAACAATACAAAAGAAAAAGAAAATGCTGGGATAAACCAGCATTGTGCCAATGATTTAGAGACTCTACCAAAACTTCACAAATCATGTTTCCAGAGAAGCTTTAATATCATTAAGGGGGGCTGAGCCCCCACTGGCCCCCATGTAGTTCGCACCCTGGATGACAACCTATACAAAAGGTAGATCTGATGAGTTAGAAAGAATAAATGATATCAGATAAACTCTGTTGATTTCAACCACACAACAGAGACTGTAGGAACAAAGCGTCGTCACGGAGCCTTTGAAGTATATGATTTTAGGGTCTGAACACCAAATGGTGCTAGAAACCCTATTGGAATCCTAGGAATTATACTGCAATATTATAAGCTTTCTCTTTTACAAATTCAAATCAATTGAACTTTATTTATATAGCGCCAAATACAACACAGTCATTTCAAGCTGAAAAAGTCACCACAATTTGCACACTCATCAGAAGTGGTGAAAATGTGATGTTTCATGATCATTGCACGTATGTCTGGTAAAATGGCTCCATGGTGGCCCCGACAATGTTTTCACATACGAGGGCAGGACAGTTCACCTACATCCACAATATTTGATAGACATATGCAGCTCATCAGGCCACACGACGATGCTAGTGACACCCAAACTGTAAACTCAGCAGGAAGTCTGCCATTTGGTGTTAACTGTGCAGCTGCAAGGATATTTATACTCACAGCTGGGAGCTCCTTCAGACCTACCCTTTAGCCGGTATACACAACAGGCCTTCCTGATGAAAGGTTATCAAAATGTTCCACAGAAGTCAAAGGGCGTGGCCATGGCGGTCCCCTGATGTCTCATCCTTTGTCATAAAACAGGAAGTACTGTCTGACTGTCGTGTGAATGCTCCAATCGGCCTCAATCTTTACACTTTTGGTCAGAAGGCTACCCTGAACACATCCGTTTGACAGTGTCCACTCACAGATTCTTTGACTCTTTGATGTCCTGTTGTTAGCCTGTCGCCAAGATTCCCCTCAGTTGTGGCGACACGTTCCTGATGAGTCCTGGAGAAAACGGGACTTCTCATCAGATGCTGGGTCTGGGGCAGCTCAGCCAGTTTCAACATTCTGCAATTACAATTGAAGTGAATTCTTCATATCTCTGAAGAATGATTATCTGCCCTTCCATTACATCAGCTGCTCTGCAGAGTTTCTCCATGTTTGGTCAGTCGCTGCAAACCCCTTTCATGTGAACAAGTACTGATCATGACTGGAAATCCATGGGCTGAATTACCGAGTTGATAACCTGCTTGGTGTTTCCATTTATCAAGGACTGTGAATGTCTGGGCTTATCAAGCCAGATAATGGAGAGATATCCCGGATATGTTAACCCTGCTTCGCAGCACAGGCCCCTGGACTGCCGGCCGCTCAGTTTAACTGAAGTATCTGCAGTTTGACATTTGTTCCCCGGAACAGAAATGTTAAAAACCGGTAAGAAAGACTGTTGAAGGAAGAATGTCTAACAGGAGCATGAACGAATGAAGCCAGATAGATAAGGAGAGAAATGTCTTATGGACACAAGAATCAGTCCAGGTAACCTGATTAGATGCTTTGAGATGTCTCCTACCTGGACAATAGACCCTGCATCCGTCCAAACTGGACTGAGGGACCTGCTCACCCTGGGTAGAGGGCAGCCTGCAGACTGAAGATTAGAGGTGATGGGAATCAGGTGTGCTGCCTCACCTCTCTGCCCAGAAAGGTGGAGCTGCAGGAGGTGGAGGAGACACAGAGACCACGAGAGAGTTTTAAAGAGGCAGTGGTGTCTGCTGTGTGCTCTGGTCTTAAGTTTTGATTCACTTTAATAAAAAGAATGCAGTTTGGACAATCTGACTCTGCGTCTCTGTGGGGGGACCCGGCGGTGGCATGCTCAACTGCTACACCCTGTAATCGTATTCTAGAGATTACTGATGGTGCTTACTATGGATCAATTATAGTTTGAAGTCTGCAGCAGACTCCATGATGTGAGTGACGGATCAGCCGCAAAGACGTTGATGCATTCTATGTCTCAATATGAAGGAATCTGCCGCTGTTCTCCACAGCAGTCCTCACATTTCTACCCTGGTGGGACACAAAGGCACTCAGGGGATGTCTCTTCATGTTTGGGTTCCTGCTTCTGTGTAAAACTTAAAAAAAGAAGTGAACATATTATGTGTGCCAGATGGAAAATGTTCTCTTTTCAAGCAGTGAGAGGCTCATTTCGATGGAGTGGATCAGAGAGGGGACAGAATGGGGACTTTTCTCTTTTTCCTTTATAACAATTATAGGTCGCTCTCTTCTCTGTGTGTGGGTTTCAAGTTTGGACTTTTTTAGGATTTTTAAAAGTCTGATTAATAAAATCTGACAGTGTGAGTAATCTCTAATTCCACAGCTGCATGTGTGTTGTTGAGTTTGAGAAGGAGAATCGTTGAGAAAAGATGAAAACAATGAGGATTTTATAAACAGGCATTAAAAAGCTTTCTCCTAAAATACCCCTTAAACCAGGTTTACACTACTAATCCCAACACAAACAATAATGACAAGTCCAGGAAATTCTAAAATAACCACAATGAAGCCACAGCAACACTTCTCACATTCCTTTGATGGTCAGTCTCAATAAAGAGCCTCCTACACCCAATCACCACCAAACAGAAACCTCCCACAGCCGAGTGTGTGTGTGTGTGTGTGTGTGTGTGTGTGTGTGTGTGTGTGTGTGTGTGTGTGTGTGTGTGTGTGTGTGTGTGTGTGTGTGTGTGTGTGTGTGTGTGTGTGTGTGTGTGTGTTGGGGGTCTGCTGGCAGTGAGAGGGTGACAGAGGTAAACTAAGGGACGTGGGTGGACAGTGATGCCCCGGGGGCAAATGAAGGTAGGAGACAAAGGGGCAGAAGGAAAGTGGTGACTGTATTGTCAGCACTTTCTCTATCTGTCAATAACAAAACATCCAACGTCCTGTGGCAGTGCTCACTGCGAGATTTAAAATGAGAACAATCCATTTGAATTAAATTTATTTAAATAAAAAAACAGCAATTCAACAGAAGCAGCAGGAGATTGTGGAAAAGAAATACTCACTTTTAGTGGGATGAAACCTGCAGAACCAGACTGAAGGAGGACACGTTCAGAGGACAGAAAGAGAAAAAGAGAGGACAGGACAGAGACACAATTACATGACTTCTTTGAATAAAACTTCAGACATCATTGAGGATCAAACTCTGGCCACCCTAAGTTACCGTTCTACTCTCTAAAAGGATGGTTGTTCCCTAGAATCACTCAGGATCACCACAGAAGACATGTGGACAGTGTCCAGCCAGCTTCACTCTTTGTTTTTTCACTTTCCCACCGTTTGAAACGTCCACACAGGTCGTGTCGCTCCTGTCCAGCTGGACGGCTGCGAGCTGCAGGTGTAGCAGGTGTCTCATGGATCTGAGTCCTTTTACCAGATCAGATCTACCAAACCACAGGAAGTAACCCCCCGTGCAAGAAGTCCTAGTATTAATTTCACAGTCACTTCACACCGTGTGCTGTCGGAGCCTGGTAGTAGTGTTCATGAAGAGGAAAGCACTAGTGAAAGGTTCTTTTAGAACTTTATTTTCTGTTGTGTTGCTGGAGCCAGAGAGCGGATGTCCCCGCGTTCCCCATTAAAAAGAAGAAGAAGACGGAGCTCTGCTGCTTTGGGGTCTCTTCAGTCCTGTTTCATTCGCGTGCAGCAAATCGGCAAAAAACAACGTTTTTGCAGATTTGGGATTGGTGCTGCGTGGGATTATGTAAGTCGTTGCAGAAGATCGGTGCTTATTGATCTGCTGACGAGGGAGCTGGAGGGGCCCTGGACCCCCCAACTGCTTTCTACCCTGACGGATCCTGGAAGAATGAAGCGGCCGGCAGTGGTGTGGGTGTAGCGTCGGCCATCAAACCCCAAAGGTCTCATCACCCCCCCCCCCCCCCCCCCCCCACACACACACACACACACACACTGCCTCTCCCCTCCTGTTGTCTTCCTTTCCAATGTTTTCCTCCACTCCCCCTCCCCCGCTTCTCATATTCCCATCATCTGGATTAGAATCATTCTCATCAATTTGCCTTCACATTTCATTTCACCACATTCACTCTGCTACACCTTTCTTTTCTTCTCTTCTTCATCTTCATCAGTCAGTCAATCCTTCAATCCTTCTTCCTCTCCTTCCTCTCCTTCCTCTTTATCGTCGTCTTCCTCTCCTTCTTCTCTCTCTTCTCTGCCACAGTGTGGAAACATTTTTGTGTCTGTGGGCGTGTTGAGAGAAAAACAGTCTTCATTATCTGCGGCGTGGTGCAGCTGAAGCGTTTCCTGGTCTCAGTTTGAGGAGGCGGTGCAGAAACATTCCTGGAGATGCCAAACATTCAGATGAGACTTATTACAGCTTTTCAAACGCTTCCAGTGTTCTGCAGGAACTTAGGAGCTTTTGTGGCGGCTGAGCTGTTGTCAGAGGACACAATCAGCATCTCATATGTTTAGACTGAGCAGCCTGTCAATGACCTTCTGTTCACAGAGTTCATCATCTGATGCTCATTGTGAACAGAGCTCACGGTATATCAGCTCTAATGTAACTCTGGGAGGAGGGTGAGCGAGGGGATTTCATCTGAGTTCTTCATGGAGATCATGAGTTCTGTGCATCGTCCAGCTCGTTATCAGGTCCCAGCAGAAAACCCCTGTGTGAAGCTTTGAGGGGATGGAGGGATGGAGGGGATATATAGGATGGAGGGGATGGAGGGATGGAGGGGATATATAGGATGGAGGGGATGGAGGGGATAGAGGGATGGAGGGGATAGATAGGATGGAGGGGATGGAGGGGATAGAGGGATGGAGGGGATAGATAGGATGGAGGGGATGGAGGGGATAGATAGGATGGAGGGGATGGAGGGGATGGAGGGGATGGAGGGGATGAAGGGATGGAGGGGATGGAGGGATGGCGGGATGGAGGGGATGGAGGGGATGGAGGGATGGAGGGGATAGAGGGATGGAGGGATGGAGGGGATGGAGGGGATGGAGGGGATGGAGGGGATGGAGGGATGGAGGGGATGGAGGGATGGAGGGATGGAGGGATGGAGGGGATGGAGGGGATGGAGGGATGGAGGGGATTGAGGGATGGAGGGATGGAGGGGAGGGAGAGTTTCCCCCATGTACAAGTTAAAAGAGGAAATGGTGATTAAAGAGAATAAAGATAAAAATTAGTATTATGAAGTGAAAATGACTGACGAAAGATTTAAATCCTAAAATCAGATGAATCAACAGCGATGCAGCGTCGCAGACCTGACGTAGAAATACAATATAGAACCGCCAGGTATTTTAATGTGAAACACAGGAAGTCTGAAATCAATCCAAAGACCAACACTTCGGCCTCGTTTACACAATGTTCCAGGTGAAACTAGTTTTGTGTTTGAGTCGCACTTTTCAAACACGATGTCCGTTGCCAAGGAAACAATGAACACAATGTAGTTTTCATGTTGGTCCACTAGTTGGTGCTATTGTTAGTTTTAGTACTGAAAACAAACACACACACACACACACACACACACACACACACACACACACACACACACACACACACACACACACACACACACACACACACACACACACACACACACACACACACACAGCAGCGAACAATGAGTTCTAAACATGAACACTGGGAGAACATTATAGGAGGCAGACCACCAAGTTGGATTGCTATTATGGTGACTGTCAAAATAAAAGTACCAAGTCCTAGAAAAATATGGACTGAGCGTCATGACACCACGGAGTAGATCTTGTTGTGACTGTCTTTCCTGAGCAGGTTAAGGATGGTGACCTTTAACCTGCGGTGGGTTCTGCAGGGACCTAACTGGTTGGGAAACACCGGCGACGCTGCGTGAAGTTAATCTGCTGTCAGAGGTCGTCTGGAGAATCAGCTGATGATCTATGGGTCCTGACGAGGGACACAATGAATATGAGGTGGCCTCATTACTCCCAGCATTCATTAAGGCTGACAGTGTGTGTGTGTGTGTGTGTGTGTGTGTGTGTGTGTGTGTGTGTGTGTGTGTGTGTGTGTGTGTGTGTGTGTGTGTGTGTGTGTGTGTGTGTGTGTGTGTGTGTGTGTGTAGGGTTTCCCACTGACACCAGGCTATCAGTGTGGCCTCAGCTGCTCTGTCTGCCATCTGTCACATTAATGTGTGTGTGTTTAATGTCACTGTCACACACTCCTGCCATTTGTCCACACACCGTTTACACATTAATGTGAGTGTTTTATTACTAGTCTGTGCGTGCGTGCATGTGTATGTGTGTGTGTGTGTGTGTGTGTGTGTGTGTGTGTGTGTGTGTGTGTGTGTGTGTGTGTGTGTGTGTGTGTGTGTGTGTGTGTGTTAAGCTATAAATCATCAAATATGTGGAAGTGTGTTCAGTTTGACACATTTTCCTTCAGATTTGATTAGAAATGAACTGTAACTGCTTTAGTAATCTTATGAAAGTAATCAGTTACTAACTCATGAAGACCCAGAGTGGTCTTTAACCAGGTGTATAACATTTTTCTTGAATTGGTCTTTTTGTATGAGAACACTTGAAGCTAGTTTGAAGCTTGTGTGTTCAGTGGCTCCATTCAGCGACACAACAAAACCTGTTGTAACACCATTCCAGGTCAAATCCTTTGAGAGCATCAGAAGCCGGGTCCAGTCAGCAGCTTGACCCCCCGTTAAGCTTCTGATTAGGCTGCGGGACAAAGCGCCTCTCTGTAAATCAGCTGTTTGAAACGTCCTGTTGCTCTGGTTGTGCTCTGGTCTTTTCTTCTGCTCTGTCTTGGACCGATATCAGAGCGTTCCCTCCGACTTTCATGTTCCACTGTGTGGTGGATGAAAGCTGTCAGTCTGAGACGTAACAAAGCCAACAGTCATGGTGACGGGGGGGCATTAAAGGGACAATCTGAGATTTAAGAGTGGTGACTCTCTAACCCACCTCCAGAAAAATGGGATCAGCGTGTGTGTGTGTGTGTGTGTGTGTGTGTGTGTGTGTGTGTGTGTGTGTGTGTGTGTGTGTGTGTGTGTGTGTGTGTGTGTGTGTGTGTGTGTGTGTGTGTGTGTGCCGGTGGCCACTGGTGTGAAGCAGAAGGACTGGAGAAATGTCTTCATGAAAACACTGTCCCTCAATGTGAAAGCAGATCTGGATGAACATCACATGCTTCAGGATGAGTGTGTGCTGAGACTCTGGACACATGTCCGCCCAGATCATCCATCCATCCATCCATCCATCCATCCATCCATCCATCCATCCATCCATCCATCCATCCATCCATCTTTCTGCTGTGAGGAGTCAGGGTTTACCATGAGGACACCTTTTCTTCTTTTCTCAGTTTTTAATACTGCATTCAAAGAAGTTTTCACATGATCAATAAACTGTAGAGTGGTGTCAATATCTATTCTTCTTCTTTGGCCTTGTCCTGACTGATTTCTGCTGCTCAGTGTGCAGCAAGAGGCTCTCTGAGGAGAACAGGAAGGACCTGCAGCAGGAGGTGAGGGGGACATTTGCCTGCTGGGTTTTAAAGGACGCCCCCCATCCAGGACTTCACCTGCTGACCCCTGGAAAGAAATACTGACCCTCTGACACCTCTACAAAAAGCAAAAATACAGAATCTCTATCCTCACAGGGTCATATTCTCCTCCCAGGTCAGCCAACACCGTCCGCAGCGTCTCTTGTCCTGCTGTTGTCCATTCAGCGTAACCAACCAGGACCACTATGGGGAGCCCACCCCTCACCTCATGAGGCAGGTCTTCCTCCTCCCCCCGTCCACAGCGCTCCTTCTGCCATCCGCCAGCCTCCTCTACCCACCTGACCCCTTGTCCGGGCCGGGCCGGGCCCTGCTGCCTCCGCAGGCTGCTCTGCTGGGCTCTCCTCCACGTTTACATGTTCCCAGGTATTTACAAAAGGGGGATTTTTCTCTGCGTCTCTTGCATTTACACAAAGACGCAGCTCTGAGGATTCCTGAAAACACACGTCCACAGTGGAGCTTTAGAAAACTCCGTCTCTGTTAACATCTAAAGAGGGGGGGCGGAGGTTCACCATCCGATTGGTGACGTGGCGTTTCTTTTCCAGGATTCTGATTGGTCAGAAAGGCTTCATGCTTCTCATTACACTGCCCCCTAAAGGCTCGGCTGCTCATAGCAGCTCTGAACCGGGGGTACTATATGCGGTCCGTGTCAATGAAGATTATTTTGTATCCGTAGAGGGGGACATGTATACAGATATACAGTATGTGTAAACATGGACTAAAACAATGCAGGGTAAAAACATTCAAACAAGCAGATAAAACAAAATCCCTTAAACAATAAATAGATAAAAACATGCAGTTGGAGTTAAAACACCTGTCAAAGCGACCCCATCACATCCGCACCATTCATTTCCTCCATCCAGCCAGAGTGCTGACTCGGCAGCACCGTGTCCCCGGGTCGCCCCAACAGGATTATTGAAATAAACAGTACTCTGTATTTCCTTTACAACTATTAGACGTCATTTAAAACCTAAAAGATGTGAAGTGTTTGGTTCACAGCCCGTCCTCTCTTCACCGTGCTCTGTGCTCCATAAAGCCCCACCTCCAACAGTTCCTCTTGTTTGGGTGGATAATTCCTCACCCACGTCGCACCCACCCAGCCTCCGTCCATCCTGTGGCGTCAATACGGTCTCATAAAGCTCGTCATCCAGGAAGAAGCAGCTTTAATCCCAAAACAATCCCCCTCCGACTTCCATTCACCGCAGTTTGTAGTGAGAGCGTGTATTATTAGACATGGTTCAACTGAAGATTCCTACACGATCCAGGATTCCTGCCCTTTAATCACTTTAAAAACGTGAAGAGGATCACTGCAGGACAACAAATGGACAAAACAGTTTCAAAGAACGTGTATATCATTAAAATGTGGATGTAATAGTTTCATTTGCTGTGGTACAAAGAAACAATAGTGTGTAAACATATTTGAATATTTTGAATCTAATATTTATCCACAGTGCAAATTAAAAAAAACAACCTTTACAGTACATTTATTAGAACCACAATCCAGGGAGTAATCTCAGTATGTGTTCCAATACTTTCAAGTCTGTGTCAAACACCCTGATGTGGCGTTCTCATGTCTTCAATATGTTAGAAAAGCATTAAACAGAACAAAATCACACATGTTTAATCAATTTTACTGCATTTATCCAACCCAAAGAACCGTTACTGTGCTTCTGGAACAACAACCAGACCAGTTTACTTTATGATCGCGGTACCATGTGACCTGCTACCATGTGACCTGCTACCATGTGACCTACTGTCATGTGACCTACTGTCATGTGACCTGCTGTCATGTGACCTGCTACCATGTGACCGCGGTACCATGTGACCTGCTACCATGTGACCTGCTGTCATGTGACCTGCTACCATGTGGCCTGCTACCATGTGACCTGCTACCATGTGACCTGCTGTCATGTGACCTGCTGTCATGTGACCTGCTACCATGTGACCTGCTACCATGTGACCTGCTGTCATGTGACCTGCTGTCATGTGACCTGCTACCATGTGACTTGCTGTCATGTGACCTGCTACCATGTGACCTGCTGTCATGTGACCTGCTGTCATGTGACCTGCTACCATGTGACCTGCTACCATGTGACCTGCGACCATGTGACTTGCTGTCATGTGACCTGCTACCATGTGACCTGCTACCATGTGACCTGCTGTCATGTGACCTGCTGTCATGTGACCTGCTACCATGTGACCGCGGTACCATGTGACCTGCTGTCATGTGACCTGCTACCATGTGACCTGCTACCATGTGACCTGCTGTCATGTGACCTGCTACCATGTGACCGCGGTACCATGTGACCTGCTGTCATGTGACCTGCTGTCATGTGACCTGCTACCATGTGATCGCGGTACCATGTGACCTGCTACCATGTGACCTGCTGTCATGTGACCTGCTACCATGTGACCGCGGTACCATGTGACCTGCTGCCATGTGACCGCGGTACCATGTGACCTGCTGTCATGTGACCTGCTACCATGTGACCTGCTACCATGTGACCGCAGTACCATGTGACCTGCTACCATGTGACCGCGGTACCATGTGACCTGCTACCATGTGACCTGCTACCATGTGACCTGCTGTCCATGCAGCCTCGCTGAGACGAGGCTTCATGGAGCGTTCCAGTACACCTCGTGGCTTTTTTCTCACTTACATTTATTTAAACTACATGAACTGTCACTGCTGCCTTGTTGCACCTGCCCCCAGGTACCATGCAGAGCAACAATGGGGGGCAGTTTTATGAAAACAGTTTGATTGTGTTTGTATGGGTGAGGAGCTCCGTCACCAGGGAGGAGCTCGGAGTAGAGCCGCTGCTGCTCCACATCCAGAGGGGCCAGCTGAGGCTGGGGCATCTGTTTGGGATGCCCCCGGACGCCTCCCCGAGGAGGTGTTCTGGGCATGTCCCTCCGGTAGGAGGCCTTAGGGCAGACCTAGGACACGCTGGGGGGACGATGTCTCTCGGCTGGCCTGGGGATGCCTTGGGGTCCCACCAGAAGAGCTGGAGGACGTGTCTGTGGCGAGGGAAGTCTGGACATCCCTGCTGCGGCTGCTGCCTCCACGGCCCGGACTGGATAAGACGTGGAAAATGGATGGATGGTGGATGTTTTTGTATGTATTTTATTTTTTAAAATAATAATCCTGTCCAGCTATATATGTACTGGGTGTGAAATGAAAAGCTATTTACCTTTTGACTGTACTGTAGGACCGCCATAATAATCCTCCTAATGCAGAAACCTGCTTGTCCCTTGCTGCAGGTCCCGGTCCAGGTCCCTCACAGACTGGATCACTGTCTCTGTTTCGGAGCTGAGGTGTGGCACCACAGTATATAGGTATATAGTATAATAGGAGACAGAACGCAGAGTACTGGAGAGACTTGTTCCAGGAGCTCCAATCAGTGGGCCACTTCAATGAGGACATGAGAAGGTTTCGTTTATCTCACTCACTCACTGACTCACTCACTCACTCACTCACTCGCTCGCTCACTCGCTCACTCGCTCACTCGCTCACTCACTCACTCACTCAATCGCTCACTGACTCACTCGCTCACTCACTCACTCACTCACTCACTCACTCACTCCCTCACTGACTCACTCACTCACTCACTCACTCACTCACTCACTCGCTCGCTCACTCACTCACTCACTCACTCACTCACTCACTCACTCACTCACTCACTTGTTCACTCACTCACTCACTCACTCACTCACTCACTCACTCACTCACTCACTGACTCCCTCACTCGCTCACTCACTCACTCACTCACTCACTCCCTCACAGACTCACTGGTGTTTATGTATATTTTACAGTATCTGGACGTTGTGATGAGAATGAGGAACACCCATCAGATCCATCCAGGTGCTGACGGAGGTGATTTGTACCATAGAAAAGCTTTCCTCAGGTTTCATGCACCACCGCTTTACCAAGCACAGGACGACGTCCAGCCGGGGGACTATGACAGGACAGGATTTTACAAGAGGTTGTTTGCTTGTGGAAAACTGACATTTCTGTGATCCAGACCATCACGAGCTCCATGTTCTGATTCTGGAAGAACTTCACCTTGAGGCTGGCCATCATGCTGACAGACTGTACAGACGGATGAGGCCACAGTCAGAATAACCTCCACCTGCCAAGACCGTAGCTGTTTCACAACAGCCGTTGTTAAAAAGTCAAGCCTAATATCAGCATATTTCCACTTCCTGTGTTTCTTACCCTCCTGTTTTCTCATATCATTATTATCATTATACATGCTTAATGGCTGCAAATGGCATCATTCACTGCTTTATTAGAAAGGTAAAACAATCAGGTCATTTTCTGACACATAACTTCAAATAAATAACACAACACTCTCAAAATCTAGCAGGATGTTAAAGTTTATTTATAGATCTTTTGACTTCCACATCAAGGCGCCGTTCAGAAAAGATTGTTCTTTAGCCCAAATGGAAGCTTAATGGTGTAAAACATGTGTGGGTGAGTGGCTGCATGCTGGTTCGCTGGTTCGCTGGTTCGCTGGTTCGCTGGTTCGCTGGTTCGCTGGTTCGCTGGCTCGCTGGCTCGCTGGTTCGCTGGCTCGCTGGTTCGCTGGTTCGCTGGCTCGCTGGTTCGCTGGCTCGCTGGTTCGCTGGTTCGCTGGTTCGCTGGTTCGCTGGTTCGCTGGCTCGCTGGTTCGCTGGCTCGCTGGTTCGCTGGTTCGCTGGTTCGCTGGTTCGCTGGCTCGCTGGTTCGCTGGTTCGCTGGTTCGCTGGTTCGCTGGCTCGCTGGTTCGCTGGTTCGCTGGTTCGCTGGTTCGCTGGCTCGCTGGTTCGCTGGTTCGCTGGTTCGCTGGTTCGCCGGTTCGCTGGCTGGTTTCTTCTCTGCGGGCTCCTGGGTGGTGGTGTCATGGGGGTATTAGGGTATTAGGGTACATCTACGTTAGGTGTCCTGAAGTTGCTCCTCATCCCTTCAGCAGGTGGCGCCATCTCACAATCACAGGTGGCTCCTTCTCACTCCTGGACTGGCTGATGCTCCCGCACACGTCACCCATGCCAGCCGGACGGTGCGCTTTTATTGTTGTAGTCTATTCACATCCATCATCCTGGCAACCTGCCATGATTCAAACTAAAACGGATCAAAATGAAACGAACGCTGAAATATTACATAATATTGAAATAATATATAGCGGAGGTTCAGTCCATTACTCCTCATCAATAGAATAACTCCTGCTGAAGCTGTAACATTTGTTACGTGAGGCCCAAAGATAATCCACTATTTTAATTCCTCATGAAACTGTGGAACAGTGCAGAATAAACATTTTTACCTTAAATGTTATGGCATTTAGTTTTTCTGCATGAATAAAGTCAATGAAATAGAAGGTGTACAAAGATGGTATTTAATTAGAAAAGGGTCAACTTGTCAGATTAGACTGAGTCGTGTTGTTTACCTCATCAAGCAACATTTGTTCTGGGTTGTCTTCAGGTACCCCTCCGTCCCTCAGCAGCAAGGAGGGGCTCGTCCACTGTTGTGAATGCAGCTGAGAAATGAAATGAATGTTCGTTCTGGGAACGTTCAGGAAATGAATAACAAGTTGAGAAAATGAGGGGTATAGCTGGTCAAAGGTTTAGGTCATCCGCATCCCTCAAAAATCCAGTCTGGCCATATGAGCCAGTAAAGAGTTGAGCTGGAGACACAGGAAGTTGTTACTGGTGTGAAGATTCTGTCTCAGAATCGGCTACTGGCTCATTTCAAACAATGAATTTGATATCATTGACTGTACTGAGCACAGATCTATGTTTAACAAAGTGGGTCCTGATATTATTATCTACCTGGGGAAGAATCAACAATACAAAAGCAAGGTCATCCTGAAGGAGATCGTGGTAGCAGCAGTATTTAGAGCAGTTAACCTGGACCGTCTGTCTCCAATGCTGAGGGACAGACAAACAGGACTTCATGGTGCGTCCAAGACACCTCAGTTCCCTTGTGGTTATTAGATCTTTGGGAGCTGATCAGTCCAAACCTCTGATGGAAGCGTCCTTGAATGACAAACCATCCCTGAGGTCATTCAGGGGAGTAGTTTTTGTGAAAAGTTGGTAAAATACCTACCGACCTACCGACCGACCTACCTACCTACCTACCTACCTACCTACCTACCTACCTACCTACCTACCTACCTACCTACCTACCTACCTACCTACCTACATACAAACATACATACATCCATACATACATAGGCCTCTGTAGCCTCCATCAGTCTCTGCAGGAGGGAGGGGGAGATGAGCAGTAACAGGCTCTGTAGCCTCCATCAGTCTCTGCAGGAGGGAGAGGGAGATGAAAAGTAACAGGCTCTGTAGCCTCCATCAGCCTCTGCAGGAGGGAGGGGGAGATGAGCAGTAACAGGCTCTGTAGCCTCCATCAGCCTCTGCAGGAGGGAGAGGGAGATGAGCAGTAACAGGCTCTGTAGCCTCCATCAGTCTCTTCAGGAGGGAGAGGGAGATGAGCAGTAACAGGCTCTGTAGCCTCCATCAGTCTCTTCAGGAGGGAGAGGGAGATGAGCAGTAACAGGCTCTGTAGCCTCCATCAGTCTCTGCAGGAGGGAGAGGGAGATGAGCAGTAACAGGCTCTGTAGCCTCCATCAGTCTCTTCAGGAGGGAGAGGGAGATGAGCAGTAACAGGCTCTGTAGCCTCCATCAGCCTCTGCAGGAGGGAGGGGGAGATGAGCAGTAACAGGCTCTGTAGCCTCCATCAGTCTCTGCAGGAGGGAGAGGGAGATGAGCAGTAACAGGCTCTGTAGTCTCCATCAGTCTCTGCAGGAGGGAGGGGGAGATGAGCAGTAACAGGCTCTGCAGCCTCCATCAGTCTCTGCAGGAGGGAGAGGGAGATGAGCAGTAACAGGCTCTGTAGTCTCCATCAGTCTCTGCAGGAGGGAGGGGGAGATGAGCAGTAACAGGCTCTGTAGCCTCCATCAGTCTCTGCAGGAGGGAGGGGGAGATGAGCAGTAACAGGCTCTGTAGCCTCCATCAGTCTCTGCAGGAGGGATTTGCACCATGAAAGAATCTTTCCACCTTGGGAGCCGGATTAAAAACTTTGAGGATACAGTGGATCAGAACACTGGTACCGTGTAAATGGACCCCCCAAGAGTGAAGGAAGTTTTGCGGATACACTCGAATTCGTTGTCGTGTAAACGGGGCCATACATACAAACAAACATACATACATACATACATACATACATACATACATACATACATACATACCTACCTACCTACCTACCTACCTACCTACCTGCCTGCTTGCCTGCCTGCCTGCCTGCCTACCTACCTACCTACCTACCTACCTACCTACCTACCTACCTACCTACCTACCTACCTACCTACCTACCTACCTACCTACCTACCTACTTACCTACCTACCTACCTACATACCTACCTACCTACCTACCTACCTACCTACCTGCATGCATGCATACATACATACATACATACATACATACATACATACATACATACATACATACATACATACAAACCAATAAATACAAACTGCAGTCCAGAATGTACTCCTTGAGACTTCAGCAGCACACCTGCTTTAGTTGAACTCAAACTATTACAGTAAGTGAACCAATTATTTATTAATCTCCTGTATCAAACCTGCCAAATTACAAGTTCACACAGATTAATGAGAAGAACAGCAGCAGAGGTCACGTCCCCCAATATTAGAGTCTCTGTCTCTCCTGATGCGTCTCCAGTAGAATTTAAAATCCTTCTTTAACCTCTTAACAACCAGGATCCATCGTATCAGACCTGAGTCCCATATGATCCAGCAGAAGACCTGCTTCTCAGTGCTGCCCCCTGGAGGCTCCTAGGTTTTCTGATTTCTGGTTTCCCAGATTGATGGTAGGTTGTTGATGGTAGATGGTAAATGATAGATGGCTGACGGTAGGTGGTTGATGATAGTTGGTCGATGATAATAGATGATAGATGATAGATGATAGATGATAGATGATAGATGATAGATGATAGATGATAGATGATAGATGGCAGATGGTAGATAGTAGATGGTAGATGGTTGATGGTAGGTTGTTGATGGTAGATAATGGTAGATGATAGATGGTTGATGGTAGGTGGTTGATGGTAGATGGTAGATGATGGTAGATGATAGATGGTAGATGGTAGATGATGGTAGATGATGGTAGATGGTAGATGGTAGATGATGGTAGATGGTAGATGATAGATTATAGATGGTAGATGATGGTAGATGATGGTAGATGATAGATGATAGATGATAGATGGTAAATGGTAAATGGTAGATGGTAGATGGTAGATGGTAGATGGTAGATGGTAGATGGTAGATGATGGTAGATGGTAGATGGTAGATGATAGATGGTTGATGATGGTCGATGATAGATGGTAGACGATAGATGGTAGATGGTAGATGATAGACGATGGTAGATGATAGATGGTAGATGGTAAATGGTAGATTATGGTAGATGATAGATGGTTGATGGTAGGTGGTTGATGGTAGATGGTAGATATAGATGGTAGATGGTAGATGGTAGATGATAGATGGTTGATGATGGTAGATGATAGATGGTAGATGATAGATGGTTGATGGTAGGTGGTTGATGGTAGATGGTAGATGGTAGATGGTAGATGGCAGATGGTAGATGGTAGATGATAGATGGTAGATGATGGATGGTAGATGTAGATGGTAGATGGTAGACGATGGTAGAAGATAGATAGTAGATGATGGTAGATGGTAGATGATAGATGGTAGATGATAGATGGTAGAGGGTAGATGGTTGATAGTTGATAGTTGATGGTAGATGGTAGATGGTAGATGGTAGATTGTAGATTGTAGATGACAGATGATAGATGATAGATGATACATGATAGAGGGTAGATGGTAGAGGGTAGATGGTTGATAGTTGATGGTAGATGGAAGATGGTAGAAGGTAGATGATAGATGACAGATGATAGATGATAGATGATAGATGATAGATGATAGATGGTAGAGGGTAGATGGTTGATAGTTGATGGTAGATGGTAGAAGGTAGATGATAGATGATAGATGATAGATGGTAGATGATAGATGGTAGAGGGTAGAGGGTAGATGATGGTAGATGGTAGATGGTGATAGATGATAGATGATAGATGATAGATGATAGATGATAGATGATAGATGATAGATGATAGATGGTAGAGGGTAGAGGGTAGATGATGGTAGATGGTAGATGGTGATAGATGATAGATGATAGATGATAGATGATAGATGATAGATGATAGATGATAGATGATAGATGATAGATGATAGAGGGTAGATGGTTGATGGTTGATGGTTGATATATGGTTCCTTCCTCTTTAAATGAACCAGCTGTAGCTGCAGACGACACCTCAGCTCCTCGGCCGGAGCTCCTTTTATGGTTTCTGAAAGTCAGTGGTGTGACTGCGTTGGCAGCCACCGCTGCTTGTTGATGTGTGATATGAAGATGGGTCAAGTTGGAATTCAAACCATATTTTTCTCACTTTGACAGTTGCACACTCATTGTGTCTCGGCACCCACCACACACACACACACACTCACACACTCTAACATAAACACATTTGCATGCACACATCCCTGTCTCTGGACTCCTACACAGGAAACGTGTGTGGGCTACAAACACAGACTGGATCCAGAGTGGGTTTATTCATGATGACTATGACAATAATCCCACAAGTAAACAAGATGAATTCTACCAAATCAAACCTGAGTAACCATGAATGAGTGGTGAACAACTTCTAATAAGATGGCTTCATTTAAAAAAGCCTTTATGTGCACGATGGGTCCATTAGCAGAGAATAGAATAGAATAGAATAGAATAGAATAGAATAGAATAGAATAGAATAGAAGAGAAGAGAAGAGAAGAGAAGAGAAGAGAGCTCAATAGCCATGTTTTGTTGTAATTACAAAGAGTGAATATTTAAAATATTTAATATTATTAATATTTAGTAGTGTTTTGACAACCCTCAATTACAGAGTAGTAGTAGTTTACCTTTTAATTACTTGTTGAATCTTTAATTTGTCTCTACTAGAGCAGTGAGACAGTAGAGGCTCCATGATGAAGGGACAGGACAGGGACTTTCCCTGGTCGGCTGCACCAGCTGAAATATACTGAAGTCAAATGTCAAGAGGATGAATCACTTTCTCAGGTGGTTTTTTATGTTTAAAAATAATCTGTGTTCACTGTAGCTGAGTCCAGCTTTTGGAATATTCTCCATTTTGAAATACCGGTCCAGAACGTCTCCATGAATTAAACCAAGTGGTTCTTCGTATTTGGTAACAACCCGAGGTTCATCCGTAACATTTCATCGTCTTGGACTGAATTATTACTTTATGCAGGTTTTTCTCTTGCTGTGGTCTCGTCTGGTAATTCCTTTCATTTAGTTGTTTTAGTTGAGAGAGAGAGACAAAGAGTGAGAGAGAGAGTGAGAGTTAGAGAGAGAGTGTGAGTGAGTGAGTGAGTGAGTGAGTGAGTGAGTGAGTGAGTGAGTGAGTGAGTGAGTGAGTGAGTGAGTGAGTGAGTGAGAAAATGAGAGGGAGAGAGAGAGAGACAAAGAGTGAGAGAGAGAGTGAGAGTTAGAGAGAGAGTGTGAGTGAGTGAGTGAGTGAGTGAGTGAGTGAGTGAGTGAGTGAGTGAGTGAGTGAGTGAGTGAGTGAGTGAGTGAGTGAGTGAGTGAGTGAGAAAATGAGAGGGAGAGAGAGAGAGACAAAGAGAGCAAGAGAGACAGGTGAGAGCACAGACTGAGAGAGAGAGAGTACAAAGTTATTACGGTTTTTTTCAATCGCTAACAAGCGCTTACCTATACTTCAGATACTTTTTCTAAACTCTTAACACAGATTCACACCTACAGAACACAATTGGCCAAATGGATAATTTTCTTCTCAAAAACACATTTTGTTAGATATATACTAACTCTTCATTTCAAAATAGAACATATCTTTCTCTGAACACACTACTTTTACCAAAACACTGGAAATCTGACTCAATTAAATAACTCTGTCAAAGAATAACACTTGTTTTCACTTCACAAGGTACATTCAGTCAATCAAAGTACACCAGGTTTCAAAATACTTGCTTTTGTTGACATTACAAAAACTGCATAGAGTTTTATGTTTCAGTTTTACAGGTATTTGCATGCAAAACATGCAATCCCTGCGACAGTCTGGCGTCCAGGGGTGTACCCTGCCTAACGCCTGCTAATAGCTGGGATAGGCTCCAGCCCCCCCTCGACCCTGCATTGGATAAGCGGTATAGATAATGGATGGATGGAACATGCAATCCACCGTTTTTACACTAAATTTCTTGGTTGGGAACTGTATGTCCACATTTCAAAGCATTCCAGTAAGAAGCAAATCATGTTTTTCCTTTACTTTTTACTTCAGGAGGTACAGTAGAAATACTGTTTACAGTATGATAGAACAGAAAAAGTTACAGTATTGCTTACAGTGAACAAAATATCCATGAAACAAATAAGAGCATTCTGACCAAAAAAACAACTGCAAAAAGCCCAGATAAAAAAGGGAGAACTAAAAAAACAAACAAAAAAAAGCAAAAACAAAAAAACCCCACAAAATGACTGTAGCTAATCTCTGCGATCTTCAGGGTTCGGCCACATGTTTTCATCAACATCGCATCTGATATTATCCAAGGCGATGCACCTGGGATAGAACCGCTTGCTATGTCGGATCCACCTTTGGCAATCATCAACTGTGATGTCCCTGTAGCCAGCATCCATAGCTTCAAGGAGGGACATCTGGTCATGTGGTTGATGGTCATAGACCTAAATCAGCAGTGTGTAAATTATTCAATTGTTTGTTTATTATCAACTGAGATATATTGTTTTTGAACTCATCATTGCAGAAGCAGAGGTCTTTCTACGGTATTTAAGGTTTGGAATATTGTTTTTGCTATTGTGGGATGTTGTGTGTTAACATTCGCAAATACGACAAAAACAATCCATAGTTTTGTTGGGAGGTACAGCTTGTCTGTTAAGAAAATGTAAGCATTATGGAAATGTGTTTACTGACTGCATATTGTGTGAAAACGACATGAAATGTGTGAATGGTATGGCCACAGAAGACCGATGCTGTGCTAATTGTATTTAGAGTTTTGAAAATGTGACAACTGTTTGGACAAACGCTTGTTAGCGACTGAAAAAAACTGTAAGACTCAATGGTGATGTGAACGAATGAACCAACCAACCAACCAACCAACCAACCAACCAACCAACCAACAAACAAACAAACAAACAAACAAACAAACAAACAAACCAACCAACCAACCAACCAATGGATGAATGACGTTTGGTGCTAAATAACCAGATCTCCCTGCAGTCTAAACCAAAGATGTCCAACATGAGGACCGTGGGACAAAACCGACCCACAAGAGGCTCCAACCGGCCAAACCACCGAGCAAATGGTTTTCAGAGAAACATTTGTTTTTTAACAGATTTCCTCAGAGTTTGGACTGGACACTGGGCACTGGACACTGGACACTGGACACTGGCCACTGGCCACTGGACACTGGACACTGGACACTGCGCACTGGACACTGGACACTGGACACTGGCCACTGGCCACTGGCCACTGGACACTGGACACTGGACACTGGACACTGGACACTGGGCACTGGGCACTGGGCACTGGGCACTGGGCACTGGACACTGGGCACTGGGCACTGGACACTGGACACTGGACACTGGACACTGGACACTGGACACTGGGCACTGGGCACTGGGCACTGGACACTGGACACTGGACAGCCACCATGACAGCAGCTCCCTGGTTCCTATCAAACAGCCTCAGAGCCACGCTGTCAGGGGGAGTCTGGGAAAAGTCCCACGATGCAACAGGAGAACTTTCTGGAGGTTCCACTGGATTTTGCAGGAGAAAGTTTCATTTAATTTGGCTTCATGTTGAGATTGAATGAATTTTTTGTTGTGATTGTTGATTTTTGGTATAAAACCATGAAGCCCTTTTCACCACTCCACACCGTGCCAAAGGAAAACTACAGTCTAAATTGAAAGGTTGTCAGAACACTATGAGGCCAAATGTAGGCTCGGGCAATTGGCATTACATGTCCTCCATGTCCTCCTGGAGCATGATGGTTTTCTTCCCCTGGGTTTTGTCCCTTTGTTTAAACGTGCTTTAACACGTTCACACTAAACGAGCCAGTGAAAGGAAGTGAGCGGCTTTCTGGGCCGCCAAGTCAGTAACTGGCCCCGCCTCTAACGGGATAACTAGTTGTGCTACTATGCAGCCCTTCATCGTCTCCATCCTCCTCAGTTATATAATAAGTCTTTTACCTTTTCACTACTCCTTTTTTTAATTTTAATTTTGTGTGTGTGTGTGTTTGTTTGTTTGTTTGTTTGTTTGTTTGTTTGTTTGTTTGTTTGTTTTATCATACACAGACAAGAACCTGAAGGCAGCAGCAGCAGAGTGACCAGGGAGGAAGAGTAATGAGACGTGCAGCAGGATTCCTCCCTGAGGTCTTTAAGAAAACCTCCAACTTCACTTTCAAACACATTTTAAATTCAGTTTGTTGTGGTGGAAAAACATTGAGAGCTTTTCTCTTTCCAACACACACACGCACGCACGCACGCACGCACACACACACACACTCAGCGTTATTGACTGT
>NC_137635.1:22328488-22338488 GCF_963383615.2 Lipophrys pholis | reverse complement strand
TTATTCCAGCAGAAAGGTTCCAGGCCGAGCTTCCTCACTGCTCTTCTTTTACTTTACATTCTCCATCACTTGTTCTGAGGCGGAGGTTCTCTTGTGTTTCCTGTTGGAATATTAATTCATCACCATGACGACACCAGTAGTTCTGGTTCCATAAATTCATGGTTCTGCAGTTCTGTCAGGTGTGATCATGAACCTCATTATTCCAGATCAACCCTCGTGGAGATAAACAGACCTGGAACAAGTCCAGAACAAGAACAAGAACCTCCTTCAGAGCCTCAGAGACCAGGATTTATTTTATTATGTCTAAAGATTGTTCTAGATTAATTTATCATCTCCTCTCTGCTGCAGCTCAGAGCTGAACCTGCCCACCAATCACCATCATTTAAGAATGGGCGGGGCATTGTCCAAGAGATCTGATTGGTCAAGAGGCGGAGCTTTGACCTCTTATCCAGAACATAACCTGCTCCAGAGCAGGTTAGACTTTCAGTGTCAGTTACCAGATGATTTATCCTGGTGAGAAGTGAGCGAGAGTCGTAGTACAGAAACCCAGAGTTAATCCTGAATTTATCTTGATAAGAGAAACCCAGAGTTAATCCTGAAGTTATCTGGATAAGAGAAAACCCAGGTTTAATCCTGAAGTTATCTCGATAAGAGAAAACCAGAGTTAATCCTGAAGGTAACTCGTTAAGAGAAAGAAAACCAGAGTTCATCCTGAAGTTAACTCGATAAGAGTAAACCCAGGTTTAATCCTGAAGTTATCTGGATAAGTGAAAACCAGAGTTAATCCTGAAGTTATCTTGATAAGAGAAAACCAGAGTTAATCCTGAAGTTATCTTGATAAGAGAAAGAAAACCAGAGTTCATCCTGAAGTTAACTCGATAAGAGAAAACCCATGTTTAATCCTGAAGTTATCTGGATAAGTGAAAACCAGAGTTAATCCTGAAGTTATCTTGATAAGAGAAAACCAGAGTTAATCCTGAAGTTACCTGGATAAGTGAAAACCAGAATTAATCCTGAAGTTATCTTGATAAGAGAAAACCAGAGTTAATCCTGAAGTTACCTGGATAAGAGAAAACCAGAGTTTATCCTGAAGTTATCTTGATAAGAGGAAACCAGAGTTAATCCTGAAGTTACCTAGATAAGAGAAAACCAGAGTTAAGACAGAAATGTGTTTCTGTCTTTGTTTCAGTTAAAGAAAAAAAGAAACCCCAGTAGAGACTTGAAACATTCCGTTTCTTTATCGACTGAAACTGGTGAGATGTTGTGAGGAAAGCTGTGAGCTGCTGGACGTCAGGACGAAGTGTTTCTACCGGAAGCTGCTGGACGTCAGGACGGAGTGTTTCTACTGTGAGCTGCTGGACGTCAGGACGGAGTGTTTCTACTGTGAGCTGCTGGACGTCAGGACGGAGTGTTTCTACCGGAAGCTGCTGGACGTCAGGACGGAGTGTTTCTACTGTGAGCTGCTGGACGTCAGGACGGAGTGTTTCTACTGTGAGCTGCTGGACGTCAGGACGGAGTGTTTCTACTGGAAGCTGCTGGACGTCAGGACGGAGTGTTTCTAACGGAAGCTGCTGGACGTCAGGACGGAGTGTTTCTACTGGAAGCTGCTGGACGTCAGGACGGAGTGTTTCTACTGTGAGCTGCTGGACGTCAGGACGGAGTGTTTCTACCGGAAGCTGCTGGACGTCAGGACGGAGTGTTTCTACCGTGAGCTGCTGGACGTCAGGACGGAGTGTTTCTACTGTGAGCTGCTGGACGTCAGGACGGAGTGTTTCTACTGGAAGCTGCTGGACGTCAGGACGGAGTGTTTCTACTGTGAGCTGCTGGACGTCAGGACGGAGTGTTTCTACTGGAAGCTGCTGGACGTCAGGACGGAGTGTTTCTACTGTGAGCTGCTGGACGTCAGGACGGAGTGTTTCTACCGGAAGCTGCTGGACGTCAGGACGGAGTGTTTCTACTGTGAGCTGCTGGACGTCAGGACGGAATGTTTCTACCGGAAGCTGCTGGACGTCAGGACGGAGTGTTTCTACTGTGAGCTGCTGGACGTCAGGACGGAGTGTTTCTACTGTGAGCTGCTGGACGTCAGGACGGAGTGTTTCTACCGGAAGCTGCTGGACGTCAGGACGGAGTGTTTCTACTGTGAGCTGCTGGACGTCAGGACGGAGTGTTTCTACTGTGAGCTGCTGGACGTCAGGACGGAGTGTTTCTACTGGAAGCTGCTGGACGTCAGGACGGAGTGTTTCTAACGGAAGCTGCTGGACGTCAGGACGGAGTGTTTCTACTGGAAGCTGCTGGACGTCAGGACGGAGTGTTTCTACTGTGAGCTGCTGGACGTCAGGACGGAGTGTTTCTACCGGAAGCTGCTGGACGTCAGGACGGAGTGTTTCTACTGTGAGCTGCTGGACGTCAGGACGGAGTGTTTCTACTGTGAGCTGCTGGACGTCAGGACGGAGTGTTTCTAATGGAAGCTGCTGGACGTCAGGACGGAGTGTTTCTACTGGAAGCTGCTGGACGTCAGGACGGAGTGTTTCTACTGTGAGCTGCTGGACGTCAGGACGGAGTGTTTCTACTGTGAGCTGCTGGACGTCAGGATGGAGTGTTTCTAATGGAAGCTGCTGGACATCAGGACGGAATGTTTCTACTGGAAGCTGCTGGACGTCAGGACGGAGTGTTTCTACTGTGACCTGCTGGACGTCAGGACGGGGTGTTTCTACTGGAAGCTGCTGGACGTCAGGACGGAGTGTTTCTACTGTGAGCTGCTGGACGTCAGGACGGAGTTTTTCTAATGGAAGCTGCTGGACGTCAGGACGGAGTGTTTCTACTGTGAGCTGCTGGACGTCAGGACGGAGTGTTTCTACTGGAAGCTGCTGGACGTCAGGACGGAGTGTTTCTACTGTGACCTGCTGGACGTCAGGACGGGGTGTTTCTACTGGAAGCTGCTGGACATCAGGACGGAGTGTTTCTACTGGAAGCTGCTGGACGTCAGGACGGAGTTTTTCTAATGGAAGCTGCTGGACGTCAGGACGGAATGTTTCTACTGGAAGCTGCTGGACGTCAGGACGGAGTGTTTCTACTGTGAGCTGCTGGACGTCAGGACGGAGTGTTTCTACTGGAAGCTGCTGGACGTCCGGACGGAGTGTTTCTACTGTGAGCTGCTGGACGTCAGGACGGAGTTTTTCTAATGGAAGCTGCTGGACGTCAGGACGGAATGTTTCTACTGGAAGCTGCTGGACGTCAGGACGGAGTGTTTCTACTGTGAGCTGCTGGACGTCAGGACGGAGTTTTTCTAATGGAAGCTGCTGGACGTCAGGACGGAATGTTTCTACTGGAAGCTGCTGGACGTCAGGACGGAGTGTTTCTACTGTGAGCTGCTGGACGTCAGGACGGAGTTTTTCTAATGGAAGCTGCTGGACGTCAGGACGGAATGTTTCTACTGGAAGCTGCTGGACGTCAGGACGGAGTGTTTCTACTGTGAGCTGCTGGACGTCAGGACGGAGTTTTTCTAATGGAAGCTGCTGGACGTCAGGACGGAGTGTTTCTACTGTGAGCTGCTGGACGTCAGGACGGAGTGTTTCTACTGTGAGCTGCTGGACGTCAGGACGGAGTGTTTCTAATGGAAGCTGCTGGACATCAGGACGGAGTGTTTCTACTGGAAGCTGCTGGACGTCAGGACGGAGTGTTTCTACTGTGACCTGCTGGACGTCAGGACGGGGTGTTTCTACTGGAAGCTGCTGGACGTCAGGACGGAGTGTTTCTACTGTGAGCTGCTGGACGTCAGGACGGAGTGTTTCTACTGTGAGCTGCTGGACGTCAGGACGGAGTGTTTCTAATGGAAGCTGCTGGACGTCAGGACGGAGTGTTTCTAATGGAAGCTGCTGGACGTCATCGTTGTCTTTTCACTTCTAATCTTACTAAAACACAGCGACCCCCAGAGGCCTATCCAGGAACAACAACTGCTTTTATTGAAAAGTGAGCGAATGAATCCTCTTGGGCCAGACTTGGTGGGCCGGCCACATGTTGAGCGCAGTGGAGACGTTCCACAGGTTTTCTTTCCTGGACACACTGAGTTGTCCTTTTGAACTTGTACTTGAGGATCCTGAGCAGACACTGAGTGAAACAAGCGAGGAAGGTGAAGCAGACAAAACGTTTCCAGGATCAATACATGGTTTCTGTGGCAGTGGCAGAGATGCTGTCCCCAGAAGCTGCTGGACCAGCGAGCCGCAAAGAAAACCAGGAAACTTCTACTGACGTCTTCAACTGTCCATCTGAATGAAAACGTTATGGAGAAGACCTCTGGTTGATCAGATTCATCCTTTGAAATCACGATGATGGAGTCTTCATATCCTCCATCTTCTCACTGTCTCTTCTCCTAGTCCTCATCTCCTCCACCTTCTCATTGTCTCTTCTCCTAGTCCTCATCTCCTCCACCTTCTCATTGTCTCTTCTCCTAGTCCTCATCTCATCCACCTTCTCATTGTCTCTTCTCCTAGTCCTCATCTCCTCCACCTTCTCATTGTCTCTTTTCCTAGTCCTCATCTCCTCCACCTTCTTACGTCTCTTCTCCTAGTCCTCATCTCCTCCACCTTCTCACGTCTCTTCTCCTAGTCCTCATCTCCTCCACCTTCTCACGTCTCTTCTCCTAGTCCTCATCTCCTCCATCTTCTCACTGTCTCTTCTCCCAGTCCTCATCTCCTCCATCTTCTCATTGTCTCTTCTCCTAGTCTTCATCTCCTCCACCTTCTCATTGTCTCTTCTCCTAGTCTTCATCTCCTCCATCTTCTCATTGTCTCTTCTCCCAGTCCTCATCTCCTCCATCTTCTCCCGTCTCTTCTCCTAGTCCTCATCTGCTCCACCTTCTCACGTCTCTTCTCCTAGTCCTCATCTCCTCCACCTTCTCACGTCTCTTCTCCTAGTCCTCATATCCTTCATCTTCTCACTGTCTCTTCTCCTAGTCCTCATCTCCTCCATCTTGTCATTGTCTCTTCTCCTGCTACTTACAAGCTTTACATCTGAAATCTGTTTGTATAGAAACTGCATCTGTTGTTCATGTTGAGGTTGTGAGCAAACACTTGTTGTTTCATCAATAAAAGCCTTAACCAACAAGTTTTACTATTAAAATACGTGTCCAATCAAGTACGTGGTGTTTTCAAACTCTACCTACTTCGTTACATCGACTCAAAACTGAAAAGAAAAAATCTGGCTGGAACCGACGCCGACTTACAAATGCTCCACCACCCCCACCACCACCACCAACAACAACAAGAACAACAATATTCCCAACAATAACATCACCACCATCACCAACAACAATATCAACAACTACAACAACATTGTCACCAATAACAACAACAACAACAATATTCCGACCACCACCAAAAACAACAAGAACAACATCACCACCATCACCAACAACATCAACAACTACAACAACATTGTCACCAACAACAACAACAATATACCTACCACCACCAAAAACAACAAGAACAACATCACCACCATCACCAACAACGACACCGACAACATCACCAACAACAACAACAATATTCTCACCAACAACAACAACATCACCACCATCACCAACAACAACACAGACAACATCACCAACAACAACAACAACAATATTCCCACCACCACCACCAACTACAACAACAACATCACCAACAACAACAACAATATTCCCAACGCTCACAACATCACCGGCAACAACAACAACATCACCACCATCAACAACAACATCACCACCATCAATAACAACCTCACCAACAACAACAACATCACCACCATCAACAACAACATCACCACCATCAACAACAACCTCACCAACAACAACATCACCACCATCAATAACAACCTCACCACCAACAACAACATCACCACCATCAACAACAACCTCACCAACAACAACATCACCACCATCAATAACAACCTCACCACCAACAACAACCTCACCAACAACAACAACATCACCACCATCAATAACAACCTCACCACCAACAACAACATCACCACCATCAACAACAACCTCACCAACAACAACAACATCACCACCAACAACAACATCACCACCATCAACAACAACCTCACCAACAACAACATCACCACCATCAATAACAACCTCACCACCACCAACAACCTCACCAACAACAACATCACCACCATCAACAACAACCTCACCAACAACAACATCACCACCATCAATAACAACCTCACCACCAACAACAACCTCACCAACAACAACAACATCACCACCATCAACAACAACATCACCAACAACAACATCACCACCATCCACAACAACCTCACCAACAACAACATCACCACCATCAACAACAACCTCACCAACAACAACATCACCACCATCAACAACAACATCACCAACAACAACATCACCACCATCAACAACAACATTGCTGTGAGAGAATTCCTGATTATGAACAGCCGTTGGACATTTAGCTGAGTTTTTGTCCCCCTGAGTGTCCCCGGGATTATTCTGCAGGGATTTTAGTGGTTTATTTGATCAGTGGTCATAAATGGCTTGTAAGTGTGAGTGTGAGTGTGTGTGTGTGTGTGTGTGTGTGTGTGTGTGTGTGTGTGTGTGTGTGTGTGTGTGTGTGTGTGTGTGTGTGTGTGTGTGTGTGTGAGTGAGAGTGTGAGTGTTTGTCCTGTCCGTCATGTATCACCATCAGGTGGGATCAGTTCTTGTAGGCATAAGTTGAATGAAGCATTAAAGAATATGTCAGTGCTAAAAAAAATACAAAATATTGTCCCTCAGTCCCATTGTCTGGGGACACATGTGGCTGCAGTCCTGCAGGTCTTAGGTCCATACCGGTCTACCTCAGGACCAGCTTTGGAACCAGATGTGGTTCTTTTGCCCGTTTGAAGGGGCTCCCTGAAATTTCAGGTAAAAAACATTTCATCTTAATCTGATCTTATTTACACATCAGGCGTTTGGCTGGAAGCGGCTTTCAAATAAGTGGAATGGTAAAGACGTCTGGAGTCCAACGCTCAAACGTCCTCCAAACACCAACATGAATAAGAGCTTATGAGAACCAAAATGGTTAAAAAGCTCAAATCTCCAAATGGTTTGATAAATAAATAAATAAATAAATAAATAAATAAATAAATAAATAAATAAATAAATAAATAAATAAATAAAGATATGATTTTTTTTTCACAGCAAAATATGTAATTAATTGTTTTCCAAGGTGTACTTGACTTCATGAACGCAAATCCATTTTTGTATTAAAACCATATATATGGACGTTTTCAAGCTGTTTGTCTCATTTTAAAAGTAAATGTGTTTTGTCGCTACACTTAAATATGATTTGGTGGAAAGTAAGAACAGCGCTTCTGGTCTGTTTGTGGACCACCTGCACTTTCCCCGCGTGTTTATTTCACTCAGCCCACCACTTCCTCCTCTATAAATACTACTTTGTTTTCCAAATGCTCTATAAATATCTGCAGATGACTAAAGTTAGCTCCTGGCTGACAGAAAACTGTTCTTTCCTCCAGCTTAGTCAAATCATGTCAGAAGTTTCCGAGCTCATGAAGCCTGTCGCACTCTACTGCTCTCGCTCTCTCGCTTTCTCGCTCTCTCTCTCTCATAATCCGGAATATAATCCAAATAAGGGTCTAAGAGGCGTTTCCCTTCTTACCGGATTCAACCTTTTATGGGGTCCGAGGAGCGCAGCCGGAATTCCTCATTTGTCATGAGGACAGGTTGAGATTCAGCTTCATGACACTGAGAGTGAAAACAGGAAAGAAGAACGTGTAAATGTGGATAATTGTGATGTTGCGCATCTGTCGCCGAGTTTCTAGGTGTTGTTTTCTTTCTTTTGGTGGGTGGAAAGACGCGCCTCACCTCTCTCCAGGCGCAGCGGACTCTCCATTCACAAGTGATTCCCCGCGGAACGCGTCACGGAGCATCGCAGCCAATAGGAAGAAGAAGCGCTCCTCACCCTCCCGCCCAATACCATATTTGGGCAATGACGTGGCTGGCCGCATTCAAAAGGTTTCCCATTTATACATAGAGGCGCAGGGGCCCGCTTCCCGTTACTCTGCCGCAGTTTGAACCCCCAGCAGGGCGCATGAGGCGCAGCAGCAGCCGCACGGAGCGCATCGTCCTCTCAGAGTGGTGACCCCGCTCCCGCAGGGTCACACACACTCCTGCCAGTGGTCAGCCTTCAGGAAAACAACAAAGCGAAAGAAAACTGATGCTGTAGTTGTAGTTGTTCTTGCTTCACAATGACGGCCAAAACTCTGGACAAGGTGCCGCTGAACCTCGGAGGGTTCGTGCATCCAGTGGCGGAGAGCGTGTACTCTGTGGATGACCTGGCTGGCAGCCTGCCTGCATCTGTTGCTCTCTTCCCCAACAGCGACCTGGGAGCGCACTACGACCAGATTAACGCGGCTGCAGGTAGGACAACACCGCATCATTATTTCAGCGGTTAAACTGGTGATGATTAAACATGTTTTGAAGTAGAGTTATCAGTGGAAGTTGAGGAGTTTGGCTCCAGTCCGTGCGTAATGGCACAAAGACGCGCCACTTTCTCAGACTTTTTTCCCCCCACTTCAATTTCTGCGGTGCTGATGGTGTTTGTGCTGTTTCAGATGGCCTGATGGGCGCAGACATGAGTGCAGAGAAACGCTCCCTGGAACTCTCTTCCTACTCCAGCGGCTTCTCTCAGCCTGCATCCCACCGCAACCAGACGTTCACCTACATGGGAAAGTTCTCCATTGACTCCCAGTATCCGAGTAACTGGAACCCCGAGGGAGTGATCAACATCGTCTCGGGCATCTTCAACGTGGCGCAGCCGCCGCCGCCGCCTCCACCTCCTTCATCGTCGGCGTCCTCCTCTCCGGCTTCCTCGGAGTCTCCCAATCACTTCCCCGGCAGTAATTTGAGTTGCACTATGGCGGCTCAGAGCCAGGCAGAGATAGACCACCACCACCACCACCACCACCACCTGTATTCACCCCCGCCTCCTTACTCCTCCTCTGGGTGCGGGGAGGTGTACCAGGACCCCTCGGCGTTTTTGTCTACCTCCACCTGTCCCATCGCTTCCTACCCTCCACCCTCCTATTCCTCACCTAAACAGCCCGGCGGCTCAGACGCGCTTTTCCCCATCATTCCTGACTACTCGGGCTTCTTCCAGCCGGCCTGCCAGCGGGACATGCACACTGCAGGCATCCAGGACAGGAAGCCGTTCGGCCCGTGTCCGCTCGACACATTCCGGGTCCCCCCGCCTCTGACCCCGCTGAACACTATCAGGAACTTTACGCTGGGAGGGCCGGGTGGTGGTGTCAGCTCAGAAGCGGGACCACCAAGGCTCCCTTCTGCCTACAGCCCCCAGAACCTGCCCCTCAGGCCCATCCTGCGGCCCAGAAAGTACCCGAACAGACCGAGCAAGACCCCCATCCACGAGCGGCCGTACCCCTGTCCGGCAGAGGGCTGCGACCGGCGCTTCTCGCGCTCAGACGAACTGACCAGACACATTCGCATCCACACTGGACACAAGCCCTTCCAGTGCCGGATCTGCATGCGCAACTTCAGTCGCAGCGACCACCTCACCACGCACATCCGCACGCACACCGGGGAGAAGCCGTTCGCCTGCGACTTCTGCGGACGCAAGTTCGCCCGGAGCGACGAGAGGAAGAGACACACTAAAATCCACCTGCGGCAGAAAGAGAGAAAATCCTCCACGGTGTCTTCCTCCTCATCCTCCTCTTCCAGCAGCTCCGTCCTGGAGCGGCCGTCAGTAGGCATCAGCGCAGCCAACGGGATCTGCTCGTAGTTTCCCCCCAGGAAGCAAAGAGATGTCAGCACAGCAGCGCGACACACACTAACTAGAGAAACAAACCAGAAAAAGACTCATAAACTGTTGTGAACTGAACGCAGCAGTCCGACCAGAAGAGCCGGACTGAAGAAGAAGGTGTTTGCAGCCGTGCGTAATTACGCAGAGTCATTCTTCATGCTGCAGGATGATAAAGAGACGGACAC
>NC_137635.1:22313488-22325988 GCF_963383615.2 Lipophrys pholis | reverse complement strand
TTGATCTTTAGGATAGATAGTTAAAGTACACAGTCTAGGATTTAAAGGAACCTCTTTACCGGTCATCTGAGTCCATACCTGAGGACACGCCCACATGCAATGAAAGAAAGTCCCTTTCTGGTGTCAGCATGTGGCGCTTGTGTCGGTTTAATGGAGGTGACGGGACGCAGCCTGACCACAGGGAGGTTCTGTCTGGTTGAGCCGAGCTACAAGCCTAGGAGGAATCCTGAGTCTGCTTCCCAGGGTGCTGCCTGAAGGTTCTTTGTCCTTAAAGCAGAGCCTGTCCTTTAATGAGGACAAGGAGGGGACATATAGATTGTTTTGTTGTTTGGACAAAATGAACCTAAAGATAGCTCAGTTGGTAGAGCATGAGACTCACAATCCCAGGGTAGTGGGTTTGTGTCCCATGCCGGGCGCCACCTTCCCATGGTCTCTCCACCTGCAGGAATGTTCTTCAATGGTGCAATGTGATCTGGGTGATGGTGCTCAGACTGTCACCCCTGGAAACGGATAAGTGGAAGGAAATGAATGAATGAATGAATATTCATAAAAATGTTTTGTAGGAATATGATATTTGTTTTTAAGTTTTTTTATTTAACATCACCAGGTGGAGGTCAGACCCCAGTGATCTCCTGGTTAACCAGTTTAGAACCCAGGTCTGCTCTGCAGGGCGAACAGCCCACTAATGGATGAGAGTCAGGATCAAGGTGGTTTTTCCAGGTAATCAAGGCCCCGTTTACACGACAACGAATTAGAGTGTTTCCGCAAAACTTCCTTCACTTTTGGGGGTTCCGGTTACACGGTACCAGTGTTCTGATCCACTGTATCCACAAAGTTTTTAATCTGGCTCCCAAGGTGGAAAGATTCTTTCACGGTGCAAATCCCTCCTGCAGAGACTGATGGAGGCTACAGAGCCTGTTACTGCTCATCTCCCCCTCCCTCCTGCTCTCCATTTGTAAACAAACATGGCGGCCCGTAGTGGTACGACCCGCAGTGGTACGACCCGCAGTGGTACGACCCGCAGTGGTACGACCCGCAGTGGTACGACCCGCAGTGGTACATCCGTAGTGGTACATCCGTAGTGGTACATCCGTAGTGGTACATCCGTGGTGGTACATCCGTGGTGGTACATCCGTGGTGGTACATCCGTGGTGGTACGACCCGTAGTGGTACGACCCGTAGTGGTACGACCCGTAGTGGTACGACCCGCAGTGGTACGACCCGTAGTGGTACGACCCGCGGTCCATATTCTAGTTTTAACCTCCAGATCAGTAGTTTAATAGTTGAGACTCTCCCTGATATCATCCGGTTCCTCATCAGTCCATACGGATGTCAGGTTCTCTCCATTTTCTTCACCTTTATAGTGTTTTGTTCTCTGCACATGTCTGTGTAGTTTCATTACAAAATCAAACGACAGCGCCCTCCAGTGGCCCGGCAGACTAACTACATCGTTGTCTCTGTGTCCGCTGCTGCAGTGGAAACACTCTTTTTTTTAAGGGATCAGGTGTTGTCATGTGAAACGTTGTCATGGAAACAGGGCCGGAGAGTCTTTTGCCAAATCACCATAGGATTTTCCAGAAAAGGGTTTTTTGTTTGTTTGATGAGCTTTTTCCTGTCCGATGAGTCCATGTAGAAGTTTATAGGAATAGCAATCAACTGCGACTTAGATTCATTTTTGATTGATTGATTGATTGATTGATTATGGTTCCAAACTCATTTATTTTTTGGAAAATCACACAAAATGTTTCTTTTAGTCCTAAAAGTTGCAGAAACCTGATCGAGGTTCAAATGACTGAACTCCTTTTTTTTTTTCTTCTTTTGACTCCGTAAAGGAAATCAGTTACAAAAGTAACTAATCCCTCCAATACTTGCCAAAAGTATTTCATACTTTCACTTGGTGTTTTTCTTGTGTGAGTCAGGTGTTCCATATTTCTATACCACTTCAGTTTGTTTGTTGTAATTTCATGCTGAGGGACATTACAGTTGAATTGTTTTTATTTTTCTCATTGAAAAAAATATAGAAGAAGTTTTATGAAATCTGTTAATTCGGGGCTTGAAGGCAACTCCGCAAAAAAACTTATCATGTAGAAGTATAGTCATACTGCACACCAAGTTACACAGGAAAAACTCTGCTCCAAACACATTCAAGCCATTTTAACAACTTCAACACCAAGAAAATGAATTCTCAAAGATCAAAATCTGTCTAGCGCCACCTAGTCAAGCCACCTAGTAATGGTAAATGGATTCTACACCGTGTCAGCCGTCCTCAAAGTGCTCTTCACTGTTAATCACACACACATGGAGGCAGCCACCTTGCAAGGCAAGTCCATCCAGTGGGAGCAGTTTGGGGTTGAGTGTCTTGCTCAAGGACACTTTGACATGTGGACAGAGTAGGAGTTGAACCTGCAACCTTCCGATTGGGAGACGCATACCCTGCTGTCTGACAGCACTCAGCCAGACCAGGTTTCTTGGACGGAGGTGAAACATGGTGCTCGTGGTAGATGCTACAAAAGTGAAAACAATGTAGGGGGCGCTATGGGGCCGACTGGCCGGGTGAGGGTGAGGGTGAGGGTGAGGGTGAGGGCGAGGGCGAGGGTTAGGGTTAGGGTTAGGGTGAGGGTGAGGGTCAGGGTGAGGGTGTGGGTGAGGGTTAGGGTGAGGGTGAGGGCGAGGGTTAGGGTGAGGGCGAGGGCGAGGGTGAGGGTGAGGGTGAGGGCGAGGGTGAGGGTGAGGGCGAGGGCAAGGGCGAGGGTGAGGGTGAGGGTGAGGGCGAGGGTCAGGGTGAGGGTGTGGGTGAGGGTGAGGGTGAGGGTGAGGGTGAGGGTGAGGGTCAGGGTCAGGGTGAGGGTGAGGGTGAGGGTGAGGGTGAGGGTGAGGGCGAGGGCGAGGGTCAGGGTCAGGGTGAGGGTGAGGGTGTGGGTGTGGGTGTGGGTTTGGGCGAGGGTCAGGGTGAGGGTGTGGGTGAGGGTTAGGGGAGCGTGAGGGTCAGGGTGAGGGTGAGGGTGTGGGTGTGGGTGTGGGTGAGGGTTAGGGCGAGGGCCAGGGCGTGGGCGAGGGCGAGGGCGAGGGTGTGGGTGAGGGTGAGGGTGAGGGTGAGGGTGAGGGCGAGGGCGAGGGTCAGGGTCAGGGTGAGGGTGAGGGTGAGGGTTAGGGTGAGGGTTAGGGTTGGGGGAGGGTGAGGGTCAGGGTGAGGGTGAGGGTGAGGGTGTGGGTGAGGGTGTGGGTGTGGGTGTGGGTGAGGGTGAGGGTTAGGGCGAGGGCGAGGGCGAGGGCGAGGGTGAGGGTGAGGGTGAGGGTGAGGGTGAGGGTCAGGGTGAGGGTGTGGGTGAGGGTGAGGGTGAGGGTGAGGGTTAGGGTTAGGGTTAGGGTGAGGGCGAGGGTCAGGGTGAGGGTGTGGGTGAGGGTTAGGGTGAGGGTGTGGGCGAGGGTCAGGGTGAGGGTGTGGGTGTGGGTGTGGGTGTGGGCGAGGGTCAGGGTCAGAGTGAGGGTGAGGGTGTGGGTGTGGGTGAGGGTGAGGGTGAGGGTGAGGGTGAGGGCGAGGGTTAGGGTGAGGGTTAGGGTTAGGGCAGATGTGGCCATAAAACGTTTTGCCACTTCTTACTGTGTGTGAATGTTCAGGTCATCTCAAACGGAGCAGCTGTAAAAGAGTAAAATAATAACAATAATAATGCCTTCCATTCCAACAGCTCTGCTCTGATAAAGAGAATAACTTCTTACATTCCAATAAGTTCTTCTTCTCACCACTTTGTGCTCGGATCCTAAATATCAACATTTTCTCTTTGGCTGCGATGCAGAAATCTCTTCACATGACACCCGCCGCCTCCAGCAGGACTCTGATGATCTTTGATCTTTAGGATCACTAAAGCAGCCTGAACACATCAAAGCATCTTCATTTAAATATCAACATTTTCCAACGGTCTGAATTCTTCCCAAAGACCGCCTGGAACCACTGCTGGTCCAGGTTTGGCCCACAGGCCTTATGTTGGACAGCACTGCTCTGAAACAGCAATAGTGAGATTATATTGGACTTTTTCCTTTTTAATAAGAACATCGCTGTGGTGAGGAATGAAATTATTCCTGTTCTCCATAAGTTCCGTTAAACAGCCAAATCCCCCAGTTTGGAGCAAAATCCAGAATGAATTGGACACGTAACCCCTCCTGAGGTCCAGCTTCCAGGGGAGTCCGGGGAGCAGGAGCGTCCAGACGACCAGCAGCAGAGCAGAGCAGAGCAGCACTGCTGCTGGTCGTCTTCAGGCAGTGGAGACGGTGGATGAGCAACAGCTTTGTTTTGTGAAATATTGAATATTTGGTATTGATTAGGGAAAAATAATGAAAACTTCTGAATACATCAAATGTTAAAACCCCGAACATGAAGGAATGTCGGGTGGTTGAGAGACACCACCTCCTGAACTCTCCTCGTGTCTCTTTGTTCCCTAAAGCTGAATGAGAGACGACAGGGTGGACGTCCCTGGGAGAGCAGAGCATCCTGGGACAAGGCACAAAGGCAATGAAGGGTGAACTTATGAAAACATGCAGACTGAGGCCCCATCCTCACAACCATCAACGTGAAAACAAATCGATCTGTTTTAAGAACATGTGTGAACCGACAGTGACTGAAAACGCTGCCGTGTATAGAGGGTCTGAGGACACGGTCATGTGGAGTGACGGTGTCGCTCCGCCTCCACTGGAGACACAGGAGGGAAAAGGGTGGCCATTGTTGACGTAGACGTCACTGAAAGTGAAAAACCAAGTTGACATTAGTGTTTTTATTCCATTGCTCAGCAGAAATGTTGTAGAAAGTACAATACATAAGATATGAGGGGTCAGTGTGGCGTCCAGTCTGACCCCAGCCTCAGTCACTGTGGAGTCGTCTCTGGTTGTTCTGGGGACAGACTGGACGTCAGGGATTCACAACAACAGAGTATAAAAGGTGGAGATGTTTGAGAGCACGTCTGTTTAATCACATCTGTCAACAGAATAACAAACAGCGGACCTTTAAGGCACAAAGTATAGAGAGAATTAGATAATGAATGAACGTTCACACGGGAAACGGCCTTGTGGGGAGGAGTACATTCAATATTGGGAGGAGGGCAGGTGAGGGTGGAGTAGGGGGCTTTGGTGACGATATCAAGAGAAACAATATGGAGCAGACCCTAAAGACAGTCCACCTTCCACTGGGGCTCTGCTGAACACGTTCGGATGGGTGGAGAAGGCAGCATGCTGGTCCCATTAAAGCCCCTGTGGAGCAGCGCTAGAGTGGAGAAGGCAGCATGCTGGTCCCATTAAAGCCCCTGTGGAGCAGCAGTAGGGTGGAGAAGGCAGCATGCTGGTCCCATTAAAGCCCCTGTGGAGCAGCGCTAGGGTGGAGAAGGCAGCATGCTGGTCCCATTAAAGCCCCTGTGGAGCAGCGCTAGAGTGGAGAAGGCAGCATCATGGTCCCATTAAAGCCCCTGTGGAGCAGCAGTAGGGTGGAGAAGGCAGCATCATGGTCCCATTAAAGCCCCTGTGGAGCAGCAGTAGGGTGGAGAAGGCAGCATCATGGTCCCATTAAAGCCCCTGTGGAGCAGCGCTAGAGTGGAGAAGGCAGCATGCTGGTCCCATTAAAGCCCCTGTGGAGCAGCAGTAGGGTGGAGAAGGCAGCATCATGGTCCCATTAAAGCCCCTGTGGAGCAGCAGTAGGGTGGAGAAGGCAGCATGCTGGTCCCATTAAAGCCCCTGTGGAGCAGCAGTAGGGTGGAGAAGGCAGCATGCTGGTCCCATTAAAGCCCCTGTGGAGCAGCAGTAGGGTGGAGAAGGCAGCATGCTGGTCCCATTAAAGCCCCTGTGGAGCAGCAGTAGGGTGGAGAAGGCAGCATCATGGGGGGTGTTGGACTGCGGAGTCCTGAAGCTGTTCTGGAGGATGACGGATGTGGTAAACTCATGGTGGAGGCTGGATTCAGACTGAGACGGCGGGGCCAGGGTACGGTTCCCCTCCACACCAGAAGTCCTCCGGTTGAGGAACCTCCAGCAGCCACGCCTCCGCCTCCGCCTCCTCCTCCTCCTCCTCCTCCCGCTGCTGCTCCTTGGTCCTTCCTTCTGCGGGACGCAGCACCTTGTAGTAATGACAGTCCCGCCCGTCCTCCGGGTTGTACGGCGGTGCCAGGATGTCCAGGAAGGCGGCGGGCCCGTCCAGAGCGTCGATCTGGTGGAGGTTGTCCCTCACCGGGGAGAGGAGGCAGGGCCCGCTGGTCTCCGAGTACTGGGTGACGGAGCGCAGCGCCGCGCGCCACACGGACGACGTCTCCAGCGGCGCCAGCGGCGGGTGGAAGCGGGGCGGGGCGGAGCTCAGGCCGTCCTCCAGCTTGTCGAAGCAGCGGACGCTCACCTTCCCGTACAGAACCTGGACAGCAGACAGGAAACAGTTTCACTGATCCACACCCTCACCGTCACAACCGTACTCAGAGTTAGGGTTAACACTGCCTAACAATGTCTGCAGACACTCACACCTTGTCCCTCTCAGCAACATGTCCAAATGTCCCCCAGGGGGATCCCAGGAAGAACCTCAGGGCATGTTAACCCTGAAATGAGGGAAACTCAGTTTTCCATTCCAGAAAGAGAGCTGAGTTAAGCTCAGGGTCGGTCACCATGGTAACAGACCCTGCTGTGTGTAGTATTTTATTAATCTATGTAGTGTTGATGTACACATGGTCACATTTTAAATGACCCACTATAATAAAACTGTCTAAACACTGTTAATCTACTCAGTAGGACAAGTTCAAACATTTTGTTACTTGGTTAAATTACTACCGAGTATGAATATAAATATATATATATATACATTAGGGATGTCCCGATCACAATTTTTACCCCTGATACGGATCCGATTTTTCAGAATTGAGTATCGGCCGATACCGATACTTTCCCGATCCGATACTCACATTACTATTGGAGAGATACTCAGTGTATTTTTGGAGCAACTAATATGTCTGAAGCTAAAAGCACTATTAGCAGAAGCTTTGTTTAGCTAGAAATTATTGTAAAACTCACTTATTGAATCAAAATTCTTCTCAGAACGACTTAAGAACTTATTTAAACTTTATTCAGTCAGAACAACAAAAACCCAGTTACACTCTGCAGTCTTGTTTCTCTTATTTATCTTAACTTAAACTACTTCACCTGGATTTTGTGGCAAATTAATTTTCTTTTCAAAATGAAACCCAGTGAATCAGTTTGACTAACATATAAAGTATAAAAAACTACAACATAAACAGTATTCAGTAAAACCAATCAGAAGAACCCAATTCCCAGTTGCCTTTAGGGGCGCTGTGACTCACCAAACAATAAAAAAGCAGAAGAAGACAGACCACATAGAAATTTAGAAGTAGACTCCTGCACATAACCCACTATATATCACTCTAGTTTTATAGGTCTATGGCCCCGCCTGCTTCTAGCTTGTAGTCCCTGATTGTTGTGGTTACTAGGCGACGCTGCTCACCTCAGTTTACGGCAGGTCGCACACGGGGCTCGCTTTACAGCAGCTCACGTGAAAAAGGTTTTTTGTTAGATCGGCGGGTGATCGGCTAGATTTGCCGATTCCCGATCACTTACAAATCACCAATATAGGCCCCGATCCGATATCTACCGATCTGATCCGGACATCCCTAGTATATATATATATATATATATATATATACACATTAATTTGAAAGCCTACATCAATTTAAATACTGAAATTAAAATCAAAATGAGGAACAATCGGAGCCTATATACATCGAAGCCTTTTCATTCTGAAAGATGTTTTTATATTTCATGTTTAGCTGCTTCCTCCTGGTGAATTCACATTTTACTCCTAACTATTATTTCCGACTGTCTGCTGCCATCTTCAGTTAAACGTTCAGCCCAGGGAGTGATGTCTTCAAACTGCTGCTGACTCTGGCAGCAGTTTTCTCCCAGTCGTCTCTCTGCTGCTGCAGCGCCGGGACTTTTACTCCAAAAGAACTCGGTTTTAGGTCTGTTGCCATAGCGACTGGTGGTATCGGGGCTCCACTGATGAAGCTTTTTATTGTGGTTCTTCAGGCACTTAACTCCAGGTTCACATACTCAGAGTTGACTGTTAGCGGCACTCAGAGACTCTGAGTACGTCCGAACAGTCCCTCCTAACTCCTTAACTATGGACTTTACCTTAACCCCTGGATGACATCACAGGGTTAAGGAAAGGTGTTAGGAGGCTTCCTAAAGGAGTTAGTGAAAGGTGTTAGGAGACTTCCTATAGGAGATAAGGAAAGGTGTTAGGAGACTTCCTATAGGAGATAAGGAAAGGTGTTAGGAGGCTTCCTAAAGGAGTTAGTGAAAGGTGTTAGGAGACTTCCTATAGGAGATAAGGAAAGGTGTTAGGAGACTTCCTATAGGAGATAAGGAAAGGTGTTAGGAGACTTCCTATAGGAGATAAGGAAAGGTGTTAGGAGACTTCCTAAAGGAGTTAAGGAAAGGTGTTAGGAGACTTCCTAAAGGAGTTAAGGAAAGGTGTTAGGAGACTTCCTATAGGAGTTAAGGAAAGGTGTTAGGAGACTTCCTAAAGGAGTTAGTGAAAGGTGTTAGGAGACTTCCTATAGGAGATAAGGAAAGGTGTTAGGAGGCTTCCTATAGGAGTTAAGGAAAGGTGTTAGGAGACTTCCTAACGTCAGGTAAACGGGCCTGAATGTGGCGCAATGAGGACGAACAGGTGAGTCTGCTTGGTTCAGGTGAAGTGAGCTGAACCCGTCCAATCAGAGCTGGTCCGGTCAGAGCCGGCCCGAGAAGAACCAGTCCAGTCAGAACCGGTCCGAGCAGAACCAGTCCAGTCAGAACCGATCCAGTCAGAGCCGGTCCAGTCAGAGCTGGTCCGAGAAGAACCAGTCCAGTCAGAGCCGGTCCAGTCAGAACCAGTCTAGTCAGAGCCGGTCCAGTCAGAACCCTGTACATGTGGTTTCCACAGACCTTCAACATGCCGTTCATGCCCGGGTGGTCGTGCAGCGGGATGGAGGCCCCGCTCCTCAGGAGGAACACCCCCATGCTGAACACCTCCGTCTCGCAGATGTGCATGTAGGTGACCGGGGGGCTCTGGAGCTCCGGGGGGTCCTGGAGCCCCGCTGCCCCGGAGCTCGGCTTGTTTTCCCGGGGAGCCACTTTGAGGTCCGCAGCTCTGACGGCGGTGACCAGAGAGATGAGCTGGGCCAGCCGGTCAGCCAGGACCTTGTCCTCCCCGGGGGGCGCCCGGAGCCCCCGGAAGGTGAGGCGGGCCTGCTGGGCGATCTTCTGGATGAGCGGGGTCTTGTTGTCCCGCGGCATTCTGCTAAAACTAACGGCGAGTTCCCCGCGCCCAAAGTCCCGTCGAAACACTCCCACAGCTTCCAACCTCAGCTGATGTCCGACCGAGGCGCTCGGTCCGCGTTCAGAAGAGACAGAAAGGCGACTTCAACCAGACAAAAACACAGTTCATGGTGAATATTTGTAATAATTTCTCCCGGAGATAGAAGCCTGCCTCCAGTCATTTTCCAGGCTCCTCGTCTGCGCATACTGAGCATGCGGAGAAACCGAAAAGCACCCTGGGAAATGGAGTTTCCTCCTAAAGTACACCAAAGACTTCGCGTTAACGTAACCGTGAAGTGTTATATTGCGGATCCATGTTTATTAAAAATTTACGTCATATTGTGTTGGAATGCAAAACAGTCAAATAGGCTAAAAATACTAAATACTAAATACTGTCGATCGACAGCTTAGATAAACTACATTTCCCAGAAGGCCCGTGAAACCAAACCAGCTGCAGGGGGAAGGCCAGGCAGGCCATTGAACTCTGCAGCGCCGTGTCCAACAGCGCGCGCGCGCGCGCGCGCACACACACACACACACCGGGGCCATTCCTCTGAACTAACACTAACATTTGTTGTGTTTTTCTGGTCGTTTCTTTCTTTTAAAATACCAATCACACTCAGCCCTCTACATATTAATATTCAATATCGCTTATTGTTACATCTATGTTATTTATTCTCTGTTCTTTCTGTGAGGAACTATGTTGAAAGAATCTCCCCAAGAGATAATAAAGTATATCTCACCTTTACCTGCTTCCACAGATAAGTGTGAATAAACTGGGTTGTCAAAGTGTGGTCGGAGGATGAGTAGCCCCCTGTCTGTGGTGATAAAACCACTCCTGCAGAGCGTCTGTGGTGATGAAACCACTCCTGCAGAGCATCTGAAACCACTCCTGCAGAGCATCTGTGGTGATGAAACCACTCCTGCAGAGCATCTGTGGTGATGAAACCACTCCTGCAGAGTGTCTGTGGTGATGAAACCACTCCTGCAGAGCATCTGAAACCACTCCTGCAGAGCATCTGTGGTGATGAAACCACTCCTGCAGAGCATCTGCGGTGGTGAAACCACTCCTCCAGTGTCTGTGGTGATGAAACCACTCCTGCAGAGTGTCTGTGGTGATGAAACCACTCCTGCAGAGCATCTGAAACCACTCCTGCAGAGCGTCTGTGGTGATGAAACCACTCCTGCAGAGCGTCTGCGGTGATGAAACCACTCCTCCAGTGTCTGTGGTGATGAAACCACTCCTGCAGAGTGTCTGTGGTGATGAAACCACTCCTGCAGAGCATCTGAAACCACTCCTGCAGAGCGTCTGCGGTGATGAAACCACTCCTCCAGTGTCTGTGGTGATGAAACCACTCCTGCAGAGCATCTGAAACCACTCCTGCAGAGCATCTGAAACCACTCCTGCAGAGCGTCTGTGGTGATGAAACCACTCCTGCAGAGCATCTGAAACCACTCCTGCAGAGCGTCTGTGGTGATGAAACCACTCCTGCAGTGTCTGTGGTGATGAAACCACTCCTGCAGTGTCTGTGGTGATGAAACCACTCCTGCAGAGCGTCTGCTCCTCAGATTGACATGAAAGTAGAACAATGTTCTGATCTTTCCTTTGCTGGAGGTCTGAAGCTCAGGTGTTGGTCTCTCGTCTGTTAAAGCTGCTGTTTGTCCTCTAAAGAAAGTTGTGAAAATGTCTTTATCGTCTCTCGCGCTGCCATCCTGCCTGTTGACCCGCCAACTAGCTAGAGAGCGTAGCAGTGCTGTATCAATTCACTAATGCACTGTGAACGCACCTTTAGCATTTAGCATAGCACGGTTTCATCCAAAGACAGCGTAGTGATCTGCCTTTTTACCTAAATGATTTTCATATTGGAGAACTGCCTGCCCATGAGCAAACATCCAGACACTGGATATGACCGGCAAAGGCCGAGCAGCACTGTGACTTCAGGAGGGGATGTGGCCTTCAGTAGAGGGTGTGGCCTTCGGGAGGGGTGTGGCCTTCAGGAGAGGGTGTGGCCTTCGGGAGGGGTGTGGCCTTCAGGAGAGGGTGTGGCCTTCAGTAGAGGGTGTGGCCTTCAGTAGAGGGTGTGGCCTTCAGTAGAGGGTGTGGCCTTTGGGAGGGGTGTGGCCTTCAGGAGAGGGTGTGGCCTTCAGTAGAGGGTGTGGCCTTGAGGAGGGATGTGGCCTTCAGTAGAGGGTGTGGCCTCAACGAGGGTGTGTGGCCTTCAGGAGAGGGTTTGGCCTTCAGGAGGGGGTGTGGCCTTCAGTAGAGGGTGTGGTCGTCAGGAGGGAGAGTGGCCTTCAGTAGAGGGTGTGGTCGTCAGGAGGGGATGTGGCCTTCAGTAGAGGGTGTGGCCTTCAGGAGGGGATGTGGCCTTCAGTAGAGAGTGTTGCCTTCCGGAGGGGATATGGCCTTCAGTAGAGGGTGTGGTCGTCAGGAGGGGGTGTGGCCTTCAGTAGAGGGTGTTGCCTTCAGGAGGGGATATGGCCTTCAGTAGAGGGTGTTGCCTTCCGGAGGGGGTGTGGCCTTCAGTAGAGGGTGTGGTCGTCACGAGGGGGTGTGGCCTTCAGTAGAGGGTGTGGCCTTGAGGAGGGGGTGTGGCCTTCACAGTAAGCTGTAAGGAGTAAGGAGTGAGTGACTTGTGCAGCCATACCAGGAAATCGCTGTTTTAAGGCAATGAAAAGTACAACATGCTGACACTTTCAAACCTATAGGTACCGTGAGCTACCAGGAATTAAAAAATAAATTATGATTATATTATATAAATTATATTATAATTAAAACAAATAATCAAGATGAATATTTCCTTCAATTCAGCGTTGGGTGGGTCCTGCCTCGCCTGACTGCACGTCACTGTACAAATCTCATATATCCAGGGTTGGGAAGGGTACTAAACTGTAATCCATTACAATTACAAGTTACCTGTCAAAAAATGGATTCAGTAACTTACTCTAAGTACTAAAATAAAAAAATAACTTTTAGTTACTTTTGGATTGCTTTACCAGCAAACATAAAAAATAAAGAAAAGAAAGAAAAGAATGTGTCGTCTGCTCAGTTTGTTGATCAATTTTCTACCAGCAACTGCTGTGTGAGGTTGCTCTCTCTCTCTCTCTCTCTCTCTCTCTCTCTCTCTCTCTCTCTCTCTCTCTCTCTCTCTCCTCTATACTCTCTCTCTCTC
>NC_137635.1:22108944-22313288 GCF_963383615.2 Lipophrys pholis | reverse complement strand
AACAGACTTTAAAAAAGAAGTTATGATGCGTTTTGCCCCAGTTAATCCCTAAAACATGAGATCATCTGAAGGTATAGAGAATGGCTGACTACCATCCACACTAGTAATGGTACTGGCAGGTTACTGACAGGTTAGTGAGTTAATCAAACTAGCTGACAGAGTCCAGGTGTGTGTCAGTAAAAGTGAGCAGGTTGTTTCTTACCTGTTGTTTCTTCAGGTGAGACATTGACACACCTTCACGGCTGGAAGACATAATTCTCACTGTCCAGAGAGGTGAAGAGTCTTCTCTCACTTCAAAATAAAATGAGGTTGGAGTTTCTTTCCCCGGGAGCAGCCATGACCAGAGCAGCTGAGGCAGTATCCATGGCAACGCCTCGCTTCAGTCAGGTTTGTTGTTGCAGTCTGCCTGAAAGCGTCGGGACGTGTCGCAGTGCCAGTGGACGGAGCATGTGTCAGCTGCATTTCTACTTTATACCATCTGATTTTCTATTGTAATCCCGCTGAGTAATCCCAGTTTTTAGCTAATATACCTGCAACGAGATTACACATTTTTTATGTACTGTAACGAATTACAGTTACATTTCTTTGTATCCTAATTACGTAATGCCGTCACATGTAGTCTGTTACTCCCCGACCCTGCATATATCTGATTATTGATCTTCAAGATGCTGAAAAAATCCCAACAGTTTTTTGCAGGCGGCCATTACGTCACAGCGACTGTGGAAACAGGCTAATGCTAATGCTAACGTTAGTGACGGCGGTCGTGGTCCGTTTTGCTGCCAGGAGGACTGAGTTGATGAATGAGGCTTCTTTCCTCCAGTAGTACAGTACTACAGTAGTACTGTAGTACAGTACTACAGTACTGCAGTACTACAGTAGTACAGAGCTGCTGTCTGCCTGCATGTGACACCTGTAGATGATGCTGAAGCTAAATGTCGCCTCGGTGAGCAGCTCGTCCGCTTTTTCACCCAGAAAGCCATTAACAAGCTGTGTGTGTGTGTGTGTGTGTGTGTGTGTGTGTGTGTGTGTGTGTGTGTGTGTGTGTGTGTGTGTGTGTGTGTGTGTGTGTGTGTGTGTGTGTGTGTGTGTGTGTGTGTGTGTGTGTGTGAGTGTGAGACAGAGTGGTATAGCCCCTACAGGACATGTTGATTTCTTATCTGAGCAGCCAGAGTTTAAGTTGATGGAACAATATTGTCTGAGCGTTGTGTCCACTGGGGGGGACAATGTTTCAAAGACCCCTGCTGGGATGATTGTGGGACATCTGATTTGCATTGGCTGCTGCTCCGCGCACATAAAGCCAACATTCTTCCCTGGCTGCTTAAAATGTGCATGACTGGCATTGCAGAGAAGTCAAGCAAGCTTCATCATGCTGCCGTTAGAGCGGCGGCCAAAGAACTCTGAATGGAGCGAGTGATGCCGGAGCTATTTCCCATTTGCATAGTGTCATGCACACATATATTCTCATTGTTGGAGCCACACCGTCATTATACACAGGCTGCATGAGAAAAATGGGTTTTAAAGCTCAGGCAGATATGTACACATCACCAAGTAGGCATCAGCGTATACCTGTGATTGAGCACACACACACACACACACACACACACACACACACACACACACACACACACACACACACACACACACACACACACACACACACACACACTCCTCTGTCCTCAGGAATCAGCATAACGAGACAATGATAACAGCTGCTTCTGGTTGACTTTGTGGCCTTTGTGCCTTCAGTCAATACGCAGCCTGTTCTCCGTCATCAGGGTTGGCATTATTTAGTGATGTGCTCCGTCCACTGCTGAGAACATGAGGACTCTTTTATTTGTTGCCCCCCCATGGCCCCGGTGAATCAGACCCACCATTAAGAATGAAGCCGTCTCTGTTGTCCGTCAAAGGACGCTAACAACTGGAGCCAAAGATGAAAATTCATCAGTTTGCCGGGAAGAAAAATGTCTGCATAACTTGAGTTGGGGCTGCAGGAGAAGATGCAATGCTAATGTTTGTTCTTTCCATCACAGAGCTGCATTCTTCTCACCGAGGTTTTCTGAGGATTTCATAATTCCATTAGTGAGCCAACACAAGCAGTTTCAGCAAATAAAATGTGAATATTCAACCCGTAGATGGAAAAAGCTTCTCTGCATATCCAGCAGCCTGAACTGACTTGTGAACCCTGTAATGCTTTTCTAAATGAGAGACAAAGCATTTTGTCATATTAAGCATATTAAGACAAAACAAAAATGGATCATGTGCATAAAAAGTGCACAATCAAATCATTGATCTGCACTGTATATCAGTAGAACTGCATGAAGGCTTTTAGCAGTAACACACAGCAGACATACATACAGTAGCAGCAGTAGCATTAGCATCATGCTACTAGCATACATACATACAAACAGTAGCAGCAGTAGCATCATGCTACTAACATACATAAATACAGTAGCAGCAGTAGCATTAGCATCCTGCTACTAACATACATACAATACAGTAGCAGCAGTAGCATCATGCTACTAACACACATAAATACAGTAGCAGCAGTAGCATTAGCATCCTGCTACTAACATACATACAATACAGTAGCAGCAGTAGCATCATGCTACTAACACACATAAATACAGTAGCAGCAGTAGCATCATGCTACTATCATACACAAATACAGTAGCAGCAGTAGCATTAGCATCATGCTACTAACATACATACAATACAGTAGCAGCAGTAGCATTAGCATCATGCTACTATCATACATAAATACAGTAGCAGCAGTAGCATTAGCATCATGCTACTAACATACATACAATACAGTAGCAGCAGCATCATGCTACTAGCATACATAAATACAGTAGCAGCAGTAGCATTAGCATCATGTTACTAACATACATACAATACAGTAGCAGCAGTAGCATTAGCATCCTGCTACTAACATACATACAATACAGTAGCAGCAGTAGCATCATGCTACTATCATACACAAATACAGTAGCAGCAGTAGCATTAGCATCATGCTACTAACATACATACAATACAGTAGCAGCAGTAGCATTAGCATCATGCTACTATCATACATAAATACAGTAGCAGCAGTAGCATTAGCATCATGCTACTAACATACATACAATACAGTAGCAGCAGCAGCATCATGCTACTAGCATACATAAATACAGTAGCAGCAGTAGCATTAGCATCATGTTACTAACATACATACAATACAGTAGCAGCAGTAGCATCATGCTACTAACACACATAAATACAGTAGCAGCAGTAGCATTAGCATCATGCTACTAACATACAAACAATACTGTAGCAGCAGTAGCATCATGCTACTAACACACATAAATACAGTAGCAGCAGTAGCATTAGCATCATGCTACTATCATACAAACAATACAGTAGCAGCAGTAGCATTAGCATTATGCTACTAACATACATACAATACAGTAGCAGCATTAGCATCCTGCTACTAACATACATAAATACAGTAGCAGCATTAGCATCCTGCTACTAACAAACCTTTGAATGGACACTAGTTTTCTGATCCACTGTAAACATCTCCAGGTGGTGCACACACACACACGGCTGCAGTGATCTGAAGCTGCTGAACACGTCGTGTGTAGAAACTCACACTTAAAATCATGGAATTATAAAAGTGTGTGTGCTGGACGTTTAGCTCCAGGCTAGCATGTGCTGACACTGTGAATGCTCCTACGGATCTGGTCCTTTAACTCCTTGTTTTATCCTGGGATGTTGCCTTTGCCTTCCCGTTGAGCTTTTCAAAGGATCAACCACCTCCCTGTTCTTCAGCCTGGTCCAGTTAATGCCGTTTGGAACGTACCAGGTAGCGTTGGCGGCCAGATACTTTAAAAACCAGGAGCTATATTTCCCAGGATGCTTTGAGTCTTGATGATGCGGTCTTCCATATAGGTCACATGTTCAGACACTGTCTATTAATAGTTTCCTACTGGAATAGAATAAATAGCTGAAACGCTTCAGAGAGAAATAAACCAGATTCAGACAGACTCAGAGGAGGAGACTTCCCGTAGGACTTTTACTGACTTTGTCACTTTCAGTGATCCCTGCTGGGTTTGGGGGCGAGAGGACAGTGAAGGAGGACAGAGACAGACAGCAACAAGCAAATAGACTCAATTCATTTGCTGCAGATGAAACTATCCTTTCAGTTTCTTCTAACTTCACTGGTGACAGTGGCAGATTACAGGATTAGAAAGTTAGAGGCATGTGATTTTTCTGTTGGAGTTCTAGAATGAGACAAAATTGTGAAAAACAAACTAAAACCTTTAACATGACAGCCTTAAGGTCCGGCTGTGACAACCTTCATATCAGACTCCTCCTCCTTCTTACTACAAGATGTTCTCCTGCTGGACCACATTCCCCACGGAACCCACAACTGTCTCGTTCCGCCTCCTGCTTTTCACCTCATGTACGCATGCTCAAGGCCAAGAGATTCTACCTGGAAAGACTTTCAGAAAACTGCTCTCATAATTCATGAAGAAATGTACCACAACCACACTCTGCTAACCATGGACACTCTTTCCACGGCCAAAACACAAATCAGTGCTGGCAATGTGAATGCATGGGCCTTATTTTCATTTTCCACAGTGCCCCTTGATGCCGGTACGGGTCAGGTCGGAACCGGTTGTTGTGCGTTTCCACTGACTCAGAACCGTTACCAACCGGTACCATTGGTACCCATTTCTCACTACCCCTCCACTTGGATACCAGGCGCAACGTGCCGGATATGTGGGGGAGGAGCTTCAACACTGCCGTCTGCTCATTGGTCCGTGACAACCGCTTTTCTCCCAGCAAGCAGCCATTTCCAATCAGTTCTTCTGCAGCAATCAGGAAACTTTAATGAAAATGTCCTCCCGTTATGGCGTCACATCCTGCATGATTACGCACCGTTCATAACCCCGCCTACATTTCAAACCGAACCCCGTGTAATGGAAACACGGCACTGATATGGGTCTGGTTACAGATAGCCGACCCCACCCGACCGGCACCGGCACCAAGGGGCACTGTGGAAACGAGGCTTTTCACCCTGCGACTCTTTTCCTCCTCTTTTATCCTCCACTGACAACTGTAACTCACTGATGTCGTTATTTTGTACTCGCCTGTCTGGTTTGTGTCTCGTTCTTCCCGTGTGCCTGACGAGTGTCCAACACCAGTGTCCTCCTCTTCCCTGTGCATTTAACCTCGATCGTCATTGGTACTCTCTGTGTCTGACGTCCCGCGTGTCCTGTGGTTTTTTTCCCCCCGTGTGTTTGGGATTTGTGTTTTACTCAGGAGGCTTTTCCACCAGAAAGAACCAGGTTCTAGTTCTGGTCCAGGGCCAGATGTAGCACCTGTTCTTTGTCTTTCCACTGCCAAAGCTTTGGCCTATCAGGTGCTAAACTGCTGCTACGCTGGCCCCACTTCGTTGCTGGACCAGAGCGGGGCCAGAGCGGGGTCAGAGTGGAGCCAGAGCGGGGCCAGAGCGGAGCCAGAGCGGGGTCAGGGCGGAGCCAGAGCCGGGCCAGAGCACAGCCAGAGCGGGGTCAGAGCACAGCCAGAGCGGGGTCAGAGTAGAGCCAGAGCCGGGTCAGAGTGGAGCCAGAGCAGGGCCAGAGCAGGGCCAGAGCGGGGCCAGAGCCGGGTCAGAGTGGAGCCAGAGAAGGGCCAGAGCGGAGCCAGAGCGGAGCCAGAGAAGGGCCAGAGCGGAGCCAGAGCGGGGTCAGAGTGGAGCCAGAGTGGAGCCAGAGTGGAGCCAGAGCGGAGCCAGAGCGGGGCCAGAGCAGAGCCAGAGTGGAGCCAGAGCGGGGCCAGAGGCGTCATCAGCTGGCGGCGGAGTTATCGCTGGAGTTATATACCTACAAGGTGGAAGAGACGCTGAACCGGCTTTCAGTGAACACGGAGCCCCGGAGTGGTTAGAGAGAAAAATATATAAAGGAGGGAACGATATAATAAGTTGTTCCCACAAGTTAATAATACGAGGGAACGAGATAATTTAATCCACAATCACAGAGCCGTGGCTCTAGAGCTGTGGTGCTCCTCCTGTCACACTATGTCAGCTGGTGGTTCTAGAACCTAGAACAAGTTCTTTTCAGGCTTTTCATGGTGACATCATTGTAACTAACTTCACCTCCAGCTCTTGTTTGGCGTTCTGACCGCAGGCTGAGGTCTGCATGAGGCAGCAGGGGGCGCTCCGCTATGAGACGCTCCACAGAACCTCTTTATAACGAAGCCAGACTTCTGGTTCCTCAGGAACTACTAAACAAACTACAAACTACTGGAAATGAAAGCTTGGAGTTTTTAGAGCTAAAAACTATTTATGTTACTATTTTAATTATTATGACGTCACTAAGTGAAAGTGCTGTCTGACTGCCACACCACCGTGATCACCTTTCCTTAACTCCTTTAGGAAGCCTCCTAACACCTTTCCTTAACTCCTTTAGGAAACCTCCTATTACCTTTCACTAACTCCTTTAGGAAGCCTCCTAACACCTTTCCTTAACTCCTTTAGGAAGCCTCCTAACACCTTTCACTAACTCCTTTAGGAAGCCTCCTAACACCTTTCTCTAACTCCTTTAGGAAGCCTCCTAACACCTTTCCTTAACTCCTTTAGGAAGCCTCCTAACACCTTTCACTAACTCCTTTAGGAAGCCTCCTAACCCCTTTCTCTAACTCCTTTAGGAAGCCTCCTAACACCTTTCCTAACTCCTTTAGGAGGCCTCCTAACACCTTTACTCAACCTGTGACGTCATCCAGGGTTTAAGGTAAAGTCCATAGATCAGGAGAAAGGAGCGACTTTTTGGACGTACCCTATGGTCTAGACTAGAGTTATAGAAGTCTATGGTCCAGAGTTATAGAAGTCTATGGTCTAGAGTTATAGAAGTCTATGGTCTAGAGTTATAGAAGTCTATGGTCTAGAGTTATAGAAGTCTATGCACCCTCTGATCAGTGTGAATTTGGCTTCACCACCAACTTTTACTTTATGATTTATGACAAACGCCCACAAGCACAGACACACAAACAACCCACACTGTGTTGATGGTCTGTGTCTTTCACGCTTGGGCTGCAGAGCCTGACCGTCCAGCAAAGAGGTCTGGATCAGGAGTGATGACAGGGGGTGACACACACACACACACACACACACACACACACACACACACACACACACACACACACACACACACACACACACACACACACACACACACACACACAGGTATTTTATTGCCTGTTTCTTTCTTTTGAGGTAGTATTGGAAAGTTTACATGTTTATTTCCCTTCGTGAATTTCCTACTTTATCTAACAGTTTCCCTGGAATACATTGACCCTGTTGAAGCTCATCTTTAAAGTTCATTGTATTTCTATTAAACTATTCTTCATAACACAAAGATTTTTTTTCAGCTAAATGACTTCAGATAATCCAGAAAGTGACATGAGAGAAACCGTTTTCAGTTCACATGTTTGATGAGTGACTATAATTTTATTGTTATTGTTGTGAAGTGAAAGTTTATTAAGGGGCACCGAGCCTGTGTTTGTTTTTGTGTTTTCCTTGGCTCACCTGACTGCTGAAGGAAAATGTGAAGTTAATGACAGAATCAAGCTGCAGGCTGGACGAGCTCCAGAGGAGAGACAGGAGAGTGTAGAACAATGAGGTGGAACCGGCTCGTTTGTCACTGCTGAGGCTGCTGTGATAGAAACTATCACCTCTGTGTGTGTGTGTGTGTGTGTGTGTGTGTGTGTGTGTGTGTGTGTGTGTGTGTGTGTGTGTGTGTGTGTGTGTTCTGTTGGATTAAACATGTTTGTTAATGAGGATTCAGGTGCAGCTTGTGAGAACCAGGTGAGAACCAGGTGAGAACCATGTGACCACGATGCTCCTGCTTCACTGCAGCCAAGAACCAAAGATGCTTTTCAGTCCTCTTGACCCTGGTTTCATGGTCTGTTTGTCTCTGTCTCTTCAGGACGGTCGTGTTAATGACCTGCTCTCGTTGGACGGCTGTGGCTCGGGTGGTGGAGTCTCTCAATGGGAAGGTTGCAGGCTCTATTCCTCATCTGTCCACATATTGAAGTGTCAATGAGCAAGACACTGAACCCCAAACTGCTTCCAGTGGATAGATGGACCTTGTGTGGCAACTATCTCCATTGTTGTGTAAATGTAAACAGTGTGAAGTGCACTGAGGACGGCTCCAGCGTTGGAGAATGCTCTGTAAGTCAAATCCATTCCACTGCACTCAGCATTCACAGAGAACTGTACCATTACCATGTTCTTCACTACAAAGACTCTCTGCTGCTAAATCCACTTCCTATTCTAGTCTGATCAGCTCTGGATCGAGGAACACCACCCTTGTTCTCCTGGTCAACGAGCTGCTCCACTATTGTTCTCTCACCCATGTTGGACCAGAGACTCCTCACCATCCTCATCCTGTTGGACCTGAGACTCCTCACCATCCTCATCCTGTTGAGCTGAGACTCCTCACCATCCTCATCCTGTTGGACCTGAGACTCCCCACCATCCTCATCCTGTTGAGCTGAGACTCCTCACCATCCTCATCCTGTTGGACCTGAGACTCCCCACCATCCTCATCCTGTTGAGCTGAGACTCCTCACCATCCTTATCCTGTTGGACCTGAGACTCCTCACCATCCTCATCCTGTTGAGCTGAGACTCCCCACCATCCTCATCCTGTTGAGCTGAGACTCCTCACCATCCTCATCCTGTTGAGCTGAGACTCCCCACCATCCTCATCCTGTTGAGCTGAGACTCCTCACCATCCTTATCCTGTTGGACCTGAGACTCCCCACCATCCTCATCCTGTTGAGCTGAGACTCCTCACCATCCTCATCCTGTTGAGCTGAGACTCCTCACCATCCTCATCCTGTTGGACCTGAGACTCCTCACCATCCTCATCCTGTTGAGCTGAGACTCCTCACCATCCTCATCCTGTTGAGCTGAGACTCCTCACCATCCTCATCCTGTTGGACCTGAGACTCCTCACCATCCTCATCCTGTTGAGCTGAGACTCCTCACCATCCTCATCCTGTTGAGCTGAGACTCCTCACCATCCTCATCCTGTTGAGCTGAGACTCCTCACCATACTCATCCTGTTGACCAGAGACTCCTCACCATCCTCATCCTGTTGGACCAGAGTCTCCTCACCATACTCATCCTGTTGACCAGAGACTCCTCACCATCCTCATCCTGTTGGACCAGAGTCTCCTCACCATACTCATCCTGTTGATCTGAGACTTCTCACCATCCTCATCCTTCGACACTATCTCAGACAACATCTCAGACACCTGGTTTGAATCATATCTGTCTGACCGTACTCACTGACATCCCAGCCATGTCCTGTCACTTCTGGTGTCCCACAGGGTTCTGTCCTCGGTCCTCTTCTCTTCATAATTTACCTTCTTCCCTGTGGGAAGAAACCACGCTGTACCTCTACACTACACCCTCCTCTACCCTCCAGCTCTACCTCTCCACTGCACCCTACTCCACCCTCCAGCTCTACCTCTGCACTGCTCCCACTTCCCTCTGTGAATGCTTGAATGAAATAAATACCTCTCTCTACCACAACTCACTCAAACAGCTTTCTTCCACCTCAGAAACATCCACCACCTCCGTCCCTCCCTCACAGCCAACAGCACCTCCATCCTGGTTCATCCAAAACTCAGCTGCCCTGATCATCATTGGAACCACCACACCACACCACCCAGTGCTCCAGCAGCTCCACTAGCTCCTTTTCACCAACACATTGATTTCAAGATTCTGGTTCTCACATTCAAGGTGATCCACAACCTGGTCCCCTCTGTACCTGTCTGATCTCCTCCACATCATCACACTCAGGTCCTCTTCATCCACCCACCTCTCCATACCACCAGCCCATCTTTCCACAGTGGGGGGTCCAGCCTTCAGTTGCTCTGCCCCCCGCCTCTGGAGCAGATTTGACAGTTTCCTGCAGTACACAAGGAGGCCCTTTGGTTTGTGTAATACTCCTGCTCTGCTTCAGGGGTTAGTGAACATTGAGTATTGGGAGATGGTAAGTACTGCAAGGAATATCTGGATGATATTGTATATTTGGTTGATTGGGAGCCACATAGCTCCTTGAGAGAAGTGTTCAAATGCTTGTCAAAGGCCTCCTTAACATTAAATCTTGGAAAAGGAGACTTCATAAAGGAGTTAGTGAAAGGTGTTAAGAGGCTTCCTAAAGGAGTTAGTGAAAGGTGGTAGGAGGCTTGTTAAAGGAGTTAGTGAAAGGTGTTAGGAGGCTTCCTAAAGGAGGTAGTGAAAGGTGTTAGGAGGCTTCCTAAAGGAGTTAGTGAAAGGTGGAAGGAGGCTTGTTAAAGGAGGTAGTGAAAGGTGTTAGGAGGCTTCCTAAAGGAGGTAGTGAAAGGTGTTAGGAGGCTTCCTAAAGGAGTTAGTGAAAGGTGGAAGGAGGCTTGTTAAAGGAGTTAAGGAAAGGTGTTAGGAGGCTTCCTAAAGGAGTTAGTGAAAGGTGTTCGGAGACTTCCTAAAGGAGTTTGTGAAAGGTGTTAGGAGGCTTCCTAAAGGAGTTAAGGAAAGGTGTTAGGAGGCTTCCTAAAGGAGTTAGTGAAAGGTGGTAGGAGGCTTTCTAAAGGAGTTAGTGAAAGGTGTTAGGAGGCTTGTTAAAGGAGTTAGTGAAAGGTGTTAGGATGCTTCCTAAAGGAGTTAGTGAAAGGTGGAAGGAGGCTTGTTAAAGGAGTTAAGGAAAGGTGTTAGGAGGCTTCCTAAAGGAGTTAGTGAAAGGTGTTAGGAGGCTTCTTAAAGGAGTTAGTGAAAGGTGTTAGGAGGCTTCCTAAAGGAGGTACTGAAAGCCTAACCCTAGGCTAAAGGAAGCATCAGTGTTTCCTAGGGTAAAGGAGGTTCTAAAGGAAGCATCAGTGTTTCTTAGGGTAAAGGAGGTTCTAAAGGAAGCATCAGTGTTTCTTAGGGTAAAGGAGGTTCTAAAGGAAGCATTGAGCCTCCTTTCCTTTGCTCATTGAGAATTCAGACAGTCCTTATCATGGCCGCCACACTAAACACTTCCGGGGTGAAGGAGGAGTGATAGAGGAGGTGACAGGAGGGACACTTCGGACCTACCCCCAGTCCATATTCTCCTAGACTTGGTAGTTTTATTTTGATAGTCACAGTAATAACAATCCAACTTGGTAGTTTTATTTTGACAGTCAACATAACAACAATCCAACTTGGTAGTTTTATTTTGACAGTCAACATAACAACAATCCAACTTGATGGTTTTATTTTGACAGTCAACAAAACAACAATCCAACTTGGTCGTTTTATTTTGACAGTCAACATAATAACAATCCAACTTGGTGTTTTGTCCACTAGAATGTCCGTGTTCTATTGTTAATGTTTAGAGATCGTTGTTCTCTGCTGCGTGTGTGTGTGTGTGTGTGTGTGTGTGTGTGTGTGTGTGTGTGTGTGTGTGTGTGTGTGTGTGTGTGTGTGTGTGTGTGTGTGTGTGTGCTTTCATTAGTAAATTGATCAACAGCACCAACTAGTGGTCTAACGGAAAAACTATATAGTTTTTAGTGTTGCTGCTGTTTCTGTAGAAATGTTGTCAAAATATTGTGTAAACATGGAACTTTTCTGAAATAATGCATGAACAATGTGTTTTCACTTAAAAGGCTGTTGTGTAAACGGAGCCTCATCGTTGTTGATGTCAGGATCATATTATCGTTTTCGATGAAGCTGCTGCAGCGTCACATTGTGGCTCTTCTCATGAATGAGAGCAGCTGAAGTCTGAACCAGGCCTCGGACTCGTTCTGAAGCGGTGGGGGAGGAGAGAGCAGCCATTGGAACAGCAGAGCTGTCTTTTGCTATGCTAATGCTGTTAGTATACTTCCACTGCAGATGCTCCTATTTCTCTCTCTCCTGACGCATGAATGAAGTCAGTGGATTTCCTCAGAACTGTCAAATATCAGATCAATATCAAGTACAACAAATATGAATGAAATTAAAACAGCCTTGTTCGGGTCGGCCCAATCATGGCCTCTGGCCCCTTTAAATATTATTATTCAATATTAAATATTATATTATGTTGAAAATATATGGCAGGGCTTTTATATTGAAAGCCAACTAAGCTCTAATCTTCTGCTGGCTGCGGGCTGCGGGCTGCGGGCTGTGGGCTGTGGGCTGCGGGCTGCTGGCTGCTGGCTGCGGGCTGCGGGCTGTGGGCTGCGGGCTGTGGGGTGTAGGCTGCGGGCTGCTGGCTGTGGGCTGTGGGCTGCGGGCTGCGGGCTGCTGGCTGCGGGCTGTGGGCTGCGGGCTGCTGGCTGTGGGCTGTGGGCTGCGGGCTGCGGGCTGCTGGCTGCGGGCTGCGGGCTGTGGGCTGCGGGCTGTGGGGTGTAGGCTGCTGGCTGCGGGCTGCGGGCTGTGGGGTGTGGGGTGTGGGCTGCGGGCTGCGGGCTGCTGGCTGTGGGCTGCGGGCTGTGGGCTATGGGCTGCTGGCTGTGGGGTGTGGGCTGTGGGCACCTGGCTGCGGGCTGTGGGGTGTGGGCTGTGGGCACCTGGCTGCGGGCTGTGGGGTGTGGGCTGCTGGCTGCGGGCTGTGGGGTGTGGGCTGTGGGCACCTGGCTGCGGGCTGTGGGGTGTGGGCTGCGGGCTGCGGGCTGTGGGCTGTGGGCTGCTGGCTGTGGGGTGTGGGCTGTGGGCACCTGGCTGCGGGCTGTGGGGTGTGGGCTGCGGGCTGTGGGCTGTGGGCTGTGGGGTGTGGGCTGCTGGCTGTGGGGTGTGGGCTGTGGGCACCTGGCTGCGGGCTGTGGGGTGTGGGCTGCGGGCTGCGGGCTGTGGGCTGCTGGCTGTGGGGTGTGGGCTGTGGGGTGTGGGCTGTGGGCACCTGGCTGCGGGCTGTGGGGTGTGGGCTGCGGGCTGCGGGCTGCGGGCTGCGGGCTGTGGGCTGTGGGCTGCTGGCTGTGGGCTGCTGGCTGTGGGGTGTGGGCTGTGGGCTGTGGGCTGCTGGCTGTGGGCTGATTGTGTGTTTATAATTCAGTTTTGGCATTTATTATTGTTTTATCATCTTTTATTTTAACTGGGACGAAACTGACCCGAACAACACAAACGCTATAATTTTCACCAGAGCATTTTTGTGGGCTGTGGGCACCTGGCTGTGGGGTGTGGGTTGTGGGCTGTGGGCTGCTGGCTGTGGGGTGTGGGCTGTGGGCTGTGGGCTGCTGGCTGTGGGCTGTGGGGTGTGGGCTGTGGGCTGTGGGCTGTGGGCTGTGGGCTGCTGGCTGCGGGCTGTGGGGTGTGGGCTGCGGGCTGCGGGCTGCGGGCTGCTGGCTGTGGGCTGCGGGCTGTGGGCTATGGGCTGCTGGCTGTGGGGTGTGGGCTGTGGGCACCTGGCTGCGGGCTGTGGGGTGTGGGCTGTGGGCACCTGGCTGTGGGCACCTGGCTGTGGGCTGTGGGGTGTGGGCTGTGGGCACCTGGCTGCGGGCTGTGGGGTGTGGGCTGCGGGCTGCGGGCTGCTGGCTGTGGGGTGTGGGCTGTGGGCACCTGGCTGCGGGCTGTGGGCTGTGGGCTGCGGGCTGTGGGCTGCTGGCTGTGGGCTGATTGTGTGTTTATAATTCAGTTTTGGCATTTATTATTGTTTTATCATCTTTTATTTTAACTGGGACGAAACTGACCCGAACAACACAAACGCTATAATTTTCACCAGAGCATTTTAAAACTTAGTAAAATAAAATTTTTTAATTTAATTTTGTTTAAATAGAAGTTCCTGACAAAGTCAAAAAGTCTTGATGCAATAAACAAAAGTATGTCGTACTTTTATGCATGATAAAGCTAAAAACGGGTCGTGCCGCCCCTAACACTAGAGGAAGGTGAGTCTCTCTACAACATTTCAGTGTTTCCAGGTGGCGCTAGAGAGCACATCATTTTTCAGTTTTCTTACATTTTTGACCAGTCTTGATGAGCGTGCCAAATTAGGTGAACTTTTAAGTGTTCAGGGGTCAAATTTGGGTTTATATACAAGGTGAAATCATAATATAGAAACAAATAAAAGCCAGTATTGTACGATACAGTCCTCGCCACCGGGTTTCTGACTCTGTCCCTAATTACATTATTCAGTCTCACTATTGTGACAATGGTGAATAAATGTCATTAACTGAAAAGAGCACAAAGACAACTTATTAAAATAAGATGTTTGAAACTTTTATGAAGTACAGTAGCTGTTTCATTACTTTTTTAGGTTGTTTTACCTTTTTTTTTTAATTATTCACCATTTTGGCCAGTTTAGCCATTTTAGTGTTATTTAGCTGTTTAAGGCTTTTGGGCAAATTTAATTGTTTGAGCTGTTTTTGTTTTTTTTTACCCTTTTTAGCTTTTCTGGTGTTTTTAGCCAAAGTGGTGTCAGCACTGGTTTCAGAACTGCTTCAAACTAAACTGTGAACTCTTTAAATGTGAGGGATTATATGAATAATATAGCCTCAGTTTTGGTAATGAAACTAAATCTTCTGTGCGACCACTAAGGATTTCCTCTTGTCTGCTCTATGAGGACTGAAATGCTTTCCCAGTGTGCGGCAGGTTGGTGTTTCACCTCCGTTCACATCACCCAGCTGAAGTCCAGCAGGTTTACTGAAACCTGGCCGTGGGGTGAACCGTGTAAACAGATCTGTCCCTCATGAGGACCGGAGCAGGTCTCAAGTCCGCTTTCCTGGGATTCAGCTTTGTCCCACATGTTTGAGTGAGTTGGGTCATCAGAGGTGTTTGATGAGGTGGCAGAGCCGAGGCGTCCCACCGAGGCGTCCGTTGTTTCTGGTTCTTCTGGTTTCAGGTTGTGTTGCTTTAGCGGGAGCAGTAGACGGAACATCTTACAAACATACCGAACGGTGAAAGTGAAAAACGAAAAACATGCAAACTGAAGCTGCAGAAATCGTGTCTCTTTAGAAGCAACAAACTTTTTAGTCTGAAGGAAAAACTGTGGCAGATGACTTCAGATCTTTTTGCAGATCTGGACCTTGGTCTACCACTTTAATTGTAATAAAATCCACAGAGGAGCTCATTTGTAGAGGACATGGTTTTTCAACATTTCACTCTATTTTGCACCAGCAGGTCTCATTAAAATAGCATCATTCTTTAGATCTGGTTGCAGTTTTGTAGAAAATCTTTGTTTTAGATTCAGTGTGTTGTACCTGATTGGGAGCGGCAGCTCTCATTGTACTGGCTCCGTCGACTCAAGGTCCAATCCAGCTGCGTCCATCCTGGACTGACCTGAGTTAAACACAAGAAGACGAATGAGCTCAGTGCTCTGCAGTGTTTTCATATTCTTGATTTGTTGCAGTGTCACACAGTTGCCAGCTCGTCTTCATCTTCATCCTCAGCTGGAGATGTTTGTGTCGCCGTGGTTCAGAGCTTGACCTCTGGCAGAGCAGAGACTCAGTTCCTGCGTTCAGTCTCTCATGACTTCTACCATCAACAAGGCATTTGGAATGATTTCAATTAAGAATCTGTAACCTCTGCCTTTATTAGCACTTATCTTTATATCTGTAGGACGCCTTTTTATTTAGACAACACAGTGAAACACTCATTAACCTTTAAACTTCTGTGGTCATAGAAGTTGTGTCTTGTGGGAGCTGCACTGTGTTTCTGGATTTTCACTCAATCAAACTGGAGGAAGACGAAGACGAAGAGATGCAACCCTACAAACACTTTCAGTCTGAGGACAGAAATCCCAGACACTACGTTGCTCCTGCACTTTGAAGCAGGATTCCCCCCAGATGTTTGTGGAGGCTAAGGAGGAGGGGGTCTGAGGGGCAGGAAGGACCCACCTCCTCGCCCCCCCCTACAGCCAGGCCCTTTGTTCCCGATGATGTATGAGACAGCAGCTCCCTTGGAGTACCGCAGGAATACGACAGCAAAGCACCATCACTGTCCCATAATAGAGACTGATGGGACAGCTCGAGCTCTCTTTACTTTGTCCACTACTAAGATTGAGTCGGCGTGACTCTCCAGGCTCTGACGGGCTCTCGTAAGAGAAGACTCAGCCTCGTGGCGGCTCACGTCTGGTGGCCTACGAGGGCCCGTCACGGGCTGACAGGTGGATGGATGAACAGATGACGTATGAGGGGATGGAGGGTAGCTGGTCAGACGGGGGACCTGTACTGGTCTTTGTGGGCTGAGGGACAGTGAAGGAGAAGTGAGGGTGATCCCTGTTCCTCCGGTTCCTGGAGGACATTCCTCGGATGACAGCGCTCACAGAATTCCTCCTCATCACAGCGCAGAGGAAGGGTGACGTGACGTCTGCTGTCACATTACAACAACACCGGCGCTTCAGAATAGGAATTATGGAAAGACAGGGACCGGAACCTGCCAACTGGGACATATCTATTTATCTGTAGTCCGTCTGTCCAATTCATTAGATTTCCTCGGTATGTCCTGTTGGAATAATTGTGGAGGAGCTGTGACTGAGGACCTGAGCCGGATCATTTTTTCCAACACCTTTTCAAAGTAAAGGACTTAGGAACTCAAACCTTGTTTATGTCAAAATATTTTCTGGTGAAAACTTCTTTTCAGATTTTGGTTCTTTGTTCACTCAGTAATTTGTGTTATGAGTCTCTGGTTTGCCGCTCTGTGTGGGTCATTCATTCAAAACTGGATCAAGGGGATCGATCCTGTTGTTAAAAAATACAAAAAATATAGTGAATATTTCCTACACCATCCTCTGGAGGCACATATCTTCAGAAGACACAGAGTGAAGCTGTACCATGATAGACAGGAGAAAAGTAAAACTTTGTTTATTTAAAGAAAAACACACACAGCTCCAACTAGTGGTCTGACATGGAAATATCAACGTATTCAACATTTGTCTCTTTACTTTGTTAAAGTAGCATGCAATGTTTCTGAAGCAAAAACATTTAAAAGAAGAAGAAAGAAGAAATCAATCCATTTCCGAAGACAAGCAGGGTTAGTGATTCTACTAATGTAAGGTTACTTGGCTTTATAAAGTCTGTAAACCTTTCAGTAAACTAAAAAACAACTGAAATTTACCCAAAACTTTACAGAAATGGCTTGAAGCAATAGAGGACTTTTATTCTGACATCATGCTCAGCTGCAATTATGGATCTGAGAATTTAAAAGCATTTCCGTTTGTGGTGATGAAGTGTTGAATAACCTCCATGTTGCTTTGCCAAAGTGGAGTAATGTAAATCTATTTAAAGCACAATACACAATGATATAAACACACTTGTTTTTCATATGAAAATGCATTTATTGCTGGTCTCTGGATTCCTTAACGTATCAACTGAGAATTTCAAGTGTAACAGTGTAGAGATATTTTATGATAAATGCAGATGAGAAAAGTCAGCCATAGCTATGGAGAGTGGGAAAGAAAAGGAAAAGTGTAAATGTTGAAAGAAATGAGGCAGGATGAGATGAACTTTGGGCTTCATCCTGTCACTTGAAAATATGAAACAAACATTACATAGAATGTTCTGTTCATACAGCTGAGATAAACTACCAGGTTCTGAGAGTTTCCTTGTTGATAAGATAAAAAGGATTACAGAAAATACTCCAGATCAGGAAGCAAATATACTCTTGAGTTTGATCTGATGCTGTGAATGTCCCAGAGCATCTGAATGACTGTAACGACCAAACTCTACAGGGAAGATGAGGATAAAAGGACAATAGTGAAAATGAGGATGAAAAACAGGACATACAGGTGGAGGAATAGAAAGGAACCCGTGTGTGTGTGTGAGAGAGAGAGAGAGAGAGAGAGAGAGAGAGAGAGAGAGAGAGAGAGAGAGAGAGAGAGAGAGAGAGAGATCATGACTCAGACAGGAAATAGATATTGTGATCTTTCAGAGCTGGAGTGGATAATACAGTATAATATGTGAATAATGGACGACACAAAGACTTGACACACATGAACATCAGTGTCTGGGATGAATCACTTCCTCTGAGGACAATAACACAGTAATTAGTCATTAAAGCAGAAATTCATACGTAGATATCAGTCTTTGTAACCAGGGAACCGCCAGAGGTCTGTTAACCTTAACCTGTAACCCTAACAACATTATTCCTATCAGCATTATTCCTGCCAACATTATTCCTATCAGCATTATTCCTACCAACATTATTCCGATCAGCATTATTCCTATCAACATTATTCCTATCAGCATTATTCCTACCAACATTATTCCGATCAGCATTATTCCTATCAGTGTTATTCCTGGCGGAGAGAGCCGGTGCTGGGAGCGCGCGCACAGCGCTGTCAATGTTGTGGTAAAGATCAACTCCAGAAACTGTTTCCCGGGTCCCTGGACATGCTTCCCTGCTGTAGGCAAAGAGGGTGCACCCTCTTTGCCTACAGCAGGCCATCATTTGTTTGCATCGTGTTTTCTTTTTGAAAACTGGAACCGTGACATTTGGTGTCAGAAGTGGGATGGCCAGTCGACGAGGACACACCCGGTTCTCTGGAAAACGATCCGGGCTGCGCTCGCAAAAACAGGAAGCGGCGCAGGGTCCAGCTGTAGATGATGGAGCCTGGGACACAGAGGAAGAGGACGAAGGGGGTGCTGCTGCTCCAGCTCTACAAGTACCCCCTGGAGCTCCAAGTGCAGGGGAGGAGCTGGTGGCTGTTATGAGGACTTTCTTGGAGGGACAGCAGAGGCGAGAGGAAGGGTTTCTGGCTGAGCTAAGAGGACTCCGTGCTTCATTCCCAGACAGGAGGCCAGTAGCACCGAGCCCGCCATCAGCCAGGACCACGGTGTCATCCGAGGAGTCATCACTGAGCCATAGGCTGCACCTGCCTACACCACTTCCTCGGCAGCGCTACAGTTCACCCGTGGAGGCGCCAAGTGTAAGGGTGAGCAGTGGTGCAGAACTCCCTAGGCCAGAGACCAGACCCTATCGTGACCCCAAGATACCACAGTTTATGGACGGAGAAGACATTGAAATTTACCTGCTTCGCTTTGAGCTACTCACGGGGAAAGCACTAGAGGCCTACACAGCCATGGACGAGGAGAGGGCTCACTCGTACCCGGACCTGAAGGCAGCTCTCCTGAGCAAGTTTGACGTCTCACCGGAGACGTACCGTCAGCGGTTCCGGTCCACGGCCGTTCCACCCGGAGAAAACCCGACAGAGACCTACCACCGCTTAAAGGGCTTCTACCGGCGGTGGATCTGGCTGGAGCAGCACACCAAGGAGCAGATGGGCGAGCAGATCATCCTGGAGCAGCTTCTTCGTGTCCTGCCGGTGGACATTCGCACCTGGGTGAAGGAGCACGAGCCAACGGATGGGCTAGCTGCGGCCAAGCTGGCGGTGCAGTACCTCAACGCACGAAGGGGAGGCCCAACTGCATACCACGGTGGTCCCGGTCATCAGCCGTCTTCACGGCCCAGACCAGCAACCAGAACCAACCCACATCTGTCTGGAGAACCCCGGCCTGCACCCAGACCTCGCAGTCCCGGTAAGGAGTTCATCTGTTTTTACTGCCAGCAGCCAGGCCACAAAGCATCGCTATGTCCCATCAGAAAAACTAAATTTAACGGTGCCTGTTACACGCCCCGTGCTGAGGATGTTCGTGCTGTTGGGCAGCAGCAGCGTTATAAAGACATTATTATAAATGGGGACCCTGTGACGGCGTTGATTGACTCTGGTAGCTTCCTGACGCTGGTCCGAAGGGATTTAGTGCCAACGGGCATTGTGGACTATAACATACAAAAAGACATCTTGTGTGTGCATGGTGATAGCCATTCCTACCCGACGGCTGAACTGACTGTGGTGGTGAATGAACAAGCCTATTTGATGACTGTGGGAGTTGTTGAAAAGTTGCCAGTCGCTGCCATTCTGGGATGGGACTTACCCGTACTGCTGGACGTTCTGCTGGAAGCGGGGGACCAAGACATTGACTGTGGTCGGGGTTTGCTGGGTCAGGTGATCACCCGTGCCCAGGCCAGAGCGAGGGTGCCGTCTGTCCCAGAGCAGGAAAAGGGGCCTGATCTTGAACCCTTCTCAAAACTGGACAGTAGTTTGTTTGAGGGGGGCACAAAGGGCCAGAAGAAGTCTCGGCGTCAGCGGCGTTTTGAAAAGCATCTGCAACCCAGGGAACCAGATTGGAAGGATGGGGGGGAAAAATGACTTGTGGAATGTTCCAGGGGACATTGGGGCCTCGCAGAGAGGGGATGAGACTCTAAAACCGCTGTTTGCTAAAGTGGTTGGGGGGCTGGACATGGCAAAGGGGGACAAAGAATGCTATGCTATGGACAGTGATGTTTTGTATGCAGTGGCTGAGGGGGTTAAGCGCCTTGTGGTTCCGGGTTCATGTCGACCGATGATAATGCACTTGGCCCACACCTTGCCATGGGCTGGTCACCTTGGTCGCAACAAAACATACTTGCGAAGAGCCTCCAGATTTTATTGGCCTTCTATGTACACAGATGTTAAAACATATTGCCAAACCTGTCCCATCTGCCAGAAAACCTGCTATGTCCGTCAGTCAGACCGTGCCTACCTCCAACCATTGCCTGTAATCTCCACTCCATTTAGGCGTATAGCCATGGACATTGTTGGCCCACTAGTACGACGCAGCAGAGGGCACCAGTACATTCTGGTGGTCTGCGATTATGCAACACGTTTTCCAGAGGCTTTCCCCTTGCACACCATCACTGCCCCGGCAGTGCTACGTTGTCTTGTCCAGGTGTTTTCCAGGGTTGGCGTGCCGGACGAGATCGTAACGGACCAGGGGACCAACTTCACCTCCAGACTCCTGCAGCTCTTCCATCGACAGCTGGGGATTTCTGCACTGAAGACCACCCCGTACCACCCTTAGACGGATGGCCTGGTCGAGCGGTTCAACCAAACGCTGAAAAAGATGCTGCAGAAGTTTGTGGCCGACACCGGGCGAGACTGGGACCAGTGGCTGCCCTTCCTCCTGTTTGCTTACCGGGAGGTCGCTCAAGCTTCCACAGGTTTCTCCCCATTCAAGTTGCTGTATGGCTGGGATGTCCAGGGGCCATTGGACCTGCTGTTAAAGACCTGGGAGGCTCCTGCAACCAGCGCCAGTGATTGCAGTGTGGTCCAGTTCGTGTTGGAGATGAGGGACCGCCTGGCAAAGTACCGAGATGAGGCAGAGGTCAACCTGCTTGAGGCCCAGCAGGTCCAGAAAAAGTGGTACGACCGACAGGCCAGACACAGAGCGTTCCAGTCAGGCCAAAAGGTGCTTCTGCTCCTGCCATCCTCCAGCCACAAGCTGCTTGCGAAGTGGCAGGGGCCATACACCGTCCTCAGGAAGATGGGCCCTGTGACCTATGAGATCTACCATCCGGACAAGAAAAAGGCAAAGTAGATTTATCACGTCAACCTGTTGAAGGAGTGGAAGGAGGCTCCAGTCCAGGTTCCTGTGGCCTCCCTGCTGGTGACCCAGGTGGACAGTGAAGGGGAGGAGGAGCTGTCCCTAACCGACCTCAACCAGTCTGCTGAACCAGCGCTGAACCATCTGACAGGTGTCCAGTCCAACCAGCTGGGCCAGGTGTTCCAGCGAGTCTCCAAGCTGTTCGTGGTCAACCCGGGAAAGACTGACCTTGCCGAGCACGCCATCATCCTCAAAGACAAGGGGCCAGTACGCCGGAGGTCCTACCGTGTGCCACAACACCTGGTGGCAAAGCTCCAGGAGGAGGTAGAGGAGATGCAGCGCTTGGGGGTGATTGAGCCATCGCAGTCTGAGTGGTGTAGCCCGGTGGTCATTGTGCCGAAGAAGGATGGCTCACTGCGCACCTGCATCGACTTCAGACAACTCAACGCAATGTCGCAGTTCAATGCCTACCCAAAGCCCCGGATCGACGATCTGTTGGAGAAGATTGGTCGAGCTAGGTTCATTACCACCCTTGACCTCTGTAAGGGATACTGGCAGGTACCCCTTGAATCATCGAGTCGACCTCACACTGCTTTCCAGACACCTGCAGGTCTCTTCCAGTTCACTGTGATGCCCTTTGGCCTCCATGAAGCACCAGCCACCTTCCAGAGACTGATGGACCGTGTCCTGCGGGGGTGTGAAGACTGCAGTGCTGCCTACCTGGACGATGTGGTCATTTTCAGCAACACCTGGGAGGAGCACCTGCATCATCTGGAGCGAGTCCTTGGCCAGATCCAACAGGCGGGCCTGACACTGAATCCTGCCAAGTGTCAGTGGGCCAAAGAGGAGGCGCTGTACCTAGGCTACCGGCTGGGACAAGGCAAGGTCAGACCACAGGTGGACAAAGTTGAGGCCATCCGCAGCTGCCCACGTCCGCGCACAAAGAAGGAGGTGAGGTCCTTCTTGGGCTTAGCCGGCTGGTACAGGAGATTCGTCCCACAGTTTGCCACCATTGCTGCCTCTCTGACGGCGCTGACAGCGAAGGACCAGAGGAATCCCGTCACCTGGAATGAGGAATGCGAGACTGCATTCCGAACCCTCAAGGTCAGCTTGTGCTCATCGCCAGTGTTGAGAAGTCCAGACTTCAGCCAGCGGTTCTTGGTCCAGACTGATGCCTCTGCAGTGGGCCTGGGGGCAGTCCTGGCCCAAGGTAAACCTGGGGAAGAACAACCGGTGCTTTACCTGAGCCGCAAGCTACTACCACGGGAGACCAGGTACTCAACGGTGGAGAAGGAGGGCCTGGCTATCAAATGGGCCCTGGAGAGCTTGAGGTACTACCTGCTGGGGAGGGAGTTCGACTTGGAGACTGACCATCGGGCTCTGACGTGGCTGAACTCCATGAAAGACCACAACAGCCGTCTGACCCGCTGGTACCTCTCCCTCCAGCCATTCAAGTTTCAGATTAAGTATAGAGCTGGCAAGACAAACGTTGTGGCAGATTATCTCTCCAGGTTGCCGCACATCGCCAACCTCGGGGAGGAGGGGGATAATGTGACGGAGCGCTCTCGAGCGCACCGTCATGCCCGGAACGGAGCGCTCTTGAACGCACCATCATGCCCGGATCGGTGCGCCTTTCCTCTCTCCGCTGGCGGAGAGAGCCGGTGCTGGGAGCGCGCGCACAGCGCTGGCAATGTTGTTGTAAAGATCAACTCCAGAAACTTTTTCCCGGGTCCCTGGACATGCTTCCCTACACGTCACACAGACACACACACTCACACACACACACGCTTACCTGCGGCTGGAACTGTCAAACTGAGGTACTTCCGGGTTCTCGGTTAAGAGCGCCTAGTGGCGCGCAAAAGAAACGGGGTTATACCATTATGGTGCGTATAATTGGTATACCCTATGGTAACGGGCTTAAACCGGCCTGGAGAAAACCGGTATAAAAAGGGCTTTCCCTATGTACAATTATGTGAATGTTTATAATTGCTTGCAGAACGTTTGTTTGTCATTTACTTAAATTGTGTAAAAAAACCCTGGAATAGATAGTTGGTTTGCCCGAGGGAGGGGCTAATAGTATAAAGGAGAGCTCTGCTCACTTAAACGGGGCTGTCGCTGAGCCTAGGAGGATGGTGGGTTGTCGAGCTGTGAATAAGAAAGTCAATGTCCTCTACAGAATAATTTGTTTGTTTTGTTTGTTTGTTTTGTTCTAGTTTAAATCCTGCACTGTAAATAGGAGCACTTTGGTGTAAATAAAAACCACCCCAAAACTGCAGTTTGCCGACTGGCCATCATTTTTTGCATCGTGTTCTCTTTTTGAAAACTGGACCCGTGACAATACATTATTCCAACAAACATTATTCCTATCAACATTATTCCTACCAACATTATTCCAACCAACATTAATCCAAACAACATTATTCCTATCAACATTATTCCTATATACATTATTCCAACCAACATTGTTTCCAACCAACATTATTCCGATAAACATTATTCCAACCAGTATTATTCCTATCAGCATTATTCCAACCAACATTATTCCAACAAATAATATTCCTATATACATTATTCCAACCAACATTATTCCAACCAACATTATTTCTACCAATATTATTCCAACCAACATTATTCCTATCAACCTTATTCCAACCAATATTATACCTATATACATTATTGTAACCAACATTATTCCTATCAACATTATTCTTACCAACATCATTAGAACCAATATTATTCCTATCAGCATTATTCCAACCAAAATTATTCCAACCAATAGTATTTCTATATACATTATTCCTATCAACATGATTCCAACCAGCATTATTCCGACCAACATTATTCCTATCAGCAGTATTCCTACCAACATTATTCCTACCAACATTATTGCTATCAGCATTATTCCAATCAGCATTATTCCAACCAACATTTTTCCATCAACATTATTCCTATCAGCATTATTCCTATCAGGAGTATTCCTACCAACATTATTCCCATCAGCATTATTCCAACCAACATTATTCCTACCAACATTATTCCTATCAGCATTATTCCTATCAGCAGTATTCCTACCAACATTATTCCTATCAGCATTATTCCTATCAGCATTATTCCTACTAACATTATTCCAACCAACATTATTCCTATCAACATTATTCCAACCATTATTCCAACCAACATTAATCCAACCCATATTATTCCTATCAACATTATTCCTACCAACATTATTCCAACCAACATTATTCCTACCAACATTATTCCAACCAATATTTTTCCTATATACATTATTCCAACCAACATTATTCCAACAAACATTATTCCTATCAACATTATTCCTACCAACATTATTCCAAGCAACATTATTCCAAGCAACATTATTCCATCCAACATTATTCCTACCAAAATTATTCCAACCAATATTATTCCTATTGTGGTGTGCACCTTGAGGGAGGTTCTCACAAGCAGAATGCAGTGGGTGTGTCGGTGACGTGCGGGGGCGTGTTGGTGATGGGAAGGGTCAAAAGAGGAAGTGCTGTGACGCACAAGTAGAGATGTTTGACAGGTGAACTGTCATGTGGCTGGAGGCAATAAAGAAAGCCGACTCGACTCCTTCGTCCGTCTCATCTTTCCCAGCCTCCACACTATATACATTTTTCCTATCAACATTATTCCTATCAACATTATTCCTACCAACATTATTCCTATCAACATTATTCTAACCAACATTATTCCTATATACATTTTTCCTACCAAAATTATTCCAACCAACATTATTCCTGTCAACATTATTCCTATCAACATTATTCCAACCAACATTATTCCAACCAACATTATTTCTACCAATATTATTCCAACCAATATTATTCCTATGTACATTTTTCCTAACAACATTATTCCAACCAACATTATTCCTATCAACCTTATTCCAACCAATATTATACCTATATACATTATTGTAACCAACATTATTCCCATCAACATTATTCCAACCAACATTATTCCTATCAACATTATTCCAACCAATATTATTTCTATCAACATTATTCCTATCAACATTATTCCAACCAACATTATTCCTATCAACATTATTCCAACCAATATTATTCCTATATACATTTTTCCTAACAACATTATTCCTATCAACATTATTCCTATCAACATTATTCCAACCAACATTGTTTCCAACCAACATTATTCATATAAACATTATTCCAACCAACATTATTCCAACCAGTATTATTCCTATCAGCATTATTCCAACCAACATTATTCCAACCAATAATATTCCTATATACATTATTCCAACCAACATTATTCCAACCAACATTATTTCTACCAATATTATTCCAACCAATATTATTCCTATATACATTTTTCCTATCAACATTATTCCAACCAATATTATACCTATATACATTATTGTAACCAACATTATTCCTATCAACATTATTCTTACCAACATCATTAGAACCAATATTATTCCTATCAGCATTATTCCAACCAAAATTATTCCAACCAATAGTATTTCTATATACATTATTCCTATCAACATGATTCCAACCAGCATTATTCCTACCAACATTATTCCTATCAGCATTATTCCTATCAGCAGTATTCCTACCAACATTATTCCCATCAGCATTATTCCAACCAACATTATTCCTACCAACATTATTCCTATCAGCATTATTCTTATCAGCAGTATTCCTACCAACACTATTCCTATCAGCATTATTCCTATCAGCATTATTCCTACCAACATTATTCCAACCAACATTATTCCTATCAACATTATTCCAACCAACATTATTCCAACCAACATTATTCCAACGAACATTATTCCTACCTAAATTATTCCAACCAATATTATTCCTGTATACATGTTTCCTATCAACATTATTCCTACCAACATTATTCCAACAAACATTATTCCTACCAAAATTATTCCAACCAATATTATTCCTATATACATTTCTCCTACCAACATTTTTCCAACCAACATTGTTTCCAACCAACATTATTCCTGTCAACATTATTCCTACCAACATTATTCCTATCAACATTATTCAAACCAACATTATTCCAACCAGTATTATTCCTATCAGCATTATTCCAACCAACATTGTTCCAACTAACATTATTCAAACCAATATTATTCCAACCAACATTATTCCAACCAATATTATTCCAACCAATATTGTACCTATATACATTTTTCCTAACAACATTATTTCTATATACATTATTCCTATCAACATTATTCCAACCAACATTATTCCTATATACATTTTTCCTAACAATATTATTTCTATATACATTATTCCTATCAACATTATTCCTATCAACATTATTCGAACCAATATTATTCCTATATACATTTTTCCTAACAATATTATTTCTATATACATTATTCCTATCAACATTATTCCAACCAACGTTATTCCTATATACATTTTTCCTAACAATATTATTTCTATATACATTATTCCTATCAACATTATTCCAACCGATATTATTCCTATATACATTTTTCCTAACAACATTATTCCTATCAACATTGTTCCTATCAACATTATTCCAACCAATATTATTCCTATATACATTTTTCCTAACAACATTGTTCCTATCAACATTATTCCAACCAATATTATTCCTATATACATTTTTCCTAACAACATTATTCCTATCAACATTATTCCTATCAACTTTATTCCAACCAATATTATTCCAACCAACATTATTCCTATCAACATTATTCAAACCAACATTATTCCTATATACATTTTTCCTTCCAAAATTATTCCAACCAACATTAATCCTGCCAACATTATTCCAACCAACATTATTCCAACCAATATTATTCCTACATACATTTTTCCTACCAACATTATTCCAACCAACATTATTCCTATCAACAGAGAGGGACCAGAGAGGGACCAGAGAGGGGCCAGAACGCGGCCAGAGCTGGGCCAGAGAGGGGCCAGAGAGGATCTAGAGAGGGGCCAGAGAGGGGCCAGAGAGGGATCAGAGAGGGATCAGAGAGGAGCCAGAGCGGGGCCAGAGAGGAGCCAGAGCGGGGACAGAACACGGCCAGAGCAGGGCCAGAGCGGGGCCAGAGAGGGGACAGAGTGGGACCATTACAAGGCGAGAGAGACGCTGAACCGGCTTTCTGAAATCTGCAGCAAACACGGAGCCCCGGAGTGGTTATAGAGAAACAAAAAAATAATACAGTGTGGGAACGATATAATTTAATCCGTGATGGCGGAGCCGTGGCTCCTGCAGAGCTCCTGCTGTCACACTAAAGCCCCTGTTTCACCGCAGTGGGCCGGACCGGGAGGTTACGGTACGGCAAAGCGCACACAGGACCAACTCTGTCTCACGGTCCACTACAGAAAGGACGGTGAAGAATCTCCTCCTGTTCCTGAGAGGAACGTCTGTACCTCGTTAAAAGACGCCATGTTGTGTCGCGCCGACGTTTCAATAAACCAGTTAACTAAACAACCAGTGAGCACAAAGCAGTGAAGGTAAACAACAACGGAGGTTTAAGGCGGTGAAATATTTAAATATTGTGGACAAGTCCAGAGTGACGATCCTCACGACCAATCAGCAGACGGCTGCGTTGTAGCTCCTCCTCCTCACAGACCCGTTCCTCGCTGCTCGGTACCTCAACGGAGGGGGAGCGGAAAATCGGACCCGGCGGTCGCGGGTTCTTTCCGTACCTTCCACAACTTTTCAGTCGGACCGCGCGAAACCCCGCCATGTCCCGCCCCGCGGCGCTCCGCGACAGGAAGTGCGCTGGAACTGCACCATAAGTCAGCTGGTGGATCTAGAACCTAGAACCAGTTATTTTCAGGCTTTTCATGGTGACATCATTGTAACTAACTTCACCTCCAGCTCTTGTTTGGCGTTCTGAGCGCAGGCTGAGGTCTGCATGAGGCAGCAGGGGGCGCTCCGCTATGACGCTCCACAGAACGTCTTTATAATGAAGCCAGACTTTTGGTTTATCAGCAACTACTAAACAAACTACAAACTACTGGAAATGAAAGCTTGGAGTTTTTAGACATAAAATGAGCTTCATGTTCATTTAAGAACTGGCGCTGAACTCACTCCTGGTTCTTTTTGGTGGAAAAGCCCGTGCAGGTCTCTAAAGCTGTGACCTCCACCTCGACACCTCATTACAGAGCCTGGAAAGCATCAAGTGTCCGAGAATCAGCTTCCTGAAAATTTATTTTCCACTTGTGTTTTTAATGTCACTGTTGCTGTAAACAGAAGTGGTGTGTGTGTGTGTGTGTGTGTGTGTGTGTGTGTGTGTGTGTGTGTGTGTGTGTGTGTGTGTGTGTGTGTGTGTGTGTGTGTGTGTGTGTGTGTCATGAGGGGAATCCTCACAACCAAAACAAGGAAGTGAAAGCCAGTGAGCAGCTCCAGCTCATAGGTCACAGATGATTGAGAGGTGTGTGTGTGTGTGTGTGTGTGTGTGTGTGTGTGTGTGTGTGTGTGTGTGTGTGTGTGTGTGTGTGTGTGTGTGTGTGTGTGTGTGTGTGTGTGTGCAGGTTTTGAAAGTCATGCTGCTAAACATAGAGCCGGCGCTCCATGGTGTGTGTGTGTGTGTGTGTGTGTGTGTGTGTGCGTGTGTTAATAACAACCTTCTCGTTTTCATCAGGGGGTTCTTCATATGTCCAGAGGGTGGCAGTAAAGAGATCAAGTTAATCTTTAGGAAACCTGACAGTTTTTTCTCCCTCATGAACAAAGCGGATTATTAAAGAGGTGCAATAAGTTTGTTTGGTGTTAATCCTTCAATCAATATTCAATTCATGCCCTTAAAATAGACAAGCAAGTTATTAAAGTGTGTTGAGAGTCTTTCTTAACCTCCTTTATAAACCTCAGTGACTCACTAACAATGGCAGAAAAAGACACATGTACCATGAAAAACAACATGTAGAAACTGACCCAAACCACCCCATTGTGCAATTTACTTCCTGGAAACGTCTTTGAATGGAATAAACTTCTCATTTCATTTCTGTAAATTGTTGTGTCATCCCGTTGCCACATCACTAAGCCCAGTCAAATTCCACAATCTGATTTAAATATAGTACAAAGAGGAATTTCCCTAAAACAATTATTCAAGAACACAATGCCAAACACACCAAAAACTCAGTGTACACCAAGTAGTAATATGGAAACTTGTGACTCTCATGAGCACAACACAACAGAGATGGACACTGACATGTACCCTGAGAATAGTTTTGTCTCTTCTATTGTCAAATACTGCAATTATTATACCAACAAACAGCATGTAAACAGTGTCAAATCAGAAGGCGAACTGTCAATAATACACTTTAACAGTAGACGTATGTATTCCAATTTTGAGTCTATCATAGAGTACTTGTGCAATTGTACTCATCCATTCAGTATCACTGCTATCACAGAAACCTGGTTAATCTTTCTCTGGATGGTTACGAATAAAGATCTATGAATAGAATCAATAAAGCAGGGTGGGTGGGGGGGGGGGCTTTATACATTCACAAATCTGTACTTTTTAATATGGAATCACAGGAGTGCCTAAATTAAAAGGAAATAAATGTGGAAATATAAAGAGACTCAATAATACAAAAAGTATACAAAGGTAGTCATGTTCTTTTTCTACCTTGTCTTTGCTTCTTCCATTTTGTCAATGCTTGTCCTGTTTTGTCTTTGTCTTTTCCAGTTGCTTTCTGTCATTGCATTTACTGGATGGAAAAGACAAAAGCAATACAAAGCAAATCAGCGAGGGCTTTGGGGGGTCTCTCTGTTCAGGGGGACTAGTCCATACCTGATCACATAATTCTTGCTGGAAGGACGTCATGTTGAGCAATTTCTGTTCATGCCAGTAGATGGCACTGTTGCATTAAGAATACGTTTGAAGTATTTATTTTATTTTTCCTTTTACACATTTCTTATTTCTTGTATACTATTGTAAATGTCCTTACTTTGTCTGGTAACCAAAGTATTTAGTTTGATGAAGAATCCGCTGGTTGTGTTGGTTTTTGGTGTAATGTGGACGTGTCCACTCGTCCTAGTATTTATATTTCCGGGCTTACAGATGAACGAGAGACGGCATTTAGGACCTGAGAGGACACATATATTCACTGTGTGACTAAGGCCGGCATACAGTGGCTCTGTAGTAGCCTCTTCTTTACTCCTCCACGTCCATCATAGTTAACTTTCCCTCTTTTACTTCAAATAAACCTGCAAACCTACTTCCTGCTACTACATAGACACTGCAAGCAGGAATGGTGTGATCAGGTAAGGACTTGTCCCCCTGAACAGAGAGACCCCCCACAGTCCTCGCTGATTTACTTTGTATTGCTTTTGTCTTTTCCAGACAGCTTGACTCGTCCAGTAAATACAAGACAAAAAGCAAATGGAAAAGACAAAGACAAAGACAGGACAAGCATTGACAAAATGGAATAAGCAAAGACAAAGTAGAAAAAGAACGTGACTACCTTTGTATATTTTTTGTATTATTGATTCTCTTTATATTTCTACATTTATTTCCTTTTAATTTTGGCACTCCTGTGATTCCATTTTTTAAAGTCATACCAAATACGCCCTTGGGACTCGACAGAATATTGGAATGTTTAACAGCGGAGATTCAAAATGAAAACAGGAACAATGTCATCATAAGTTGTGTATGTTAGGTTCTATGATAGTAATCTTTAATGAGTGGACGGAGAAATCGTTTTCTACGGTGAACAAAAAAACCTGATTCATCTGTGGTGACTTTAACATTGACGTAGCAGAGTGGGGACCAGGCAACAGAGTCCCTCTCGGCAGTCACCAAGCATAGCTAACTTAGTTATACATCCCATAGAGACTGTGTCTATCCCTCGGACCACCACAAGTATAAAACTATCTAAACCTAGGAAAATAACTTCTAATGACTACAAAAACTTCATCCGTATCAAGTGTGAAACTAGACAAAATCAAGACAAAAGAATGAAATGTGGTTTCCTAAACATTAGATCTTTATCATCCAAAGCTCTTCTAGTCAATGATCTGATAAGCGAACACAACATTGATCTCTTTGGATGAACAGAAACCTGGCTACGTAAAGATGAGTATGTTAGTCTAAATGAAGCCTCCCCTCCAAGTCATACTAACACTCAAATAGCTGGTGAAAGTGGTGGAGGAGGGTGGAGGCAGCCATCTTTAACTCTCAGTTACTAATTAATATTAACCCAAAACCCAACTTTAGTTCTTTTGAGAGTCTGAGCATGACCATGCGACACCCGTCAAATAAAATAGTAAATTCTGTAGAATTTGTAATCATTTCTCGTCCTCCTGGACCTTATTCAACTTTTCTAACTGAATTCTCTGAATTGTTGTCAGATCTAGCCCTGACTAAAGATAAAGTTATCATGGTAGGAGACTTCAATGTTCATGTTGACCTAGAAAATGATAGTTTCAGTGCCAGCTTTAAATCTACACTTGACTCTCTAGGTTTCTCTCAGGTAGTAGACGGGCCTACCCATAAACATCTACACACCTTAGACCTTATTCTAACTTATGGTTTGAATATAGAGCATCTGACCATCTCTCCTCACAATGATTTCCTGTCAGATCACTTCTTTATAACCTTTGACTTTGTTCTAAATAGTTATAACTCTCCGGTTAAAGCCGTGTTAACCAGGTCTCTCTCTGATAACATAGTAACTAAATTCAAGGAAAGAATTCCCTCTGCTATAGAATCAGTAGTGAATCTTCCTGACCCGTATACTGTTGCTAGCTCAGACATTGAATACCTAACAAACAGTCTGACAGATATGCTAAAAACAACGCTAGACGACATAGCTCCTCAAAAAATGAAAATGAAAAAACAGGAAAAGTCATCCCCATGGTTTAACTCATCAACCCACCAGCTTAATATTTTACAACAGTTTAAAAGTGAGCCTTTAAGTTTTCTATCATGGGAGCGACTGATTGGTTGAGGCTGTTGAACCGTCCTTTAAACTGTGTGTGTGTGTGTGTGTGTGTGTGTGTGTGTGTGTGTGTGTGTGTGTGTGTGTGTGTGTGTGTGTGTGTGTGTGTGTGTGTGTGTGTGTGTGTGTGTGTGTGTGTGTGTGTGTGTGTGTGTGTGTGTGTGTGTGTGTGTGTGCAGCCAGGTGCAGTGGTGTGGAAACGTTGTCTGTGGGTTTGTTATGGCTTAATTTGTCTCTTGGTCCCTCTGACATCATCAGTCTCCACTAAATGACGGATCGTTCCACTACAAACAGCCCTGCACAGAGTGGACTCATCCATCAGTGTGTGTGTGTGTGTGTGTGTGTGTGTGTGTGTGTGTGTGTGTGTGTGTGTGTGTGTGTGTGTGTGTGTGTGTGTGTGTGTGTGTGTGTGTGTGTGTGTGTGTGTGTGTGGTCTCAGTAAGTACAGTCACAGTATAAAAGATGTTTTCATGCCACTTTCCACCAAATACAATCAGCCTGAATTAGAAGATCAATAATATGTAAATATAACAAATTGTTAGATTGACCTAAAGTCTAGTTGAATGTAGAGAATGTTTCCAATTTATTTTACATTTTACATTTCCTACAGTTTTTAGCTCGGGTCTTGTTGTTGTTGTCGTCGTTGTTGTCGTCATCTCTGTTTTTGTTGTTGCCGTTGTTGTTGTTGCCGTTATTGTCGTCATCGTTGTCGTTTTTGTTGTTGTCGTTGTTGTTTATGTTGTTGTTGTCGTCATCTTTGTTTTTGTTGTTGCCGTTGTTGTTGTTATTGTCGTCATCGTTGTCGTTTTTGTTGTTGTCGTTGTTGTCGTTGTTGTAGTAGTTGTCGTTGTCTTTGTTGTTTTGTTGTTGCCGCCGTCTTTGTTGTTGTTGTTGCCGCCGTCTTTGTTGTTGTTGTTGTTGTTGTTGTTGTTGTCATCGTCTTTATTTTTGTTGTTGTTATCGTCGTTGTCGTCATCGTTGTCATTTTTGTTGTTGTTGTCGTCATTGTTGTTGTTATTGTCGTCGTTGTAGTAGTTGTCGTTGTTGTTGTTGTTGTCGTTGTTGTCGTTGTTGTAGTAGTAGTAGTTGTTGTTGTTGTTGTCGTTGTAGTAGTAGTAGTAGTTGTTGTCGTTGTTGTAGTAGTTGTTGTTGTCGTCGTTGTAGTAGTTGTTGTTGTTGTTGTTGTTGTTGTTGTTGTTGTAGTAGTTGTTGTTGTTGTTGTTGTTGTTGTTGTTGTCGTTGTTGTAGTAGTAGTTGTTGTTGTTGTTGTTGTTGTTGTCGTTGTCGTCGTCGTCGTCGTCGTTGCAGTTTGAACTGATTGGTCTGCTTCTAGCCTGGACTCTAAACTCAGAAGCCCTCTAAAGGTCCTGGTGCTCAAACTGAAAGAAGGTTCCACACTCCCAGGCGTATGACTGCTCACAGTTTCATATGTAAAACTAATCAATGGATGGAAAACATGGAAATCAAAAGTCATTTCATACTAATAAAATATGTCAAACAAACCACCTTCAATACACATTTTAAACAAAATGTTTGACTTGAACAGGAAAGGAGAGCCGCTCACGTCCTGACATAAAGAACTAATGGAACCCTGAAGTCAGGAACCTCAAACAGGTTTTAGTTCAGGTTCCACATTCAGCCCAGCTTCATCCTGAGAGGCCAGACCAGGAAAATACAGCCTCTCAATTTAAACTTTAACCTTTTTAAGCCATTTTAATGAAACCTTGTGGTGAAAATACATCCTGGAAGCTTCTCCTCGAGCTGTTGCATTCTGGGAGTTTTTACAAACTCCCCCTGACAGCGTGGTACAATAAACTGCTGAGTGTGGTACAATAAACTGCTCAGTGTGGTACAATAAACTGCCCGGTGTGGTACAATAAACTGCTCGGGGTGGTACAATAAACTGCTGAGTGTGGTACAATAAACGGCTCGGGGTGGTACAATATACTGCTGAGTGTGGTACAATAAACTGCTGAGTGTGGTACAATAAACTGCTCAGTGTGGTACAATAAACTGCTAAGTGTGGTACAATAAACTGCTGAGTGTGGTACAATAAACTGACCATTTTGGTACAATAAACTGCTAAGTGTGGTACAATAAACTGCTAAGTGTGGTACAATAAACTGCTCAGTGTGGTACAATAAACTGCTCGGTGTGGTACAATAAACTGCTCGGTGTGGTACAATAAACTGCTGAGTGTGGTACAATAAACTGCTCGGTGTGGTACAATAAACTGCTCGGTGTGGTACAATAAACTGCTAAGTGTGGTACAATAAACTGCTCAGTGTGGTACAATAAACTGCTCAGTGTGGTACAATAAACTGCTCGGTGTGGTACAATAAACTGCTCAGAGTGGTACAATAAACTGCTCAGTGTGGTACAATAAACTGCTCAGAGTGGTACAATAAACTGCTCGGGGTGGTACAATAAACTGCTCAGTGTGGTACAATAAACTGCTGAGTGTGGTACAATAAACTGCTCAGTGTGGTACAATAAACTGCTGAGTGTGGTACAATAAACTGCTCAGTGTGGTACAATAAACTGCTCGGTGTGGTACAATAAACTGCTCAGAGTGGTACAATAAACTGCTCAGTGTGGTACAATAAACTGCTCAGAGTGGTACAATAAACTGCTCGGGGTGGTACAATAAACTGCTCAGTGTGGTACAATAAACTGCTGAGTGTGGTACAATAAACTGCTCAGTGTGGTACAATAAACTGCTGAGTGTGGTACAATAAACTGCTCAGTGTGGTACAATAAACTGCTCCGGGTGGTACAATAAACTGCTCGGGGTGGTACAATAAACTGCTCGGTGTGGTACAATAAACTGCTGAGTGTGGTACAATAAACTGCTCGGTGTGGTACAATAAACTGCTCAGTGTGGTACAATAAACTGCTCGGTGTGGTACAATAAACTGCTCGGTGTGGTACAATAAACTGCTGAGTGTGGTACAATAAACTGCTCGGTGTGGTACAATAAACTGCTGAGTGTGGTACAATAAACTGCTGAGTGTGGTACAATAAACTGCTCAGTGTGGTACAATAAACTGCTCCGGGTGGTACAATAAACTGCTCGGTGTGGTACAATAAACTGCTCAGTGTGGTACAATAAACTGCTCAGTGTGGTACAATAAACTGCTGAGTGTGGTACAATAAACTGCTCGGTGTGGTACAATAAACTGCTCGGTGTGGTACAATAAACTGCTCGGGGTGGTACAATAAACTGCTGAGTGTGGTACAATAAACTGACCATTTTGGTACAATAAACTGCTAAGTGTGGTACAATAAACTGCTAAGTGTGGTACAATAAACTGCTCAGTGTGGTACAATAAACTGCTCGGTGTGGTACAATAAACTGCTCGGTGTGGTACAATAAACTGCTGAGTGTGGTACAATAAACTGCTCGGTGTGGTACAATAAACTGCTCGGTGTGGTACAATAAACTGCTAAGTGTGGTACAATAAACTGCTCAGTGTGGTACAATAAACTGTTCAGTGTGGTACAATAAACTGCTCGGTGTGGTACAATAAACTGCTCAGAGTGGTACAATAAACTGCTCAGTGTGGTACAATAAACTGCTCAGAGTGGTACAATAAACTGCTCGGGGTGGTACAATAAACTGCTCAGTGTGGTACAATAAACTGCTGAGTGTGGTACAATAAACTGCTCAGTGTGGTACAATAAACTGCTGAGTGTGGTACAATAAACTGCTCAGTGTGGTACAATAAACTGCTCCGGGTGGTACAATAAACTGCTCGGGGTGGTACAATAAACTGCTCGGTGTGGTACAATAAACTGCTGAGTGTGGTACAATAAACTGCTCGGTGTGGTACAATAAACTGCTCAGTGTGGTACAATAAACTGCTCGGTGTGGTACAATAAACTGCTCGGTGTGGTACAATAAACTGCTGAGTGTGGTACAATAAACTGCTCGGTGTGGTACAATAAACTGCTGAGTGTGGTACAATAAACTGCTGAGTGTGGTACAATAAACTGCTCAGTGTGGTACAATAAACTGCTCCGGGTGGTACAATAAACTGCTCGGTGTGGTACAATAAACTGCTCAGTGTGGTACAATAAACTGCTCAGTGTGGTACAATAAACTGCTGAGTGTGGTACAATAAACTGCTCGGTGTGGTACAATAAACTGCTCGGTGTGGTACAATAAACTGCTCGGGGTGGTACAATAAACTGCTGAGTGTGGTACAATAAACTGCTCGGGGTGGTACAATAAACTGCTCAGTGTGGTACAATAAACTGCTGAGTGTGGTACAATAAACTGCTCGGGGTGGTACAATAAACTGCTGAGTGTGGTACAATAAACTGCTCGGGGTGGTACAATAAACTGCTCGGTGTGGTACAATAAACTGCTCGGTGTGGTACAATAAACTGCTCGGGGTGGTACAATAAACTGCTCGGGGTGGTACAATAAACTGCTCGGGGTGGTACAATAAACTGCTCGGGGTGGTACACAACCAGACATGGAGCCGGACGTCCCAGAATACCTGGACCGGGTCACATCAAAACCTAAATCTGAAGATAATAGAGGAGAAGAAACTCTGCACGTCTGTCAGGAAATGTTCTGGCTCATAAATAATAAAATACAAATAATAAAGCTGAGCTAGCATTTTGAGAAGAGGGTGAAAATGGATTGTTCAGAGGACGACAAGCACTCGATGAGGACAAGAGGAAGTTCAAAGGCTTCAAAGGATTGATGGAGCCCCTCATGACAAGGTCCTAATGAGGAACACCCTGATGATGATGATGAAGATGATGATGATAATGATGATGATGATGATGATGATGATGATGATGATGATGATGATGATGATGATGATGATGATGATGATTTCTTTAAGTCACCTCTGTAGAATTCGTTTCTCAGAGCTAAGCAGGGTGTCATTTATCTCCTGGCTCCCTCTAGTGGTGAGAAATCTGCACTGCAGGATCATCTTTCATGCCTTTATGATTTAATCAACCATATGATCATTAGCTGACTATATTTTTAAAAGACTAAAAGGAAGATCAAACCAATAGAAAGTATCATTAACGAAATAATGTGATGAGAATACTAATGCCTTTTAACAAATATAAAAAATCAACTATGTGTTAAAACTATATTTAAATAATGTTGGTTATTGACTTCATTATTATGAAGTAACCTGCGTGATTGTGTGTATTCATATGGTTGATGTATCATATTACTTAAAGGGGAATGGTGCAATGATGTATTGAATTTATATAAAAAGGCTGATAAAACTAGATCAATTTTCTCTTCGATCAAAGATTGGCATATTGATAATCATGTAAATGTAATAAATGATGAATAACATAAACAATTCAAACCTAAGCTTGCACTTGTGTGAAGGATATATGGTTTTTATGTGGTCTTTAAAAAGTGATGAAATCCTGTGAATCAGTGTGAAAGAGCAGAGAAGAGACTGTCGGTGGAGTTCACTTTTCACTTTTTGTTTCATCAAATGTCTTTTATATTCATGTTGCTAAAGAGCACAACCACACGACTTTACTGAAGTATCCTGAGCGTGTTTACTTGTTTATTGTGATACTAATAAGACTTGTGAGCAGTAAAGTATATGATGTTGATTAATTGTGCTTTGGGGATTTGAACCGTGAAGCACGACTGTTCCACTTTAATCCAGCAGGTTTCATTCACACAAACAGCGACACTGCAAAGACACGTCTGTCCTTCTGGTGTTGTCCTCTGCAGTGGGACAGTCAGAATCCGGTTGTTTCTCCACCCCAGCAGCTCCGTCAGGCCGGCTCCAGCGCAGTGACCGTGTCTGAGGCAGAAAGAGTGTTTTCAGTAAGAACTGATGCAGGGCTTGGTGTGATGAAGTAATACTCGTTATGCAGGGTAAAGATGTGTGTACTTTACCAGTATCAGTCTCCTGTCATGCCTGACATTCTTCATCTGAATGGACATGTCCATGCGTGACTGTCCTGATATTCGTGGAGCCAAAAAGTCTTCCAAGAATAACCAGACTGTCCTCGATGTGTGAAGTCTGGAACTGAGCGTGTGGATTAGTAGTGATGTGTGTTGGCAGCATTCGCTCCCTGCAGCGTCCTGCTCTCTGATCGTCTCCAGCAGTGTCTCTGAATGCTGAGCGCTCTGGAGTGTGCGATGGTAGAATGACTGGGTGTGTATGTGGAGCCAGGTACACACCCAGTCACTTGTTTGACGCCCTGGACGAGCACCCGTAACTCCACCAGACGCATTGGACATCTGAGACGGTGATTCTCTTGTCCTCTGGTGTGCTCCTTCACAGACCGAGCCCTGGGCGGCTGCCCACGTCGCTCAGAGCAAAACCCACCACTGTCTGTACCAAACCCTCCCGATTGGCCACAGTCCTGACACATTGGTGCGAGAAAGTGACGATAGACAATGGAGCACAGCCGTGAGCATTAGTGCACAACACTAATATGCATGTGTCAGAAAAGAACCACGTTTGAATGTCAGTACATCACAATGTACAACATATGTGGAAAAATAAATAAATAAATAAATAAATAAATGTGTGTATTGGCCTGAGTACTCGGTATTGGTGATACTCAAATGCATTTACTCAAACATTACTCATTTTCAAAAAGAGTGGTGGGTCTCATCCGAGGGGACCAGGAGGACTACAGCGAGGAGGAGGAGGAGGAGGAGGAGGAGGAGGAAGACTATAGAGAGGAGGAGGAGGACTACAGCGACATCAACCTCACCTCCTCCACCAACCTCACTTCACCTTCTCCATCAACTTCACCTGGTCTCTCCTCACCTCCTCCATCAACCTCACCTGGTCTCTCCTCACCTCCTCCATCAACCTCACCTCACCTCCTCCATCAAGCTCACCTGGTCTCTCCTCTCCTCACCTCCTCCATCAACCTCACTTCACCTTCTCCATCAAATTCACCTGGTCTCTCCTCACCTCATCCATCAACCTCACCTGGTCTCACCTCACCTTCTCCATCAACCTCACCTGGTTTCTCCTTACTTCCTCCATCAACCTCACCTGGTCCCTCCTCCATCAACCTCACCTGGTCTCTCCTCAATCCATTAACCTCACCTCACATCCTCCATCAGCCTCACCTGGTCTCTCCTCACCTCCATCAACCTCACCTCACTTCCTCCATCAGCCTCAGTTGGTCTCTCCCCACCTCCTCCATCAACCTCACCTGGTCCCTCCTCCATCAACCTCACCTGGTCTCTCCTCACCTCCTCCATCAACCTCCCCTGGTCTCTCCTCACCTCAATCAACCTCACCTCCTCCATCAGCCTCACCTGGTCTCTCCACACCTCCTCCATCAACCTCACCTCACCTCCATCAGCCTCACCTGTTCCCTCCTCACCTCCTCCATCAACCTCACCTGGTCTCTCTTCACCTCCATCAACCTCACCTTGTCTCTCCTCACCTCCATCAACCTCACCTCCTCAATCCACCTCACCTGGTCTCTCCTCACCTCCTCCATCAACCTCACCTGTTCCCTCCTCCACTCAATCAACCCCACCTGGCCCCTCCTCCACTCAATCAACCTCACCTGGCCCCTCCTCACCTCCATCAACCTCACCTCTTCCATCAACCTCACCTGGTCTCTCCTCACCTCCTCCATCAACCCCACCTGTTCCCTCCCCTCCTCCATTAACCTCACCTGGTCCTTCCTCACCTCCATCAACCTCACCTTGTCTCTCCTCACCTCCATCAACCTCACCTCACGTCCTCAATCCACCTCACCTGGTCTCTCCTCACCTCCTCCATCAACCTCAACTCACCTCCTCCATCAGCCTCACCTGGTCCCTCCTCACCTCCTCCATCAGCCTCACCCGGTTCCTCCTCACCTCCTCCATCAACCTCACCTGGTCTCTCCTCACCTCCTCCATCAACCCCACCTGTTCCCTCCCCTCCTCCATCAACCTCACCTTGTCTCTCCTCACCTCCATCAACCTCAACTCATCTCCTCCATCAACCTCACCTGGTATCTCCACCTCACCTGTAATTACCACGCTCTCTGTTTTCACTCATTTCATTTCACATAGTTTTGTGTATTTTATCGTTGACTCTGCATCGAGATGTCGTTCTGCAGTTCATCTCTGATATAAATTCTCAGAATGATAATAAAAGTAATTTATCCATCTAATCCTTCACAGTTCTATTTATAGAACGGCTGGTTTGACGCTGACGCATGAAGGAACATTTTATTTATATTTATAATTTTACTGCTTTGATGAAGATCGTTGATTCCATGGAGTCCTAAACGTCTCATTTCAAGGTTTTTATTTGTTGGATTTTGTAAAAGAAACACAACAGTCATGAAGCAGTTTACAATAGAAAAAGACACAAAACCCTTCATAGACCTTGAAGGTCTCAGGGTTCTGGGAGAACTGGGTCACGTTCTACAAGCAGGAACTCAGTGACGTGACCTTTGACCTGACGACTGCTGGACTATATTAGAGCTGCAGAGTGAACAGGTGACCTAAAACCTTCAGTCAGGATGAGCCTAATCTGGATTTAAAAAAGTGTCTAGGTTAATGTCTTACATGGAACCGTTTAGAACCCAACACCATGAACACAGAAGGAAAACCACAAACTGAAGCAAAGCAACGGAAGCTTCCCATCCAGGAATGTGGTGAAGGAAGCCGGCGTTCCCGGGAGCTTCGAGTCTCTGGATCGCTGCAGCAGCCTCCACACACAACCTGGTAATCTAGATTATTATCAGAGCAACAAGGAGAAAACTTAGGATTCCATCAGTCCACATGTCTGGTACAATGGACTAAAGAAGAATTACTCAGAACTCAGTCCACATTTTTTAACTCAGTCATGAATTAATCAGTATCAACCTGAATATCGACCCATTTCCACCATAAGTGCTTAAATAAAGCCTCCAGCGTTTTCTACTTCAAACAACGTAAAACATCAACTGTCCAAAACTGTTGGACATGATCACTGTGTTGGTCGTTTGTGTTCCACCTCATTAGGAAGGTTAGTGAAAGTGATCGGTGTGAGCTGAAGCTCCGCCTCCATGCCGCCGCTGGTCAGTGAGCTCATAGAGAAGACGGAGGTGGAGGACACAAGACAAGAAGGTGGCAGTGAGACATGAACCAAACCAGCTGAAGACGCTTACTTACAAAATAAGGACAAACAACTCACACACACTGACAGCAACGCGCGTGTGTGTGTGTGTGTGTGTGTGTGTGTGTGTGTGTGTGTGTGTGTGTGTGTGTGTGTGTGTGTGTGTGTGTGTGTGTGTGTGTGTGTGTGTGTGTGTGTGTGTGTGGAGGAGTTTTGATCTGAGTGGTAACACTGACACTCTGCTGTCCAAGAAAGAGAGGGACAAGTTGGCTGTATGTCTATGTGAAGATGGTCTGAGAGGTCCTGCTGGTCCCTGCTGGTCCCCTGTTGAGGCTAAGTAGACTGCTGCTGCTGCTGCTGCAGGGTTTCCAGAAGTCCCGATGGAAAGACGTCCTGCAGGCAGAGGACGTGAGGAATCCCCCTGCTGGTTTTGCTGACCGATATGGAGGGTCACTGAAGGACTGTAACAGCGACTGAAGCCAGGAATGGACTGCAGCCGGTGTGAGACACTTATGAAGAAATTCTATGAGAAAATAGTCCCTCAAACCAAGAAATCCTGCTTTTCTCAGACCTTTAGAAAACGTGGGATTATTCAGACCATGGCCAAAATGTCCCCTCCTGTTTGGAAAGCTGCGGGATGGGATGGGTTTGGGCGGGTTTAACTGCGGCCCGGCCCAGACAGTGAGCTGTGGATGATGGTGCTGATGGACTCCACCCCTTCTCCTTCTAGAAAAGTGCGGTGGTCGCCCTCAATGACATGGACCGACACCTCGCCGTCACACACCTGCACGAAGACAGATGTAGATACTTGTTATTATGCGTGTGTGTGTGTGTGTGTGTGTGTGTGTGTGTGTGTGTGTGTGTGTGTGTGTGTGTGTGTGTGTGTGTGTGTGTGTGTGTGTGTGTGTGTGTGTGTGAGACCTCATTGAGCTTGTAGTCGGCTCCCAGGTTTAACTCGGCTTCACTGCTGGTTCTGGCGCGCAGCAGCGTCACACCGCCACTGTATTTCCTCCCCGGCACGTAGCCGTCGGCGGCCTTCAGCTTGCAGTAGAAGGACGTGGCGGCGAAGCGCAGCACGTCCGGTCTGAGGTCGGCGTGTCCGGCGGTGATCAGGTCCACCGCTACGGACACCCGAGCCTCCAGGTCCTCCAGCGGCAGCAGAGACTCCACCAGCTTCAGGAGACACAGACAGTTCCAAGTGGTGAGAGGTGGAGGCGGCAAACTACTGCTTCTATTGCTTCTACTGCTTCTATTGCTTCAACTGCTTCTATTGCTTGTACTGCTTCTATTGCTTCTACTGCTTCTATTGCTTCTACTGCTTCAACTGCTTCTATTGCTTTTATTGCTTGTACTGCTTCTATTGCTTCTACTGCTTCTATTGCTTCTACTGCTTCAACTGCTTCTATTGCTTTTATTGCTTGTACTGCTTCTATTGCTTCTACTGCTTCTACTGCTTCTACTGCTTCGACTGCTTCTACTGCTTCTACTGCTTCTATTGCTTCTACTGCTTCTATTGCTTGTACTGCTTCTACTGCTTCTATTGCTTCTACTGCTTCTACTGCTTCTATTGCTTCTACTGCTTCTACTGCTTCGATTGCTTCTACTGCTTCTATTGCTTCTATTGCTTCTACTGCTTCTACTGCTTCTACTGCTTCAACTGCTTCTATTGCTTTTACTGCTTCTATTGCTTCTACTGCTTCTATTGCTTCGACTGCTTCTACTGCTTCTACTGCTTTTATTGCTTGTACTGCTTCTATTGCTTCTACTGCTTTTATTGCTTGTACTGCTTCTATTGCTTCTACTGCTTCTATTGCTTCTACTGCTTCTACTGCTTCTATTGCTTCTACTGCTTCTATTGCTTCTACTGCTTCAACTGCTTCTATTGCTTCTATTGCTTCTACTGCTTCTACTGCTTCTATTGCTTCAACTGCTTCTATTGCTTTTATTGCTTGTACTGCTTCTATTGCTTCTACTGCTTCTACTGCTTCTATTGCTTCTACTGCTTCTATTGCTTCTACTGCTTCTATTGCTTCTACTGCTTCTACTGCTTCTATTGCTTTTATTGCTTGTACTGCTTCTATTGCTTCTACTGCTTGTACTGCTTTTATTGCTTCTACTGCTTGTACTGCTTCTATTGCTTCTACTGCTTCTACTGCTTGTACTGCTTGTACTGCTTCTACTGCTTCTACTGCTTCTACTGCTTCTACTGCTTCTATTGCTTCTACTGCTTCTACTGCTTTTATTGCTTCTACTGAGTCTACTGCTTCTATTGCTTTTCTAAGCTTTACACGTGTGTTTGCCGTCCGCAGCAGATAAGAAGATATAAAAGGTGCTCAGAGTTTTTCATTGATCTGACCAAGGAGAGAATTCCTTTGGAGTTATTAACGATATATCGCAGTATTGCATTAGGAAGCACAGAGCATTTATGTACATATCTGTACACAGTTTATACTTTCAGAATATTTAGATCTATTGTAAAGTGAAGTTCGTGTTTGACAGCACAGCATTGCTATTATTTACATCTCACTTATTTATTGTGTCTCGAAGTCAAACTTGGAAACACATTTTCAGAAGTTGTTGTTGCTATAGTATTATATAATACTGTATTACTCCCCGAACCGGGTGTACGTGTGTCTGTAAAGAAACTTATATGTTGACATCTGATCCAGTCTCATCCAGGTGTTTTGTAAAGAGAACCACCGCCGTGGCCGAATGCTGTGCTCCATTGAATGGTGAGACTGAACACTGCGGCTCCAGCCGGGTTGGATGGGGCTTGATGCTCCACCCTCATGGGACATAGAGGTATGATGCTCCACCCTCATGGGACATAAAGGTGGTGTGATGTGGACTCTACCTTGTTGTATTCGGTGGCAGTGAACTGCTGGACGAAGGCACACAGAGCTTCAGTCTCAGCCTCAGACTCGTTGCCGGGAGTCAGCTTGGCTCTGTAGCTCTGAGAAACAAGTTCACCCACATCATCATATCATCACATCATCACCTCAGCACATCATCACCTCATCACCTCATCACCTCATCACATCATCACCTCATCACCTCATCCCCTCATCACATCATCACACCTCATCCCCTCATCACATCATCACCTCATCCCCTCATCACCTCATCCCCTCATCCCCTCATCCACTCATCACATCATCGTATCATCGTATCATCACCTCATCACATCATCACTTGTACTGAACCGTCAAATACGATCAGAACTGTCTCCTGGTCCGTGTCGTCCTCTCACCTGGGTGTAGGCGGCCACGTAGGAGTGTGAGCCGTCCAGCAGGAAGAGACGCTCCACAGGTTGCTGTTCCGTCTGCAGCTGAGAGCACATTTCGAATGCCACGCAGGCTCCAAAGGAGTAGCCGGCGATTCGATACGGCCCCTCAGGCTGGACCTGCCGGACACACGTCAGGTAGTACGCCGCCAGCGACTGGATGCTGTCCAGAGGGGCGGCTGCAGGGGGACGGCAGAGGACAGGAGACACAAACATGAACTGGATCGACACGAACAGACAACATGGATGTCGAAGAATGTAAAAGACGTAAAGACGTCAGAACGTCAAATCAGTCCCAAGTAAGACAGACATGAGAGCGTCTTTATTCTGTCTGAATCCTCCCAGGAAAGGTTTCTGACGTTTGTGCAACAACAATGATGGTGAACCGACTGAGTGTGGAACAAGTTACGTTCTCGTCTCTGTGTGTGTGTGTGTAAAGTCCATTTACTAACACACACACCAGTGTCTCGATGTGTGAAGGCTGACTACACACTCCCTGGTGTGTCTCAGCGTTCACTCAGTAGGATCGGTGGAGGAGGAATACCTTTGGTGCACTGAAGGCCGTAACACGGAATGTTCAGTCTGGAGGCCAGAGTCTTCAGCCGAGAGACGGAGCCCTCGATGGGATGGACCAGGAACAGCGGCCTCTGCTGGTTGGGTGAGGTCTTGAGCGGGGTGACGGTGGGGCCGCTGGGGTCGACCAGGAGCTGGGTCAGGTCCGACTCCAGGACGGAGCTGAGGCCGTCCCTCTTGGCTGGGGAGGTGCGGTCAGACAGAATGGTGAGACGCAGAGAAAAACTTTAAATATGTGTCAAACCTTCCAGTGGGCAGGATACCATTCGATCCGTCAGGCTGGCTGTTCTGGCCGAGCTCACGCAGTTTGTTAATGGTGAGCTGGCGGACCTCCCTCATGGCCATGACGATGTCATAATCCCGCTCCAGAGTCTGGCGGACCTCCACGCCCATCAGAGAGTCCAGACCCAGGTCGGCCAATGAGGAATCAGCATTCAGACTGCTCACGTCCCGCACACCTGGACCAAACGTGACCCGACAGCAAAAAAACATTCATCCTCTGACCAACGGCGAAGCTCCGTCTGTGTACCTGACCGTTTCCTGTTACCGAGGATGTGGGCGACGGCGGCCACCAGGTCTCTGCTGCCGCCGGCCTCCTGCTGCACCTTCTTCCTCTCCGCCAGCACCAAGCTGGACATCACCGGCTGCCGCTTGCAAAGGAAGAAGTCCAGCGCGTCCAGACAGGAAGTGATGCGCTGCGGGAGCGTCCCACCAATCACGGTGTCATTATCGCCCATCGTCTCCAGCACCACCCCGACATCTCCAATGGCTCCCCACTGCACCGCCAGGGCCGGGAGGCCGTCGTGGTGGCGCCGCTCACAGACACGCTCCATGGCAGAGTTGGCGTAACCATAGTTACTCTGGCCGGCGTTTCCCCGGCCGCAGCTGACCGAGGAGAAGGCCACAAAATACCTGAGCTCAGGGCAGAGCTTCCTGGTGACTCTGCAGAGGGACGAAAGCATCCGTCAGAGGAAAACCCAAAGACAAGCCAAAGGAAGCTCTGGGAGCACACTGAGCGTGAGCATGTGCGTGTGCGTGTGCGCTCTGCCTACCTGTCCAGGTTCACCATGCCCTCACACTTCGGCTGGCTGACGTCCACAAACAGCTGAGGGGTCAAGTTTTCCAGCATCCCATCTTTCAGCACCTAATAGAGTGGTTTACAGTGAGACGGCTGGTCCTCATGGAAGCACTCTGATCACTGGTCAGATCTCCGTTTGAGCCGACCTTGGATTATTGTAACTATCTGGAACAATACTCACTCTACTCACAGTACCCGTTTTAGTATATGTCATGGAGGTCCGAGCATATGGAATGAGTTGGAAAGCAACTTCAGCCCCACGATCCATATTTAAAAGAAAACTAAAGAATGGGTTTCCATGCGGCGTCGTACTCTCAGGGTTAAACTGCAGTTTCTCTCTGTACGTGATCAATTCAAGGTAGAAGATATTAATAATACATATATGTTCAATTTAGGATTGATTTGACCACTCGCAGGAAATGTTTGTTTATTTATTGATATACATCTAATTATTTGGTTCCTTTCCTGTTATTGCAGATACGTCCCTGTTATTGCAGATACGTCCCTGTTATTGCAGATACGTCCCTGTTATTGTAGATACGTCCCTGTTATTGTAGATACGTCCTGTTATTGTAGATACGTCCTGTTATTGCAGATACGTCCCTGTTATTGTAGATACGTCCCTGTTATTGCAGGTACGTCCCTGTTATTGTAGATACGTCCTGTTATTGCAGATACGTCCCTGTTATTGCACGAACTAATCCCCAAAGCTCATTGTGCTCACTAGTGATGTCGGTGGGACCGAGCTGTGGTCGAGCCATCCCTGGTTAAAGTGTACGGAACAAGATGTCCAGGGCGGTGGTCTGTTGGACCCCAGCAGGACAAGCTGGTACATTTTGTCCACAATATTCACTCGTTTCATGCACGAATCAAAATCCCTGGTTGTTTGTGTGAAATTGTGGAAAATAAATAAATAAGTGAATAAATGAATAAATGAAATGGTGACAGAGACACTGAAGTGTGAATGAAATGTATACTAAATAAGTGTTCCTTCAGGATACCTCTCACTCTGTTAAAACACAGAAAAACATTAGTTTGGATTCTAATCCACTGAATCTGTATGTTTGAATGTGCTTTGATTCCACTTTATAGAAATAATTGTTCATATTCTAACTGGCTGATCTCCAGGTGATGAGCCGGAGCCCAGTCTGCTGTAACGCCTCCTCCCAATACTTTGCTGATTTAAGTTAACTTAGGATTGGTAATTCTGGAAAGAATTGAATGAAGGAGTTGCTGGTGGCTGTTTCTTCCCTGTGAGTGACATCGTCACAGTGACCTGAAGCCTGAAGGCACTTTTATCACTGGTGGCGTCAGTAACACACTCCAAAGGAAAAAGACTGTTTTCTGTAATACGAGTCTATTCTGAGGTGGTGGCGACCCGAACGTGATTGGAAATGACAAGGCAGGAAGGACTGTGATCCCAGACGTCCCACTGCACCGGCTCTGCCACCAGTGGACTGAAACAGTGGACTGGAATCAATCCTGATCAATGAGACGTGCCGGTCGGGTTTCTACGGTGGAGCTTCAGGTGCTGGAGGAGGATTTGGATTCTTTCCAGAGGAATACTGAGTGATGGGGTTGTGATGAACGTGTGGAAGGTCAGCTGCTGGGTGAAGGAAGGGATGGAAGGGGAACTGAGGGGAAGGTTATCTGAGGCCCCGTTTCCACGACAACGTTTCACCTGACAACACCTAATCCCTTAAAAAAAGGAGTGTGTTTCCACTGCAGCAGCGGACACAGAGACAACGATGTAGTTAGTCTGCCGGGCCACTGGAGGGCGCTGTTGCTGAATTTTGTAATGAAACTACACAGACGTGTGCAGAGAACAAAACACTATAAAGGTGAAGAAAATGGAGAGAACCTGACATCAACATGGACTGATGACACATCGGATGATATCAGGGAGAGTCTCAACTATTAAACTACTGATCTGGAGGTTAAAACTAGAATATGGACCGCGGGTCGTACCACTACGGGTCGTACCACTACGGGTCGTACCACTACGGGTCGTACCACTACGGTTCGTACCACCACGGTTCGTACCACCACGGGTCGTACCACCACGGGTCGTACCACCACGGGTCGTACCATGTTTGTTTACAACTGGATGAGCAGGAGGGAGAGGGAGATGAGCAGTAACAGGCTCTGTAGCCTCCATCAGTCTCTGCAGGAGGGATTTGCACCATGAAAGAATCTTTCCACCTTGGGAGCCGGATTAAAAACTTTGTGGATACAGTGGATCAGAACACTGGTACCGTGTAAACGGACCCCCCAAAAGTGAAGGAAGTTTTGCGGAAACACTCGAATTCGTTGTCGTGTAAACGGGGCCTGAGGGAGGGAGGTGGAGGCTCTGATGAAGACCAACGTGGAACTGGAAAGGCCTTGGGAAAAGAGGAAGGACGGGATTTGGCACAGAAGTTGTATTCGGTGGAAAGTTCCTGTTGAAGAGCTTCTGAGGACATGATGGTTTGGACTGTCGCTCACTTTTACACTTTAACTGAACGATTCAGTCGAGAGGAATGTGTTGTGTTACCATGGCGAGGTGGAAGACTCCGCCCACGTGGCCGCGAGCTCGGGCCTCAGCGATCAGCCGCTCTGCTCCGTCAGGCGTCCCCACGTCACTGGTGGACACCAACACGTCCACGCCGCGACTCCTCCACTCACACACACGCTTCTCCTGGTAACCTGCAGCCGGGGACGGAGGGAAAGTCTGAAGGAGAACGTTGTGACTGTGAACTAGGCTTCAGACAAGCTGCTCGGGAAAAAACCTCCAAATAACTTCAAATAGTAAGAAACTGAAATCTGAAACTAACTGAAGGTGTTTGTCCAGTTTTGAATCTTATTATTTCCATACGAACACTTGAGAAGAGCTTCCAGGTCCATGAGGACGAGTTATTGGTTTACTGAGTAACACTGAAGGTCTGTGTATCAGAAGTACTAGATCACAGGAATATTAGAGACAAATAAAGACTAAACTGTGGGGAGGCTTTGTTTCATTATACGGGTGGTGTAAATATGAGGATTGTATTTATTTATTATTTCTGTGCAACAATCACTTAAGATTTAGTCAAACTGATAAGAATGGTTTTATTTTGAAATTATACTTTTCTTTAAGGTGAAGGAAGTATTGTCCCTTAAGACACAAAGACAATGTCCCAGTGTTTGTTCTGTGATTCTCTGACTGTCTCCTAATGGAATGCAACCGAAACTCTAAAAACCTCTGAAACACTGAAAAGTGAAACCAAACAAATTCTGGTTTTCTCCAGATTCACAGTGAATGAAGGAAAAATGCAGACTTGACATTTCACGCCATCACTTTTCTCACCGTTCTTGATTCCTGATCTGGACGTGAGCACCAGCGTGCGAGCTCCTCTCTCGATCAGCCACTCCGACAGCTCCAGGCCGAAGCCCCCCAGCCCCCCGGTGATGATGTAGGAGTGGGTGGGCAGGAGGAGCGTGCGGCAGATGGCTGGGATAGACAGAGGCGAGGCGGCGTCTGTGTCCTCCGACCGGACCTGAGGACGGAGGAGGACTGTGTGTGTGAGACGGCAGCTGGAGGCTGAAGCAGCCGTGAAGCAGCCGTGGAACCTCACCGACCTGCAGCAGAACCTTCCCGATGTGTTTGCCCTGCGCCATGAACCGGAAGGCTTCCTCCACCTGTCCTCTCTGGAACACCGTGGTGCGGAGCGGCTGGACCACTCCGCCCACAATGCCTTCCTTCAGCAGCTGGAAAACCTCCTCCCACTCCCGGTTCCCCTCCTCGAACAGAGCGTCCAGCAGGATGCCATGAAAAGACACGTTCTTCAGGAACAGGGCCATGCCTGCACACACCAGCACAGCGCACACCGCCACTTTACTCACAAGTCCAACTGACTGAACCGTCAACCCACGAGACAAGAGTCCAACTGACCCAGCGGGGAGTTGTTGGACAGGTCAAACTTTCCGATCTCCAGGAATCGACCGTGTCGAGCCAGACAGCGAACGCTGGCCTGCAGCTTCTCCTCAGCAAGAGAGTTCAGAACCACGTCCACACCTGAGACACAGAGACAGACAGTCAGAGAGACAGAGAGAGGGACAGACAGAGAGAGAGACAGTCAGAGAGACAGAGAGAGGGACAGAGAGACAGACAGACAGACAGACAGAGAGACAGACAGGTAGACAGAGAGACAGACAGACAGTCAGAGAGACAGAGAGAGGGACAGAGAGACAGACAGACAGACAAAGAGACAGACAGGCAGGCAGACAGAGAGACAGACAGGTAGACAGAGAGACAGACAGACAGTCAGAGAGACAGAGAGAGGGACAGAGAGACAGACAGACAGACAAAGAGACAGACAGGCAGGCAGACAGAGAGACAGACAGGTAGACAGACAGACAGACAGCCATTCCAACAGGAGTCATTGAAGAGTTATGCAAGTTATGTAAGAGACAGATTGAGATGGAGCGTCCTCTCTGACCTTTGCCCTCTGTGTGAAGTAGAATGTGTTTTTCAAAGGAAGTGTCCCGGGAGTTAGCGAAGCACTCTGCAGAGAGCTGAGGAAACCTGTCCCGCAGGTAGGCCTGCTTCTCCGCTGAGCCTGGGGACACAAAACACCCACGGGGACATTTAAAAAGTCCTGCATGCCGCAGAGCTCGACGCCAGCTCCAAACACTCGGAACGTCAGAGAACGTCGTGCAAACATCACTGACCCACAGTCGTGAAGACTTTGCACTTCCTGCTCAGCGCGATGGCGATGGCTGCCTGGCCCACGCCCCCTGACCCCGAGTGGATCAGAACCGACTCTCCGAGCCGGAGCCGGCCGCGGACCACCAGAGAGTAATATGCTGTAGCATAGACCACCGGGACTGAGGCTGCCTGCTCCAGAGTCCTAAACACACACACGCACGCACACACACACACACACACACACACACACACACACACACACACACACACACACACACACACACACACACACACACACACACACACACACACACACACACACACACACACACACACACACACACACACACACACACACACACACACACACACACACACACACACACACACACACACACACACACACACACACTTGAATCAGATCAGTTGTGAAGACGTGGCGGAGGCTCCGTGGAGCTGCTGAGGTGTGATGGAGGATCTTCAATCGCAGCCCTGATCAGATGTGGTCACTGGCTGGAGCGGTCCACTCCTGTGAGACGACAGTGACCGTCTCCTCCTGAGGGGACAGACGGTGTCTCCCTGTCCGTTTGGACTCTTGTTCCAGCTGTGGACTGGAAGGAATGCTCTGCTGCAGAGGTTTCACGGGACCCTGCTTCATTCTAAGACGTGAGAGACGCTCTTCCTCTCGCTGCTCTGACATGCAGGTTTCAGTCTGAACACTCACCAGCTGGAGGGAACCTCCCAGAGGAACCGCCTGTCGGCTTCCACTCGTGTTGCAAGGCCTTTAGCGGGCAGCAGCCCCATCACGCGCCCACCAGACGCATCGCGCCCGGAGAACTCCATACCCAGCATGCACTGCTGCAGAGCCTGGCCCCCTACAAGGTGGACAGTTTTAGGAAAGCAGCACCAAACCCGGGGCAGTGAAGACCTGCCGTCCCCACACCGTACCTGGAATGGCGTCTGGAGGCAGTTTCCCGGTGGCCAGCATGATGTCCCTGAAGTTGAGTGAGCTGTAGTAGACGTGGCACGACTCCACAGCGCCGTCGCTGGCTCGAGGGTTCGGGAGGGATTTGATCCAGTGCAGCGACGACAGATCCCCCCGAGTCAGCACGTTCACGTAGGCGCTGTCCGTCGGCTCTTCATTCGTATCTGACAATCAAACACACCGTCAGGAACGGCGCCGTGACCCCAGGAAGGATTACTGATCTGGTCCAATCCTGGTCCGGGTCACCAGTGACCCCCTGATGTCTGCAGACAGCGGCCCGTCCTCCCAGACCTACCAGCTGCCTCTGACACAGTGTCCACCACACCATCCTTCTCCACCGCCTGAAATACACCATCGGACTCTCGGAGTCAGTACTCAACTGGTTGATCTAATTTCTGACCAATAGAACCGAGTACGTTGCCCTGGGTGGAGCAAAGTCTCACACCCACGTCATCACCCGTGGTGTTCCTCAGGGTTCAGTGCTGGGCCCCCGCCCTCTTCTCCATCTACCTGCTGCCCCCGGGAAATGTCATCGTCAGATATGGAACATCGTTCCACTGCTACGCTGATGATACTCAGTTCTACCTCCGAACAACCACCACATCCTCCACCCCCACATCCTCCACCCTGAGCAGCTGCCTGGAGGAGATCAATGCTTGATGAAGCTCAACTTCCTGCAGCGCCTCCAAATCTGAAGCCATCCTCATTGGTACACCACATCAGGTCCGCTCCTCCACCATCACCAGCATCGCCTTCTCTGGCCAAAACACCAAAACCTCCTCTGCAAGACCTGGTTCTACCACCTCAGGAACATCTAACTCCTCTGCAAGACCTGGTTCTACCACCTCAGGAACATCTAACTCCTCTGCAAGACCTGGTTCTACCACCTCAGGAACATCTAACTCCTCTGCAAGACCTGGTTCTACCACCTCAGGAACATCTAACTCCTCTCCAAGACCTGGTTCTACCACCTCAGGAACATCTAACTCCTCTCCAAGACCTGGTTCTACCACCTCAGGAACATCTAACTCATCTGCAAGACCTGGTTCTACCACCTCAGGAACATCTAACTCCTCTGCAAGACCTGGTTCTACCACCTCAGGAACATCTAACTCCTCTGCAAGACCTGGTTCTACCACCTCAGGAACATCTAACTCATCTGCAAGACCTGGTTCTACCACCTCAGGAACATCTAACTCTTCTGCAAGACCTGGTTCTACCACCTCAGGAACATCTAACTCCACCCAACACTCACTCGTCCACGCCTTTGTCTCCTCAAGGCTGGACTACTACATCGCACTCCTCATCGGGATCTCTGGTAAGACCCTCCAGAGACTACAGTACATCTAGAACCAGGATCCATAGACTGCAGTACATTCAGAACCAGGATCCAGAACCAGGATCCAGAACCAGGATCCAGAAACTACAGTACATCCAGAACCAGGATCCGGAGACTGCAGTACATCCAGAACCAGGATCCAGAACCAGGATCCAGAGACTGCAGTACATCCAGAACCAGGATCCAGAAACTACAGTACATCCTGAACCAGGATCCAGATCCCCGATCCAGAGACTGCAGTGCATCCAGAACCAGGATCCAGAGACTACAGTACATCCAGAACCAGGATCCCGAAACAACAGTACATCCAGAACCAGGATCCAGAACCAGGATCCAGAGACTACAGTCCATCCAGAACAGCAGCCAGGATCCTGATGAGGGTGTGAAAACACGACCACATCACCCCCATCTTGAAATCCCTTTACTTGTTCCCAGTCCAACTGAGAATTGATTACAAGGTCTCCCTCCAAATTCACCTGTGCATCCAGGGCCACGCCCCCATTTTGCCTGTACACAATAAATACACTTTGTACATTTAACAATCAGTCAAACATGTGAGAGATTAAATCTGTAAATCTGTTTCATTTAAATCTGAGGAGATCCAGTTTGACGGTGAACCATGAGCTGAACATCCATCAGACGTCCGTCTACTTTTTCTAGATCCTGAAGTTGGATAGGAACTCCTGAGGTTCCTCATCTGGCGCCTGTTTCCATCCGTCACACACCTAACAGCACCTTGATCTGAGAAAAGAAGGGGTGTCGGTTCCAAACCTCTCCTGATGTGTTGGTGTCTGAACGTTCCCCAGCACGTGTCTCGGTAGACATTCATCACCAGGTCCTTCTCCAGGACAGGCTGGAGGGACTTGTGGGCCGGTTGGAGGTTCGGTGCCTCTGAAGAGTCGTTCAGGTTGGACACAAACGCACAGCTGGTGAGGGAGGAGGTGACGGAGGAGGAACCAAAACCAGAAAACGAAACCGTCAAGCTCAGAGAACATCCAGGCTACATGTTTTCTCTTCTCATTTCAATCCCAACAACAATCTAGATTATTGTTTTGCATTATGTACAGTCGGTTCATGAGGAGTGGGTCTTACCGGACTCGGTGGCCCCCCGGCTCCTGACGGAGACAGTTCACCATCCCCACCACGCCGCTGTGAGGGCGAGAAGCCGTGAGCCACACCGGTCGGTCGGAGGACTCCGCCAGCAGCGCCTGACCAACACAGTCATCACAGCTAAAGCCACACCTGAAGAACTTTCAATCTACACATCATAGATCCCAATCTACACATCATAGATCCCAATCTACACATCATAGATCCCAATCTACACAGCATAGATCCCAATCTACACATCATAGATCCCAATCTTCACATCATAGATCCCAATCTACACATCATAGATCCCAATCTACACATCATAGATCCCAATCTACACATCATAGATCCCAATCTACACAGCATAGATCCCAATCTACACATCATAGATCCCAATCTTCACATCATAGATCCCAATCTACACATCATAGATGCCAGAGTGTTTTAATAATGTGTGACTGAGGAAAGAAAAGAAAAAGTTAAACGTATCCATACATGGATTTTTGAAATCTAGAACCCTGAGGTTCCTTTAAGGCACCGTTCCCTCGGCAACGGTCCAATTGAAAACGCAACGTTGTTACTATGTCGTTTCAGTATGATTTTGCGTTTACGTGCAACATTTTGAAAACAATGTCTGTTTCCACAAAAATGGCAGAAACACCAAAAACGATGTAGTTTACATATTGGGCCACTAGTGGGCACTGTCTGTTTTTGTAATAAAACCACACACACACACACACACACACACACACACACACACACACACACACACACACACACACACACACACACACACACACACACACACACACACACACACACACACACACACACACACACACACACACACACACACACACACGGCAGAAAACACTGAGTTCTAAACATGAACACTGGGAGAACATTCTAGTGGACAGACCACCAAGTTGGATTGTTATTATGGTGACTGTCAAAATAAAACCAGCAAGTTGGATTGTTATTACGGTGACTGTCAAAATAAAACCACCAAGTTGGATTGTTATTACGGTGACTGTCAAAATAAAACCACCAAGTTGGATTGTTATTACGGTGACTGTCAAAATAAAACCACCAAGTTGGATTGTTATTACGGTGACTGTCAAACTAAAACTACCAAGTTGGATTGTTATCATGGTGACTATCAAAATAAAACCACCAAGTTGGATTGTTATTACGGTGACTGTCAAACTAAAACTACCAAGTTGGATTGTTATCATGGTGACTGTCAAAATAAAACCACCAAGTTGGATTGTTATTACGGTGACTGTCAAAATAAAACTACCAAGTTGGATTGTTATTACGGTGACTGTCAAAATAAAACTACCAAGTTGGATTGTGATTATGGTGACTGTCAAAATAAAACTACCAAGTTGGATTGTTATTACGGTGACTGTCAAAATAAAACCACCAAGTTGGATTGTTATTACGGTGACTGTCAAAATAAAACTACCAAGTTGGATTGTTATTACGGTGACTGTCTAAATAAAACCACCAAGTTGGATTGTTATTAAGGTGACTGTCAAAATAAAACTACCAAGTTGGATTGTTATTACGGTGACTGTCAAAATAAAACTACCAAGTTGGATTGTTCTTACAGTGACTGTCAAAATAAAACTACCAAGTTTGATTGTAATTACGGTGACTGTCAAAATAAAAGTACCAAGTCCAGGAGAATATGGACTGGGAGTCATGACACCACGGAGGAAACTTTGTTCTGATCGTCTCTACTGAGCATGTGCAGTAGAAACATTCACTAGGGCCGTGGTGAGCAGGAGCAGGAGCAGCAGTTCTGCTGTTTAGTCCAGGAGTTTTAAAAATGGAGCGTTTCCCCCCGTTTCCAGTGGTGCTCTGAGCACGACTGTCTGGTGAACTGACATCCAAACCCCCAAAACAAGTTTCCCTTTTTCATACGAAGAGGATTTCTGGACACAGGACGTACCTTGAGGGTCTCCACCCACTTATAGTCGCTGCTGTCCACAGGCAGGACGACGGGCTGTTTGCTGGAAGACCGGCGGCGACAGAGAAAGAGGGCGGAGCCATAAAACGACTTTCGAACTGCCACCACGCTGAGGGACGCCTCCTGAAACACCTCCTCCCACTCGGCCTGGGAAAAGGCAACAACAGATTTCAACAGTCAAAGTGGCCGAGCTTCACTAGTTTCCTACAGATGTAGTGAGAATCGATGGTGAGCAGCAGCTGGAGAACAGCTGGAGAACATCGGACTCTACTGTGTGTTGCAGGTGTGACGGAATGAAAGACATTTCAGAGCGAGACGCCGCTGGCTGAACACAATCACAGTTTGATGGACGCTGAATCGCTGTTGGGATAGTTCACCTGTGTGAGGAAGACTTGCTGGTTGCCGTGGTGAACAGAGCTGCAGAGGAAGGCCATGGTCTCCCCCAGAGTTTCTCCCCTGAGCAGCGTGTGGAGGAGGACGAAGCCGCTCTGTTTGGCTCCAGAAGACAGGTTTGTCACCAGGACGCCGGGGTCTGTAGTTAAAGGACCCCACGCGTGGTTACACACCACCAGGTCTGCCCCCGAGGTCAGGCCCGCCGGCGCCGGGCCCAGCAGGGGGTCCCACTGTGTGCAGGCTGCAGACAGGGCCTCCAGGCCGGCCTGGTGGGGAGCCAGAAGGTCCAGGTCTGCTGCGGTGGCAGTGTAGTCCACATGGAGCAGCGGCTGCAGGTGGAGGAGCGGCAGCACCCGGGAGAAGAGCTGGCCGTCACTGGACAGGGCCTGGGGAGGTTTGGAGAAGAATCGGACTTTATTAATCCCCTCGGGAGGAATCCTCCACCCAACTGACCCCCCGCTGAGCAGTGCCCGGGGGAGCCCAGGGCCTTGTTTGTTTGGACTGTGGGGGGAGGAACCCCCGCGCTCACAGAAAGGCCCCGGGCTCCGTTTGAACCCCTGACCTCCTTGCTGTGAGGCGGGGGCGCTCGCCGCTGCACCACCGCGGGGGCTTGAAGTAAGAGTCTGAGATCCGTTCACACGACGACGTTTCAAGTGAAAACGTTTCGTTTTGGTGTTTCTGGTTTAGAAAAGTTTCACGTTCACACAGAAACTTTTTAAAAGCGATGTGCGTTTACAGGGTGGGCCACTAGTGGGCGCCGGACTTTTTCTTTGTTTTTCAATAAGTTGAACAACAAACTACAAAACATCACAACAACATTTCCAAAAGCTTCCGCCCCTCCCCCCCTCAACAATACAAGATTAGTGGCAGAGAGAAAAAATGTATTAAAATAAAATAAGAACTTTATTATTCCGTCTAAAAGAGGTGAAGCTGTTTTAAGTGAGGGAAAGCGGGAGGCTGGGAGAGACGGACTGACTGGAATAAATATAAACATTTAGGTATAATATTAATGCGTCCTAACATGGAGACAGACATCGTGCTCCATGTCTCTAAAGACTCCTACTTCTTTCACCAGGGGTCACAGTCTATAGGGAAGACGTTTCCAATGTCCCGGGCGAGTTCAGTTCAAACTGTGCTGGACTGGTGGAGACGCTCTGTCTTCTTAATGCAACAGGACGAAGACGCTCTCCCCACCGTTGGTTTTATACCACAGATGTTCCCCAAAGTGTCCAGCAGGTGGCCTAAAGCCTGTGGTGAGGTTCCAGATTAATCAAAAACAAATCATGTGAGGAGAGACAGACGAGGCAGTGTCTCACTCTGAGATTTCAGCCGACTGACCAAGCGCCATGGCGAAGCAGAAGGACACAGGGGACATTGGGCAGCCCTGGCCTGGACATCTGCAGAGAATTAAAGGCTTTGATATCTGCTTGTGAGTTACAGTGTGGCCGCAGTTACCTTGAAAAAGTAATCAGACTACTGATTACTAGTTACTCCTTTAAAAAGTAACTTAGTTGAGTCACTGAATAGAGTTAGATTACAAGTAACTTTTAGTTACCTTCAGCAGCTGTCGACAACCCCCCCCCCCCCCCCCGATCTCAACATAAAAACGACAACTGCTTTGACCAAACTCTGTTCTGATCCCTGCCTGACCTCCTGCTGGTACACCTTTAACCTTTAACCTTTAACCTCATGCTGGTACACCTTTAACCTTTAACCTCATGCTGGTACACCTTTAACCTGCTGCTGGTACACCATTAACCTTTAACCTCATGCTGGTACACCTTCAACCTGCTGCTGGTACACCATTAACCTTTAACCTCCTGCTGGTACACCTTTAACCTTTAACCTCCTGCTGGTACACCTTTAACCTTTGACCTCCTGCTGGTACACCATTAACCTTTAACCTCCTGCTGGTACACCTTTAACCTCCTGCTGGTACACCTTTAACCTTTGACCTGCTGCTGGTACACCTTTAACCTGCTGCTGGTACACCTTTAACCTTTAACCTCCTGCTGGTACACCTTTAACCTCCTGCTGGTACACATTTAACCTTTGACCTGCTGCTGGTACATCTTTAACCTGCTGCTGGTACACCTTTAACCTTTAACCTCCTGCTGGTACACCTTTAACCTTTGACCTGCTGCTGGTACATCTGTAACCTGCTGCTGGTACACCTTTAACCTTTAACCTCCTGCTGGTACACCCTTAACCTCCTGCTGGTACACATTTAACCTTTGACCTGCTGCTGGTACACCATTAACCTTTAACCTCCTGCTGGTACACCTTTAACCTCCTGCTGGTACACATTTAACCTTTGACCTGCTGCTGGTACATCTTTAACCTCCTGCTTGTACACCTTTAACCTCCTGCTGGTACACCTTTAACCTTTAACCTCCTGCTGGTACACCTTTAACCTCCTGCTGGTACACCTTTAAGCTCCTGCTGGTACACCTTTAAGCTCCTGCTGGTACACCTTTAACCTTTGACCTGCTGCTGGTACATCTTTAACCTGCTGCTGGTACACCTTTAACCTTTGACCTGCTGCTGGTACACCTTTAACCTCCTGCTGGTACACCTTTAACCTTTGACCTGCTGCTGGTACATCTTTAACCTGCTGCTGGTACACCTTTAACCTTTGACCTGCTGCTGGTACACCTTTAACCTCCTGCTGGTACACCCTTAACCTCCTGCTGGTACACATTTAACCTTTGACCTGCTGCTGGTACACCATTAACCTTTAACCTCCTGCTGGTACACCTTTAACCTCCTGCTGGTACACATTTAACCTTTGACCTGCTGCTGGTACATCTTTAACCTCCTGCTTGTACACCTTTAACCTTTAACCTCCTGCTGGTACATCTTTAACCTTTAACCTCCTGCTGGTACACCTTTAACCTTTTACCTCCTGCTGGTACACCTTTAATTTTTAACCTCCTGCTGGTACACCTTTAACCTCCTGCTGGTACACCTTTAACCTTTAACCTCCTGCTGGTACATCTTTAACCTTTAACCTCCTGCTGGTACACCTTTAACCTTTTACCTCCTGCTGGTACACCTTTAACCTTTGACCTGCTGCTGGTACATCTTTAACCTGCTGCTGGTACACCTTTAACCTTTGACCTGCTGCTGGTACACCTTTAACCTCCTGCTGGTACATCTTTAACCTTTGACCTGCTGCTGGTACACCTTTAACCTTTGACCTGCTGCTGGTACATCTTTAACCTGCTGCTGGTACATCTTTAACCTTTGACCTGCTGCTGGTACACCTTTAACCTCCTGCTGGTACACCTTTAACCTTTGACCTCCTGCTGGTACACCTTTAACCTTTGACCTGCTGCTGGTACATCTTTAACCTGCTGCTGGTACACCTTTAACCTTTGACCTGCTGCTGGTACATCTTTAACCTTCTGCTGGTACACCTTTAACCTTTGACCTCCTGCTGGTACATCTTTAACCTTTGACCTGCTGCTGGTACACCTTTAACCTTTGACCTTCATTCTTTGCTGTATTGTATATTGTTTGGAAATACTAACGCGCCATATGAGAGTAGCGCGTTACTAATTAACACCTTACCGGCATCACTGGTTAGTTATAATCTCTACTAGCGGTTGGGTTTATAATAGTTGGATCCAATGAAGAGACTTCTCCCCAAATCCCCTGAAGCAGATTTGAAAAAGGAATCAGAATTAGGAAATCGGCTCAATCCCCCCCCCGGCCTGTGTCACAGCTCACCTCCAAGACCTTGATCCTGCCCGGGCTGCAGTTTTCCAGGACCAGGTCCAGACAGTGTCTGAGGGGCGGCTGGTCCAGCAGAGCGTGCAGCAGGACGTCCTGCAGGAGACACCGGCGCTCTTTCTTCACCAGCTGCTCCAGTTCAGAACGGAAGCTCCCGTTCAGGTCCAGCTGGCAGAGTAAGGTCAGCAAGCGCCCCAGGCCGCGCTCCGGAGACTCCGGACTCACAGGAGCGCCGCCACACTTCCCCGGGAGTCCAGGGACGGACAGTTTGATGCCGTGAAGAACCAGCTTCTGCTGCAGAGCGCCGATTAAACCTGAAACAGTCATTCAGAGTCGGTCCACGCAAGAGCACAGACAAAGATTTTGGTTTCTTTAAGAGAGGTAAGGAATCGAACTCGACACTCAATGAAAGAGCAAAAGCTCCCAGATAGAATCCTGCTGGAAGCTGAGAGAAACAATCACAAGTCTTCCTGGTCTTGTCCTACTGTCCAAAACTAACAACTGACTGAGGAGCTGATACTGTGTGTGGATCTGTGCAGGTGATGGTCTGGAATTCAACAGCTTGCTGGGAGTTACTGGGCTGGGCTCGGACTAAAGACCCAAGACTAAAGACCCAAGACCAAAGACTAAAGACTAAAGACCAAAGACTCAAGACTCAATACTAAAGAAAGAATTTTGATTTGATTGTTGGCTTTATTGAAGTGTGTCAGTACCTTTGCAGAGGTTCAGCTGCTCTGCAAGTTCCACATTGGTGGAGAGGCATTCCGTCTCCACGTAGGGCACAAAGACCAGCTCCTCCAGGACGGGGGGACTCTGCTGCTGCTGTCGACGGGGGGCCACGGTGGCATGAAGCCCCCTGATCTGGACTCCCCCGGCCAGGATGCTGTCCAGGTGACGGCTCACATGGACACTCACAGCTGCAGGATTCATAGAAGATAAATGCTCCAAACTTATTTCTGACAGCCTTCCTTGGATTTAAACATTTTTCGGGAAACGCTCATTGCAGTGAACATCGTGAGTATCAGTGTCACCAAAGCACGGGGGACGAGCCAGGCAGTGCTGACACTTCCCAAAACAACACCACGACAAACAAACCTTGTTTTCCTTCAGCGTACTCCGTCACTCTGTCAAGGTGGAGGGCTGGATCAATGCACACGGAGCGAATCCTGGTGGGCAGTCGCAGGCTGCGTCCCGGCAGCCCCACCACCATCATCTGCAGCATGGCGTCCAGGAAGGTCACCCAGTTCCCTGTCCAGTCAAGCTTTCCACGGTCTCCTGACAGGACGCACATTCACAAGTACATCAGCACAAGAGAAGTACACAGTCCTGTGTGTTTTGTCTTCAGCAGTCTCATGTCCTTTATCGATTCTGCACAGTGACGATTAAAAATAAGGATCTGAAAATAAAACTACAAATACATTTCACCTGCATTGTTGGACTCCAGAATGCCCCGGAAGGCCTTCCCGTAGTCGTAGCCACGCAGCCGCAGTTCTTTGTAGATGTCCTGTGCTTTAAGATGCAGTTTGTCCTCACCGTTTTGGACATTTTGCGCACGTATCTGATTGTGGAAGGCATCGAGGGCGGCGTCCTCCAGAAGGCTGACCTTCCCTGAAAGTCACAGAAAAGCAGACAGAAGAGCGGTGAAGGAACATCCAAAGGTTTTTAACTCAAAATGACTTTTTATTATTCAAGAATTATATAACATTTTGCTAAAAAGCCAGAAGATAACATAATGCTGTCCGGAGTTTCCCCGTCTGGGTCTTGGTGGGACGAGTTCAGACTTGATGCTTGAATTAAAGACTGATGTGAAGTAGACTGACGCTTTAATCCGGTATCTTACTGCAAACTACTGCAGTGGTGCCGCTCGTGGTCCTCTGGGATCTCTAGGGCTCAGTCCCTTCCAGATTAGGAACTTTGCTGGTTTGTATCTGATGTCCTTCTAAAATAACTCACCGCTGACACACAGGTTTCCATTTTCTGAGATTTCAAACTTGTTGGTGGCAGGCATAAGATTAACCTCCAACTGGACAGAACCTAGGAGGAACAGAAAGACAAGGAATAGGGCAAAGCCGTCAGAACGTCCACAGTCAGTCCTTCTGAACCTCCTGCAAACCGTCTCCCTGTCCTCTCACCCGTCGCTGGCAGTATGGTGGCCCGGTGGATGGTTACGTCCTCGAAGGTCACAGGAGTGGCTTCCATGACGGTCCCCAGGCTCCTCATCAAGGTGCGCCAGGCCAGCAGCAGGTAGCCCGTCGCCGGATAGAGAGCGCGGCCGTCAATGCAGTGCTGGAGGACGTAGTGGTCTGCAGACTCCAGATCTAGGAAGAGGTGGACACCAAACCTGAGTACTTCAATGAAAAGACAAGACTTCATCATCCAGGGAGGTTTTTCCTTACCAATGTTATAGATGGCAGCCGACTTGGAGCCTCCAGAACCAAAGAAGAAATCGTCCACCGTGGGGACATCCCAGGTCTGAGCATGATCCCACAGAACCAAGGGCGATACTAGAGGGGTCCCCACAGGGACGGGGTACTTCACCTCCGGGCCCAGGCTGTTACTGTCCAGGTTGATGCTGCAGGAAAGTACAAATGATTAAGTTCCGAGAGGAGGAGCAGGAAGACGTGAATCCACAGGAGTGGAGGACGCAGGAGACAAAAGAAGAGGATTACTCACCCGCTCATGTAGATTCTGCCAATGTTGGAGAGGAAGAACTCTAGATTGTTGCTGTGGCCCCTCTTCATCAACGGGATGGCGGTGCAGGTGTGCTTCAGGCTACGCTTAAGTATGGCCTGTGCAGAGAACACGCAGGATTTTAAGTGGCTGAAGGTTTGAAGACCTCCGTCCCTTTTGCTACGTTGTCATGGCAACTGGAAAGCCCCAAGAACTGCCCCTCCAATAACGCTGCAGGGTTTTAAAGCTCTTCCACACAATATCCTCTTAGGCAAAGTGTGTTTTCATTAATATTCCAAGATGAATATTCCCACCCCCTTTTCAGACGTGGAATTAGATATACTTATAGTACATCTGCTGAAGGGAAGATGCTCTGAGAAGCTCTAGAAGTCTGGAGGACACCACAACCCCCCCTGAGGGGCTGGTACTGTCTGACCGGCCGTCACAGGCTGAAGAAATCCCCCCACGGAACCCTGCACCCTCTGCTCTCCTTTCTGCTAAGCTGGGAATGACAAATAAATCTAAATACATCCCTACACCACCTGCGAGACAGGACGAGGATAAGAACTCAAAAGCAGAACTTCATTTGGCATCATAGCGCCTGACACAGCATCGGCCTGGTTCTGAAAGGAGCCACCGCTCTGGTAAGGACTGGTGCCTACCTGCAATAGAGCGTGCGGTGCAATCTCCACCACCACTGCATCGTCCGGCACCAGACGGAGTGCCTCCTGGAACAGCACCGGGCTCACCAGGTTGTTGACGTGGTAGTCAGCCGAGCTGTACAGAGCCAGCGGGGACTCCCACTCGGACTGGGGGATGGAGGTGCTGACCCAGCGGGACGAACGCGGCCGCGGCTCCTTGATCACCTGCAGCCACGAGGACATTTCAGAGACTCCGTCCAATGATAATAACAGGCTGTGGTTACACTTCAACACACCTTCTTCAGCGCAGCCAGCAGCGTTGGAGCGATGGACGCCATGTAGTAGGAGTGAAAAGCAACGCCAGCGCTCCGCACTTCCTTGGCAAACACGCCCTGCTCCTTCAGCGCCGTCACAAACGTGCTGATTGCATCCTGAAACACATCAAGAGACACGTTATATAAGCAAGATGGCTGCAGTTTTCCTTTTTATTTTATTTTGACAGTCAAACAGTGATAAACAACAACAGCGTGGGGCGTCTCCATCATGTGTGGTTTTCTGTCTCACAGCATTAATTAGTCCAATTCAAGGTGACCTTCCCTCTTCCCTCCCCTCCACCTCATTCAACCTGTACGACCCTTGAGCTTTAATTTGGGAAGTCATCTTCCCCATTGAGTGAATATCCTGGATGATCTGCAGCCATCGCTCCATGTTGGGTGTTTCCACTCTGTGCCTCTTCCTGGGTCGTCTTTTATAAGTATAACGTATAAACAATAAGCATACATAGTTTGTAGCAGATGCTCATCTTCTTTCTGCACAACTTCCCAGGTACATGACAACACACTTTTATATAATCGGTTAATGTGTTTACGTGTGCATATTTTTCTATTATATTGTATTTTTATCTGCTTTTTTTTAGTTCCTACTATGTGTGCTTCTTTCTCTGTACTATCCTGCTGTACCACTACAAATTTCTCCACATGCGAGATAAATAAAGGGATATCTTATCTTAATGTATTTTGTATTTACAATATTCCAAAAAGGCTTTAATGTACAACTCGATCACCACAGCGCCTCCAGCTGGTCGCTGGGTTTCAGTCGCCTGCTCTTCATCGGAGGAGTGATGAAGATTCCACTATATTCTGGATGATTTCATTCAATCCAGACTGAGAATTAATTCTCATCTCTTTCAGTATCTGTAAAAATCTGAACAAACTTATTTTTGCAATCCAAATGTCTCGTGTAATTCTTGAGAGCTCCAGCACTTCCCCTGTTTACAGAGCAGTCCTGCCTCCTGCCTTCCTCGCTCCGTGGTTTAGACCTGCAGTCACCCAGACCTGGCAGAAGCTTTGGATCGTCCACTGGCAAACTCACTATTTCCTCTCTGACTGCCATTTCTATTTCCTCAGTACCTTTTCACAAATTACCAGCAAATAGATGTTATTGGGTCTATTGGCCTTTTGACCATTTCTATTTGTTCTTTTATACTCAAAATGTTGGAATGTGTAACTCCGTAACCTCGATGTCTCCACCTTGCTTCACACCAACACGCCACAGGCCTCGGCGCCGCTCCTGCAGAGACTTTCCTCCATTACGCCTCCAGTTTCGTCTCGCTCATTCCAAAAGAGCCTCGATATGTTTTTGTCCCAGGAGACACATTTGTTTTGAGGTACCGTGATTGGTAAAGACTGAAGAAAGTAGAAGTGATCTGTGTTTGGTGTTCCATACGAAGAGTGTCGCGCTCAAGCAGCAGCCTGGTCTGGAGCCTCGTCCCCATGTGAACCCTCGTCCTGTTTTAAAGTTCTGTATTGATTTTTCATTCAAGCCGAAGTTACTCGAGTACTGGATATGAAAAGCTTTTTCTAGTAGTGTACCTTTAGTCCTCTTTCTTGCACTGGATCTATGATAGTAGTGTCCCCCTAATATTGTCTCTGGCTTGGAGACCTTCAATAAACCCAATTTGGTCCTCATCAATGACATGTGGCATGAAGGTCTCAAATCCTCTACAGAGTACTGCAGTATACATATATTTATATAATTAAGATTGGTCTCAAGTTATTACATTGTTCTGTATCTTTGCCTTCTCTTGGGCTCAGTGATATAATTGCCTCTCACTGTGATGGGTCGGGGAAGGGGGGGGGGGGGGGGGGGGGGGGGGGTGACATAGGTGAAGGTGTTAACATCACTTTTAAATATTTGACACCACTCAGATGGAAACCCATCAGTACCAGGTGATTTATTTGGCTTCAATCTACTAATTATCATCCTGTATTTCCTCCTGTGTTATTTTAGCAGTACAGCTGTTATTCCGCATCTCGCCAGTAGAGGGCAGACCAAGCATGTTGAGAAAGTCTCACGGTGTCTTTGTCTGCTGGAGGTTTTCAATACAGCTTTTTGTAGTAATCCTCAAAAACCTGTAATATTGCAGCAGTTGTTGTGATTTAGGATTCATATATGTTATATATTCTATAATGTTCTGGCCAGCTTTTAGTGGCCTTAAGGCCAAGATTCATACTATGTCTGTTTTAAAACTCGAGCTTTCTTTTCAATCTCCTCCCTTAGGGAGGAAAAATGTGACATTCTAACATTTTTGGTCTTCTTCTCTATTGAAGAGAAGACAATCAAGTTTCCCAAGTAAAACTGCTTTTAGGGACCTTGGTGGCAGAGTACCTTCTTTATCTTCAGGTATTCTGAAAATGCAGATAATATTTCCCCTATTCGTTCCATCTATATCTGTCCGCTTGTCTTGCAGTATTTTCTGTTGTGTCAAAAGATTTACCCTCCAGCGCCATATTCCATGTCTCCACTGGAGTTGTCATTTTTGCCAAAAATAAAATGGATTTGGCAGGAAGCCAGAGGCTGTGCCTGTGTTTGGTTTTAAATGGGAGCAGTTCTGACCTTCGGGCCAGAGATGGTGACGGTGTCCTCTGCATTGTGGCAGGCTGGAACCACTCCCTGAGGACACTGGGCGATGCACTCCTTCCAGGTCAAACCTGCACAAAGATTCAGTCAATTAACAAAGTAAAAGCATGACATTACCTATACTACCTATACCACCTATACTGAGAGCTCTAAAGAGCTTTCAAGTTCAGTTTGTAACGTTTGTCCTCCTGAGGGACGTCCCCCATGATCCTGTGTGTGAAAGCTTTTCTATTCATTCAAGATAAAACATCAGTTTACAAAGACAACGTCTGAATTATTATCAAAGACACTGGAAATCTGGTGACGACTAGTTTTTGGACAAATGAGACCTGAAAACATTCCGGCTAATATCTAAATGTTAAAATAATAATATCTATCTCCTCGGCAACGGTGTCAACGGCTCACTTTTGTTTTGTTGTGGTGTCTGTTTACATGACAACGGAGCTCAGAAACACGGATAATGACAGTTTTAGAAAACGTCGTGGTCGTGGTCGTGGTCGTGGTCGTGGTCGTGGTCGTGGTCGTGGTCGTGGTCGTGGTCGTGGTCGTGGTCGTGGTCCTGGTCCTGGTCACCATGGCCGTAGTAACTAGTAGTTCTGCACATGCTCAGTAGAGCCTATTACAACAAGGTTTCCTCAGTGGTGTCACGAGTCCCAGTCCGTGTTCTCCTGGACTTGGTACCGGTAGTTTTACTTTGACAGACAAAGTCCAAGTGTGCTTTGGTTCCAAAAACAAACAAACCGACTGGTGGACCAACATGGAAACGATATAATCTTCTTGTAAACAGACGTCTTTTTGAAAATATTGCTGTGGCGTAAGCGGAGCAGCGTTTCCAGCTGACAAGCTGTGAGGCTCACCGACTGCGGCCATGCCCCCTGAGGGCAGGTTGGCCTCCTTGATGCAGCGGCCCCTCCAGTAGGCGGCCAGGATGGCCTCGGCGTGGCTGAGCGAGCCGTCAGCGTAGCCACAGGCCAGCTCCCCCACTGAGTGTCCGACGATCCCGTCAGGCTGCAGGCCCAGCTTGGAGAGCAGGTCGATCTGAGCGATCTGTGGAAGGAGACATGCAGGTCCATCACTACGTCCAGCCACAGGGGGGGTCCTGGGAGGAAGAGCCGACTCCTGATCCAACAAATAACTGGAGAATTGTTCAGGTTCAGTCCTTCTAAAGTGTCAATATGTCCAGGTTATTTAATGTATTTCATCTCACAACATTGAAATTAAATTTCAGGGAGTAACGACGATCCATCAGGAGGAGACAAACAACAAAGAGTCCCTCTGCTGAGAAAGCACTGGGCGGGGACGCCCAGGATTACTCAGCACTCCATTACAACACACCACAGAGAAAGCCATGTGTGCACAGGGGTAATATGCAAACTGTGAATGAAAAGCCAGTCCAGCAGGTTCCAGACAGGAGGATAGGACCGATCCTACCTCTGCTGGCAAAGTAGGAAGTGAAAGATAACATACTCAGACCTGGATTGCCATTTGAATTCTATCTAGTTTATCTATTAATGGTCAGCGGAGATGACCACTACCCCTCTACCGACCGAGTGGGAATGTGTTGGCTGGAATACGTCAGACGGAGAGCACGCGCTGACAGACTGACGTGGTACCTGGATGGCGGCGAGGCCCACGAAGGCGTGAACCGTGTCCTCAAAGGTGGAGTCATCGGCCTCCATCAGCAGCCGAGACACCACCAGGCCCGTGGGCTGCAGCGCCACGTCCGACCGCAGGATGGAGTCTCGGAAGTCTGGCAGCTGCATGAGGCTGCGGCCCATACCGGCCCACTGCGTGCCCATTCCTGACACACACACACACACACACACACACACACACACACACACACACACACACACACACACACACACACACACACACACACACACACACACACACACACACACACACACACACACACACACACACACACACACACACACACACACACACACACACACACACACACACACACACACACACACACACACACACACACACACACACACACACACACACACACACACACGAATTAATGTGCTGAAAAGTGTTTCCACAGATTCAATGTTTTAACTCTTTCTTAAAAAGCAATTGGTCATTCCAGTGTTTCCTCTACATTCATTTAGGAGTGGCGGGCCGACATTCTGGGGGGGTGCAGGGGGGTGGGGGGGTTGGTGGTGGGGGTGGAGTTATTTAATGGTTTCCACTTCCCAGAATGGACGTTAACAAATCAATAGGGACTAGATGATCTATAGCAGCTGAAAAAAGGCCTTCTTTTGCACCATAATGCTCGTCTAGTGAAAAGTGAAGTAGAGCAGTAAACTCTACTGCTGAGATGACAGGAGGTCAGAGCAGGGCACAGAGAGTTCACTTCTAAACACCAGCAGCAGCTTCAGGTACGAACACAAAGATTCACTGGTTTCCTGCTACTGTCAAAATACCAACACATAGAAAGAGTTTATAGTTAAGAGGGGGGGGGGGGGGGGGGCAGTTTTTTTGTTTGGGGTATTTGAGTTTTTCTGAGGATTCCTGCTTTGACATTTACGTTTTTCTCATTTTCATGTTACGGACTTATTCCCCGAGTCACACAGAAACACGCACCCCTCCAGGACGACTGACTAAAGGCCCCTTCATCCTCCATAAGAACGAGAAGAAAGTTGGGCAGTGACGGTCCTGCTGAACAAAATGACCTAATTTCCTTCGTCCAGCTCCTTCTGGCTGAAGACATTAGTTTCAGCTCTACCAACCGTCCTGGCTGAACTATGTAGGAGCTGCTCTGCTGAAACTTCTGCTCTACAGTGTGCTGCTCATGCGTGTTCCAGTTCGCTCATGACTATCAGTCATATTTTAATCATATTTAGCTCGTAACATCACTACTGTACAAGCGCCGCAGCTCATTAAAATGTGGGAGTGTAGGCTTTTACAGGATGCACCTGAACGCATCACGAACAGCTGTCAGCTCCTGGAGTTAATACCGGGTCAACATGGCGCTCGGACAACAACTCTCTTTTATTACTGAAACAGTTTAGAGAAATGTATTTCTGAAAGCACTGGAGGACAGAAATAAACTGTGCAGTTGAAAAGTTTAAACGCCGCATCACAGACGTGTGGCTGCTGTGAGGGGGCGTGGCCTGCTACGAGGGGGCGTGACCTGCTACGAGGGGGCGTGGTCTGCTAGTTCGGCAGCTTCTTATCGGCGTATGAACAGTCCTGCCGAAAAAGCTTTTTTTTTCGTCAGCTGGCTGACGTCACTGCCAAACTTTGTTCTTGTTCTTATGGGTTCAAAAAGGGAGGATGCAGGGGCCTTAATCCTGACATGAAGAAGCCGGAGAACCTGGAGAACACCGACCAAACACCGGGGGACATCGCACCCCGCATCATTCTGTCCATGAGCCGAGTGCAGCAGCACTTCGGGGGCCTCTGGTTAAATGTTTACCAGCTGTGTTTCATGGTTGGTTGACGCGTCCGTTTTCTCACCTGAACAGACGTACCACAGCGGCCTGGCGGCGGCTGCGGCCTGCTGCACCTCCGTGATGCTGCTCTGAGAGCCCACCACGGCGTAGCCTCGGTACGGCATGATGGCGGGGGACGCCCCCGACACCTCGTTCAGCAGAGACAGGAAGCTGTCGTCCGCAGTGTGCTCCCTCCCCCGGGTGAGTATGGCGTTTACTGCGGCCTCGGTGCGGCCACAGGCCTGGAGCATCCTGGGATGGGACCTCTGTGGGGGGGAGGCAGCCAGTCTCTCTGCCGGACGGAGGATCACGTGAACATTCGAACCTCCGAATCCGAAGGAGTTGACGCCTACGAAGCCTCCTCGGACAGGAATCGGTCGGTCGACGACCTGCAGCCGACCGTCCGTGAGCGCCGGGATGTCGGGGTTCGGAGTGTTGAAATGCAGGTTGGGAGCCCAGACGCCATGCTCCAAAGAAAGCACCACCTGCAGAACACACAGAAACTAGTTCAGCAGTAATAACAAACTCTGGGACGTCTAAAGAAAAAGCAGTGGCGCTGCTGAACAGCCCGATTATCACCCTTGTAACACTTGGATGCAGGAACGACTATTTGGAAAGAGCTCAGTGAGCAACAGACATTCCATATAGAGTTTTAGAAAGTTCAGAAGGAGTCAGTTGAAGTTTGAACAAGAATATTGAGTAAAGCGTGGATGGTACACAAGTCCTCTCTCTCACTAAGCTTCTCCACACTTTAAGGGAACATGAAGGGTTGAAACACTGAAGCTGGAAGGTATCAGGTAACAGGAAGTGACTGCAGTAGATTGTTTGGAGACGTCAGTAATACAGTCCACTCCTCTGGGCCTTGGCCGACTCGTCCATCAAGGATCAGAAAGGCCTCAGAACTTGAGAAGTTGTGAGCGTCTGGCTCATGTTGGACTTTGGAGTCGGTATGAATCAACCTCCTGCAGCGTGAATGAGGAACTGTTACACTTATTAAAGTTAAAGCTAAATAATTAAACTCTCAGTGAGGTGATATGGAACAGCTAACTCCTCCACTTCTGTCTGTTAATACAGGACCTGAAGGGCCGGACCAGATACCACCCCACTTACTACCTTCAATAGCCCCGCCAAGAAAAGCCTCCAGGAAAGACCTGATGGACCCACGTGTTCATTAGTGAAGTGAGTGGTACGTTTCTCACAGTCAAACTTCTGTAGAACTGTTAAGGTTGAGTTACCCGGATGGTTGAGTTACCTCTCTGAGGTCACTGTGAGCTGATGGAACACATGATGAAGGTGTTCACAGTCCTCACTAATGCTCCAGACCGCAGGAAACTCACTCCTCATTTTCTATTTCCAAACTTTTTTAGTTTGATGTACCATAATCCTACAAACCCCAAGACAGCCAGATTATTGAGGGCCATCTTGTTCATCATGTGACCTATCCCTCAGCCATCATGTGACCTATCCCTCAGCCATCATGTGACCCATCCCTCAGCCATCATGTGACCTATCCCTCAGCCATCATGTGACCTATCCCTCAGCCATCATGTGACCTATCCCTCAGCCATCATGTGACCTATCCCTCAGCCACTCACTCATCCTGGTCAACAAACACCAGCGACCGAGAGCAAACGCTCCGTTCTGCCCCAGAGCTCCGCCCCCGTCCAGAGGGCCTCCCCAAGCCTCCACTGGGCAGACAACACGACGACTCTGGCCACCACGCAATAATCTGTTCAACAATCCACCAGCAGATGGAGCCTGCAGGTAAGTGTGCTGTGATGGAGCAGCAAAATCAGAGAGCAGGACTCCTCCACTAACAGCCCCGGTCCCAGAGCGACAGCTCACACAGGCAGAGCAGAGCAATGTTGGGAGGACGCCTGGTTCGTGAAGCTCTGTGTCCTTTAATGTCCACATACTTCATGTGACCATCTGTTGCCAGTGGTTGATTGGTGGTTAATAAAGGGTCGTTTCACGTGGATACGACGCTCTGGATTTGCTCCACAGATACACATGTTGTCTGAAACCTGTAGAATTCAACCAACATGACTTTGTTGGTCTGTCCAATCAGGTTAAAATGGAAAAAGGGTCCCGAGTCCCTGACAAGAGCAACCAGCCCTGCTGTGTGTGAGCAGGCCTGCGAGCAGTGCCTTAAGTGAGCCGGTATGCACCAGTACGCAGTACCGGCACTTTTAAATTTCACCCCTCAGCGTACCGGGACTTTTTTCGAGCGTACGACGCGTAACGGAACTTTTCCTAACGTCCAGACTGTCAGCCACTACTTGTTTCACACTTTGAACTCGGCGGCTTAAACAACGAGGCTGATTGATGGATTTTTACTGGTGAACCAGCTTCAGACCAACAATACATGGTGATGCGTTCAGGTGCATCACGTAACTCTGCCCTCCGGGGCTGACCAGTCGTCCTCAGAGGAAAGTCTCTCCTCATAATCAGCAAATACTTTATGAGCAGAGAATGAGTATTTTTGCAGTAATTCACTTGCCCTCTCTCCCTCTCTCTCTTTCCCTCCCGTCCGCTGCCTCACCAGCAAGCAGTGTTTAAAACCCGTAAAAAAAAAAAAGAATTGAAAAAATAAAAGTAATGCCACAGTCCTGATGTCCTGTTACAGCGTGGACACCTGTGCTTTTTATTTTTATTTTTTTACAAGTGTGGCCTATACTAAACTTTCGTTTTAGATTTGGTGCAGCTTATGTTCATTTTTTTTTTAAATAGTGTCCACTGTACTGTCTGTGCCCCATATCAATGTGATCATTGACAACATCAACATTTTTCACAATTACACACTTAAATCACACCCAATACACATATTGCTGTACAGGCAGGACATTTACTAAAACATCTAATCTAATTGTTTCCAGCAAACTGCACCTCGTCCCTGTCCTGTCCATTCCAACATGACCCTGTACCACGGTGTCAGTTTTCTAATGGATTCACTGCAGCCTTTTTGTTTTCACAATCACGCACAAGAAATCACACCCAATTGCTGTCAAGGCAGATTTTTAAAACTTACCTTAAAAAACCTAATCATTTTCAGTGAACTGCACTGCATTCTTGTTCTACATACCCCCAGGTTCCTCTGTGTCAGTTTTAATTAATTCACTGCAGCTTTTTTCACAATTAGACGCTTAAATTACACCCAATACATGTACTGCTGTACAGGCTGATAAAAAAAGGAGTTTTTAAAAATCTGCCAACATTTAAATAAATATGCCATTAGTCACAACACACATATGTATATATTAGGGATGTCCCGATCCGATCGGTAGATATCGGATCGGGGCAGATATTAGTGATTTGTGAGTGATCGGGGATCGGTGCATCCAGCCGATCACCCCGCCGATCTAACAAAACATAAATAAACGCGGTCCACAACATGCCCTAATAACCACAACAATCAGGGACTAGAAGCTCCGGTAGAGCTGCAGAAGCTAGAAGCAGGTGGAGCAGGGCCATAGACCTATAAAACTAGAGTTATATATCGTGGTTTATGTGTTTAAGTGCAGGAGTCTACTTCTAAATTTCTATGTGGTCTGTCTTCTGCTTTTTTATTGTGTTTGGTGAGTCACAGCGCCCCTAAAGGCCTGGCATGTGTACTACATGCCCTGAAGCCTCGTGTGGAGTCGTGTTCATAGTGAGATGTGGACGGTTTGTTGGGAGAAGGACAGGGAGGACAAAGATCGTTTTTTCGTGGTGTGGATGTTCCCTCAGTTTACAACAACAACTAAAGAGAAAGAGAAGAATTTTGATTTAAATAAGTGAGTTTTACAATAATGTCTAGCTAAACAAAGCTTCTGCTAATAGTGCTTTTAGCTTCAGACATCTTAGCTGCTCCAAAAATAGACTATTGAGTATATCTGCAATAGTAATGTGAGTATCGGATCGGGAAAGTATCGGTATCGGCCGATACTCAATTCTGAAAAATCGGATCGGTATCGGGGACAAAAAAGTGTGATCGGGATATCCCTAATATATACACACACAGAATTACATATATATATATACAGTATATATATGCCTTATTTTGCACTGAGCATCTGCCACCCAAAATGTCTGTGCGCGCAGCTGAATATCATGTTTTTTGTCCATATTTGTTTGAGAGACTGACAGCATGTCACCCAGAGGAGTACCGGCACCTAAAGCACTGCCTGCTCCAGAGACTGGAAGAGCGATGGGTGGATGGGTGGATGGATGGGTGGATGGGTGGATGGGTGGGTGGGTGGATGGGTGGGTGGATGGGTGGGTGGATGGATGGATGGAGTGATCACTGGCTTTATTGGGGGCGTGTCACTTGGTCAGGTTGTATTTACAGTCATAGACAGTCAGAGCACAGGATTTTACTGCTTCTAGGTCTGACACATTTCAAAATGAAAGTAAGATAGCAAGTACACCTGTCTGATCTGCGGAGTACTCTGGCCGCGTGTACACCACAATGTTTGGGAAACAATGAAGGGAGAAACTGCACCACTAGTTGGTGCGGTTGGTTGTTTATGTGATGAAGCCACACACAGATGTCTGCTGCATGTGTGTGTGTGGCCACCAAGTTGGATTGTTATTACGGTGACCATCAAAATAAAACCACCAAGTTGGATTGTTATTACGGTGACCATCAAAATAAAACCACCAAGTTGGATTGTTATTACGGTGACCGTCAAAATAAAACCACCAAGTTGGATTGTTATTACGGTGACTGTCAAAATAAAATCACCAAGTTGGATTGTTATTATGGTGACTGTCAAAATAAAACCACCAAGTTGGATTGTTATTATGGTGACTGTCAAAATAAAACTACCAAGTTGGATTGTTATTACGGTGACTGTCAAAATAAAATCACCAAGTTGGATTGTTATTATGGTGACTGTTAAAATAAAACTACCAAGTTGGATTGTTATTACGGTGACTGTTAAAATAAAACAACCAAGTTGGATTGTTATTACGGTGGTATCATGCCAGGCAGCAGTGTTTCAGAGGCGCTGCGATGTCCCAACTCCGAAAGAGTCGGAGCGTTTTTGAAAACTTCCACCTTGGGTAGCCGTTCTCAAAAAGTTGCATTTGCAGCAGCCTGAGCACCGTTGTTGTGTAAACTGACACACAAAGCGTGACGCAAGTTTTCTATTGTCACTTGAAAACGTTGTTGTGTAAACGGGGCACTAACCGACTGTCAGTGTGTCAACCTCACCTTCGCCAAGGCAGCCAGACCGGACGCTGGTTCTGGATGGCCCATGTTGGACTTGGTGGAACCAATCAACAAGGGCTCCTTCCTGGACTCACAGAACACACCGACAATACCGTTCACTTCCTGTGGATCCCCAACCTGTTGGAGGAAATCACATATACTGCAGAGGTAAGGTACTTCAATAAGTATCAGTACACCCTAGCAACGATCAGAAGATGCGGTTAAAGAAACGGACCTTTGTTCCGGTGCCGTGGGCTTCGATGTACTCCACCTGCTCGGGTGTTATATTTGCCTCCTGGTAGAGGGAACGAACCAGCCTCTGCTGCATGTCACCAGAAGGAAACGTCACCCCTGAGGAAGCAGGAAAATACTCCTCAGTGGAGGCGGAGTCTCAGCATCAGGACCTGACAGTGCCTTGGCCCGGAATGTTCCCGCTCACCTTGCTCTTTATATCCGTCAGTGTTGTTGCCGGCATTGATCACTGTTGCGTAGACTCTTTTAGCCAGAGATCGCTTGGTCAGTAGCACGGAAACCGCTGCTTCAGACCGGCAGTATCCATTTCCTGGGAGAAAATACAAACAGTCAATCTGAAAGTCCATATGAACACGTGCAAGGACGTGTCAATAAAACTGCCACTACAATTTCATTTAACGTCAGAACGGCTCTGAACTGTGGTTTAAAGTCTGCCGCTGGACAACAACGCCAAACACCATTTACCTGAGGAGTCGAAGGACTTGCAGGTTCCCTCCGGGCTGAGCATGCCCAGTTTCTGGAACTGCACTGAGGTGTTTGGCTTGAGCAGCAGGTTGACCCCTCCAACCACAGCCCCCTCGCAGTGGCCCTGCCGAATGGCGTGAAAGGCATTTTCTAAGGCCAGCAGGCTGGAGGAGCAGGCTGTGTCGATGGCGAGGCTGGGGCCTGGGGAGGGAAGCAGGAAGCTCCACTGAGACTCACAATGGGAAATGATCGACCTCCACTACAAATGAGGAATCCCTGTAAAGCTAGACACTCAATGTTTCACATCAAACGTGAAACAATAGTGTCTTACATGGTGGATACCGCTCTGATGTCAGCCAAATTAAAAGTGGAAAGTGTTTTTTACAAAATGGCAGAAGACAGACTGGACACAGCACCGGCCTGTCCTCAACATAAAAACAAACGGTGGACATCAGACGGATTTGAACCAGCATCCCTCACCGCTGAAGTCAAAGAAGTAGGACAGTCTGTTGGCCAGCATGGCGCGTTGGCAGCCCGTCATGCTGTAGCCCAGGAGCTCCTCTGGATCTCTGCTGAAGGCCTCGCCTGCCTCCGAGCCGCTCACCCCGACGTAGACGGCCATCTTACTGCCCCGCAGTGCCGCCGGACTCAGGCCTGCAGCACAGTTTGGCTTTTTAACTTTCAGTCCACATTTCTTCAGCAAGCCTCACAAAGACGATGAAAGAATAAGAAGAAAGAGAGAAGCTCTGCAGTGTCATGAAGGGATCTGGGCTCAGACGTCACGCTGTCAAAAAGCTTCACAGTGTCTGAAAACCTCTTCTACTACTCTGCACTGGACCCACACGAGGAATCCATCACGCTTTAGTCAGGCCATAGTCCATAGATGTTTAAAGCATGTCTGACTCACAGAGTCGCTGTGGGAGACAGAAGACTTTACTTTGGACAACCACCTCAACGGAAAGGATCCGGGTTGGACCACAGAGCTGATTTGTTTAAAAGCAGCGTCAAAAAATCGGTCCCAGATTTCTGGAGGAGGGTCAGGATCAAAACAACAACCTGTTTTAGTTTCATCGGGACAAAAGATAAGTAAGATCCAGTCATGATCTTAGATCCTCTCAGCAGTTGAGCAATGGCTGTGATCAACCTGCAACTTTGGCAAGTAGATCTGGACTTCATCTTTGCAAAACAGTGAAAAGAAATACGATGATTCTTCACAACGGACTGCTGGGTAGCGTGTCCACAGAGAGTATTAGAGGCCTATTCTGGAGCCCTGCAGGAGAGTGGGGCCGTCAATGAGGAGTAATCCCCGAGCTGAACAGGAAAGCTTCTGTCTGTCAGATCAACTGGAACCATTTCAGAGCTTTTAGAGTCCACACAGGATTCCAGACAGGAAAGCAGAATAGTGTGGTGAACTGGATCAGAGAGAGCAGTCTGGTCTAAAAGCACTAAAGCAACCGAGTGTCCTGCAGCGACAGTTAAGAGAAGTATCATTAAAAACTCCTAAAGGGGCAGTTTCACGACTGTGACGGGCCTGAAAACCAGATCCAAACTGTTCAGAAATACTAAAATGATCCACGTCTGCAATTGGTTAAAAACAGCTCTCTCCAAAACTCTGGATAAAAACTGGAGTTTAGAAATGGATCTAAAATGGGAGAAAACAAGATGCTTCTTCTTTAAAAGAGGTTGCACAACAGCATATTTAAAAGCTTTTATTGTCTTGTACATGTGTTACAGCAGCTTTATGACAAGCAGTTATGACGGTGTATAACCCAGGACTTCGGATTACTTCTTAAAACACCACAGATACTTCATCAAGATGGTATAAACCTTTAAAACACAAACTTTTAACCTTCAATGAAGCTCTCTGTCAGTTCATACATCTTTTAAAAGGCACCAAGCACACGCTCAGATTACATTCCAGCTTCCATCCCCCTCTTTTCTTACCTCCGTCCACAATGGCCTCATAGGTGGTCTCCAGCAGGAGGCGGAGCTGGGGGTCCATGGTGTTGGCCTGTTTGGGGTGCACTCCAAAGAAGGCTGCGTCAAAGTGGCTGATGTCTTTGAGTTTACCGTTCCTCTTTGGAAGACCGTAGAGACCTTGGACCCAGAGGACAGAGGGAAGATTCAGGAAGGCAGCAGGAGGTCTACGTTGACCTCACAGCAGGTCAGTCGTCAACAACTCAGGATCGAAGAGGGCGAGAGAGGACCCACTGCTCTGAGAGTTAATGTCAATAGCTTTTTAATAATCCGCCTTTTTAAGAGGTGTTGACTCAATACAAGACAGAGGAAACGCTCTCCATGGTGTTGTGTCCTACAGTAGTAATTGTCTGTCTCTGTGTCTCACCTCGTGTCTCCAATGAACCAATGTTCCACCTGTGTCCACCCCTTCCTTGTGTATTTAAACTCCTCTCCCTCTGTTGTCCTTGTCGGATCGTCAACATGTCTTGTCTCCTCGTCAACTTGTCTCGCCTCTGGTCGTCGTGTCTCCTGGGGTTCCCTGGACTTTTTGTTACAATAAACCGGTTTTTAACGGAACCGGCTGAGTCAGCGTTTGGGTTCCACCCTGCACAACCCCGACAGTAAGAACTTGTGATGTTTGTTGGTGGTGTCTGACATGATGAAGGCTGGAGTTAAAACCAGCAGCTAATGATGAGGTAATGGACATGTGTGTATGAGAGTTTATCTAGGAATGTTGTATGGTCACATATAGGGATGTCCCGATCATACTATTTGGCCCCCGATACCCATCCGATTTTTCAGAATTGAGTATCGGCCGATACCGATACTTTCCCGATCCGATACTTACATCACTATTGCAAAGATACTCAATAGTCTATTTTTGGAGCAACTAAGACGTCTGAAGCTAAAAGCACTATTGGCAGAAGCTTTGTTTAGCTAGACATTATTGTAAAACTCACTTATTGAATCAAACTTCTTCTCAGAACGACTTAAACATAAAAGCTCTCAGGCTCCAATGTAACTTCTTTGTGTATTAAATTTCAGTTTACCTTAAAGCAGTATGAGAGGTTTGACCTGAGTTATCACAAAACATTTACATTTCAATGTGAATTATAAACACTTGATTCCACATCAAAGTGGTAAAACCTGTTTGACAAAAGTACTCTGAACATAGTACTCTAAAAAACTTATTCAGAATATCCCAGTCTCCCTTCAAAGTAGAGGAACCTTCTGGGTTATTGTTTCACCATATCGCTGCCCTGTGGGGACTTTAAAGGGATCCTTTATTTTAAAATCCTTTATTTTAAAGCTTTTTTTTATTTAAGGCTTTTTCTTTAGTTGTTGTAAACTGCGAACACGTCGAAAAAAAACATATTTTTTCTCCCTGTCCTTCTCCCAACAAACCGTCCACACCTCACTCTGAACACGGCTCAACACGAGGCTTCAGGGCATGTAGTACACATGCCAGGCCTTTAGGGGCGCTGTGACTCACCAAACAACAAAAACGCAGAAGAAGACAGACCACATAGAAATTTAGAAGTAGACTTCTGCTATAAACACATAAACCACGATATATAACTCTAGTTTTATAGGTCTATGGCCCTGCTCCACCTGCTTCTAGCTTCTGCAGCTCTACCGGAGCTTCTAGGCCCTGATTGTTCTGGTTATTAGGTGACGTAGCGGACCGCGTTTTTTTTTTGCTTTTTTTAGATCGGCGGGGTGATCGGCAGGATTTGCCGATTCCTGATCACTCACAAATCACTAATATCGGCCCCGATCCGATATCTACCGATCGGATCGGGACATCCCTAGTTACATATACAGTTTTTTCATTACCATAATGATAGTATTCTAACATCCAATTATTTAGGTATATATTGTACTTGGGGGTAGAAGTAAACAAGTATTTTTACGTCTTTTCGCTCCCTTTCAAGCAAAGAAACTTATTTTGTTGTAATCAGTTGTTTCCTTTGTATTAATATGTTTTGTTTATATATGCCAAATTGGAGACTGTGATGGGAACTATGGATCAATTTCTGCTCCAAATGAATAAAATCAATCAAAAAAATAAATATATAAATTTGCTCCAGGTCAGTTTGGCTCCACGAGGGTTGATCTGGAATAATGAGTTTAATACTAATGCTCACGCTGACAGAACTGCAGAACCATGAATTAATGGAAGCAGAACCTCTCCTGTCGTCACGGTGATGAATTAATATTCCAACAGGAAACACACTCACACGGAGGAACCTCCGCCTCAGAACAAGTGGAGGTAAAATGTAAAGTAAAAGAAGAGCAGTGAGGAAGCTCTGCCTGGAACCGTTCTGCTGGAATAAAGTGAAAGCGACTCCGGTTCTATTGTCCCATGAATTATTCTGCTCTAATCTCACCAAGTCAGCATTAACAAGTCAGGAAGGTTCTGGCTTTGGCTGCAGCAGCAGTGTTGCTGTGAGCTGCTGGATGGGTTGGAATTCTTCATAATCTCAGAGATTAACTGCTCCATCCATCCATCCATCCATCTTCTCCCTCTTATCTGTTTCCGGGTGGTGGGGGTGTCAGTCTGAGCACCGTCACCCTGATCACATTGACCCATTAAGAACCTTCCTGCAGGTGGAGAGCCCACAGGAAGGTGGAGAGCCCACAGGAAGGTGGAGAGCCCACAGGAAGGTGGAGAGCCCACAGGAAGGTGGAGAGCCCACAGGAAGGAATAACTGCTCCTCTATGGTAAAGTCAGCTGCTCTGCAGGGTTTCTCCCTCCTGATTGGTCACACGCTGCAAGCTCCGCCCCTTTCATGATCCTGCAGGGAAATTCTTAGTCGTGTTAATGCTGATCAGGATCGCGACGTCTGGATAAGTTAACCAGGAAACAGAGAGATCCTGGATATGTTGATCCCGGGTCGTCACGTTGACCAGAGGACCGTCAGTAAACCATGTGGAGCAGAACTCACTGGGGGAAACTCCACCAACCTGAAGCCACACTGACACACTTCTCATCTAGAAATACATGTGAAGGTAAACAGTGAGGTTGTTTTATAAAATAAACCACCGCGATTCAACTAAACCTGGAATAAAATAGAAGCTCAAGAAAACTTTCTCTGAACTGTTAGAAGATTGACTCTATCGACTTTGACTCCCTGATAAATATTCAATGTCCTGTGTGCGCGTGTGCGTGTGCGTGTGCGTGTGCGTGTGCGTGTGCGTGTGCGTGTGCGTGCGCGTGTGCGTGTGCGTGTGTGGGGCATCACCTGGTTTCCACCGCCGGTCGTCCTCTGTCACCATGTCCACTCCATTGATGAGGTTCTCCCAGAACTCCTGCAGGTTCTCAGACTCGGGCAGACGGCCTGAAATCCCAGCGATGACGATGTCCTCCATGCTGCGGAAGAAGAGTCCAGACGGAGGACACTACGTCAGCAACTTCAAGAAGACCGATACTGTACTGACTGCTACTGCGACGGGGAAGAATAACAATGAACTGCTGCTCAGGTTCCAAAGAACGCAGCAGATGAATGTTTTCAAGAGGAGCATCATACTCATCAGGTTCTCCTGGTAAAACCTGCCGCCACTGAAGAGACAGGGTGACCAAGACTGGATCCTGTCCTGAGAGACTGAAACCATTCCAGGGTCTCAGAGTCCTGATCTGATCCAGGCTCACCTGGACAGTGACGAGTCCCTCACAGACACACAAATGTCCACAGGGAGGACATCTTTAGACGTGGCTTGTGTTTGGCTGGTGATATCAATGATCACAATGAAGTTATATGTTGCACAGAACAACTGGATATGGAGGATGAAGTTCCTTCCCTTATGCTGGTGGTAACGTCCCCATTTCAAGCTGCGTACATCGGTCCCTATGTAGTATCTGAGAAGGTATCTGAGCTGAATTACTTCATGGAACACCAGGTAGACAAATCGACACAACTCTGCCATCTTAATATGGTCAAACCTCATTCTCAACATGAAAAGCAAAGTCAGACCGGGGATGACTGCTGTCCTCCAGCCCTGCTCAGTTGTCCCCCAGCCCTGCTCGGTTGTCCCCCAGCCCTGCTCGGTTGTCCCCCAGCCCTGCTCGGTTGTCCCCGGTCGTCTGCGAAACCTGGAGAACTTATTGTCACACTTGACTTAGTCCAAAAAATCTGGGATTTGTGTTTGGTTGGTGGCATTCCTGTTTGCACAGACAACATTGAGTATGACATAGATTTTGATTCTATCACACTACGTTTTTATCGCATATCACCAGGAAAATCAAGACATCTTGACTCCACGATGGCGTGCACGTTACAGAACAATATGGTTTTCCTCTCGTCTTCCTCTAGTTGGGCCTCTCCGGGTATCCTGGAGCTGAAGTCAGATGGTACTCCTTGGTTCTGCACAGACTTGGTCAAAGTGAACAAAGTTCCTTTGCGTTGCCACGGATGGACGCCCGCCTTGATCAGCTGGGGTCTGCCAAGTTTGTGATTAAGTTTGATTTAGTTCAAAGATATTGGCATGTCACCTTCCTGTGGGCTCACCACCTGCAGGAAGGTTCTTAATAGGTGCATTGTGATCTGGGTGACGGTGCTCAGACTGTCACCCCCGCGACCCGGAAACGGATAAGCGGAAGAAAATGAATGAATGAATGAATGAATATTGGCATGTTTATGTGACTGAGAGGGCCTCTTATCACCATCAGGACAGTATTCTTAAATAGTTGGCCACTTGGTCTAAGAAATGCATCTGCAACCTTTCAGTAAATAAAGAATTGCATGGCGGACGGGCTGAAGGGGTGTTCAGTTCACTTGGACCATCTGGTCCACTCCAGCGGCACAGAGCATCCAACGCCTCCGTAAACTGCTTAACTGGTCAGCAGAGGCAAAACCGTCAACTACTGGGGCATGTGGTCGTCCAACGATACGTAGCATCTGTCCAGTGCAAGGTGTTGGCTGTTAAAAAGTTTCCCAAGCCTACAGCTGAAATAGAGCTTCAATTCAATTCAACTTTATTTATATAGTGACAAATACAACAGTCATTTCAGGGTACCTTTACAGAGAAAACCCAAGAAGTCCACATGAAGAAGCAGGAGCACCTGTAGAAAGGAAGAACCCTGCAGGACCAGGCTCAGAGGGACAGACTTCCTGCTATCCCAGTCGGGGTGAGGGGACAGAAGGAGAGAGAAGGAGAGGACAGACGGACTGAGACTGACATCCACTCGCTGCAGACGGATCAGAGCAGGAGACTTCAGACCAGCTTCCTTCATCTTATAGGATACTACAACAACTTTTGTAAAAACTTCTCAACAGTTGTTTTTCCAACGACGGACCTCCTGAAGGCTTTGGACAGATGTGTCTGGTCAATTCTGTCTTGTGTTGTTGTCTCATGTTTTACCAGCTCCACAGTTTGACAAGGAATTATCTCCAAGTCGATGCTAATGGACAGTGTGTCCCTCCAGCTGTCCTTCTGCAGGGGGATGAGGACCTGGGGTTCCTGAGACCAGTAAGCTTCTTCTCCAAGAGGTGGAGCCATTGCCAGTTTAATTATCGGAAGATGGTGCTAGAGCAAGGCGCCGTCGCAGGAGCTCTCCTGTGCACAGTCTGTTTTAAGTCTGTAGTCGTCATTGGACCACTTGCCCCTGTAAGCTACTGAGACACTTCTGAGGACCCGGGAGGAAGTTAGTGGACTGGCACTGCGTCCCCTACTCGAGGCAAGCGAGGCCAGGAGTCAGGCTACGAAGACTGGGTGGAGGCTCCATCAGTCATTGTCAAACAATACGGAGGACCTGCTGAGCTGCATCCGGACCCGGCGCGAGGCCCGGGACGTGCTCTGTCTTCTGCCTGACAGACGTGGCTTTACAGCCACCGGGCTTCTCTGTCCACCGCTTGGACAGGGTGAAAGAGCTCACCGGGACATCGAAAGGAGGAGGTGTGTCTTTTCTCGTAAAACAACTCTGGTGCACGGATTGTGCCACCGTACACAAAACTTGCCATCCTGACCTAGAACGTATCATTTCCTTTGACCTGCCCCGGGGGTTCTCCGTCATGGTTCTGTGGGGCGTTCACATACGCCCACGGGCGGACACTCCGGCTTCCTTGAGTGAACTCGGCACTTTGCACACATTAGAGAACTCCCATGCCGACGCTACGGTTATAGTCGCTGGTTATTTTAATAAAATGTCAATTTAAAACTGCTTTTCCCAACAACTCCCAGCATGTTAACCAAACAACTAGAGGAACCACATCCTGGGTCACTGGGGCCGGAATGTAGAGTCTGCTTATCGATCCAGCCTCACACCAGATCACTCCTCTGTACTACTTCTTCCTACATACATACAGAGCAGTAAACAATCAAAGCCTACATTATGTGTTCAGTGTTGGACAAAGGACGAAGAAATTCAATTACAAGCAGCCCTGTCGTGATAATAAGTCAATTAATTTGCAGGATAATTAAAAATGATCTGGATCAGTTTTCCAGGCTGGAGAAAGTTTCCTTTACCAAAGACGTCACTGTGAGCGGCGCTCACTCTGCTGTTAGTGAGCAGCTCTCACAGTTCACCATTGTTTCAGAGAGTTGCCAGATCCCCATAGAGCCTTCCAGTGAAAACCCGGTAAGGCTCACTGTAAACGGGTCTTCACATGTCGGGGGAAAACAGCCAATCTGGCAACAGCAGCCCCCAGAGTGGCTCCGCCGCCTACGTCACCAACATGTGAAGCATCACGACCAAAACAAGTAGAAGACAGCAGCTCTACCTCAGACTCTGTCTCCACCATTAATACTTCATCTTCCTATGGTTACAGTACTTTCTGGATGACAAGCCACTACTTCTTTTTCTTCACAAGCTTTGAAGGACGACTCGGCCGACTCGGCTTTTTAAGGGTTAACAAGCTTCATGCTGCTGATACTGGGTGATATGTTCAGGTGCATCACGTAACTCCAAAGCTCGCAGCAACATATTGAAAAACTAGAAAAATTACAATTTGTAATATTCTTAAGAAATCAAAGTTTATTCATCTTTAAAAGGGCATACTTGCATTATTATACCATTATTAATATATTAGTGGAAAAATGGTATCAAAACGGCAATATTATCGTTTATCACAATAATTTCTGGGACAATTAATCGTCCAGCAGAATTTGTTATGGTGACAGGCCGAACTCCACGGATACTACAGATTGGTCTGTATTCCATTCTGAAAACTTAAGATGAGTATTGTGATACTCATATTAAGTTTGCATTGACTGCTGTGTTCCACAGAAGGTCATAGTCCAAAGCCGCGGTACAACGCGGATGTGAAAAGGACAATTCCACAGTGGACGGAGGTGTTTAAACCTGGAAATGCTGCAGCTTCTAATCTGTCCAGATGTCCATTGGAACGGTCCACTAACACAGCTGGACCAGCCCATGGAGCCAAGACAGAGGGACATTTCATGGAGGGAGACCCTCGACGTATGTGGCAGGGGTTAAACTCCATCATCACTTGGACACCGAGACAACTGAGACAACTGAGACAACCGACATCTTTGCCAAATGAACTTAATGAGTTTTATTGTCACTGTGACGTTGCTTGTCCTGCCTGGAAGGAGCAGAATGTCTTTACCGTCCTTCAGGAGGACGTCCAGAGGGTCCTCTCCAGGACTAAAGTTAGGAAAGCTCCTGGTCCGGACCGTCTTCCTCCTCCTTTCCTTAAACTGCTCTCAGCAACTGGCCCCTGTCCTGACAGGTCTTTTCAACATGTCCCTCAGGACGTGTTCTGTCCCACTGTGCTTTCAGAGAGCAGTAATACCTCCACCCGCGACGTGTCTGAATGACTGTCGGCCAGTGATGGAAACCTTTCAGCGGGTGGTGCCGGATCATATCACAGATCAGATCCGTCCCAACAGAAGTGTTGAGGACGCCATTTCCTTTGCTCTGAACTCTACAAGCTCCTTGACAATGGAAATCATGCGCTGGAATGTTTTGGACAGTTTAGCTCTAAAATCCACGGTCGGGACACCGTCTCCTTCACTAACTCAAACACCTCAGACTTCATGAGGACATTTTCTAAATGGACTTTCAATTTTTGACTTTCCGTCCACAAAGGGTCAAAATCAGTGGTTGTATTTCTGATTTCCTCTACACCCTCAATAGTAACTCTACACCCTCTATAGTAACTCTACACCCTCTATAGTAACTCTACATCCTCCGTTGTAGCTCTGTATCCTCTATACCAGGGCTCCTCAACAGGAGCCACCTGTCCGGCCGGCGCCGGCCCATGAGCTGCACATCAAGGTGAAATAAAGAGGGATTGGTGGGGGAATGTGCTGCTCTACCTTGTTTGGACCTCATCCCACACCGTAGTCGGAGCCAGAGTCTGCGTGTGTCTGACGTCATTACGTCAAAGCTGCTCTGCTCGGACGTCCACGGATTTCAATTTAACGACCGGCGAAGTAGTCAAGATTAAAGAAACAACCTGAGCTGCTGATCTGTGACTGAACGGGTTAGTTTATATTACTGACCCATACCAGCTTCAGTTGATCTGTGACTAAACGGGTTAGTTTATATTACCGACCCATACCAGCTTCAGTTGATCTGTGACTAAACGGGTTAGTTTATATTACCAACCCATACCAGCTTCAGTTGATCTGTGACTGAACGGGTTAGTTTATATTACTGACCCATACATGACCTGCAGCAGACCAGAGCTGTGTGACGCTGCGTATCGTAGTTTTCTCTCATTAATCCGTCAGGAATGTGCTGAATCAGGAGAATTTGTTCTATTAGTTGTGTATTTTGCTGTGAGAGACGTGTCCAGCTGCCAGAGGACACCGAGCAGCAGAGGACATGAGAACCACCGTCTCAGGTGTGTCTGGTGAAGGCGGGTGTTTGTAACCAAGTTTAAAAACATGTGACTCCACCCCCCATGACTCCACCCCCCCCAGTTCTTCTCCCAGCAGCTACTGAACAGTGGACACACTCCAGAGCGCTCAGCATTCAGAGAACCTCCATGGAGTTGATCAGAGAGGAGGATGCTGCAGGGAGCGAATGCTGACACTCTGTAGAACACATCAACACATCACTACTAATCCACACGCTCAGTTACTAACTTCACCAGTACAGGTGGTTCTTCGTCTTCCTGAAGATTCATGATAAAAAGATGTTCCAGGAACATGAGGAACGTCAGAACTTCTTCAGATGCATCAGGTCACGTTAAGAATGTCAGGAAGGAACCCAGGAACTCATAGTGGTGGTGTGGGAACGCACCTTAAAGCAAGTGTCACTATCTGATAGTACTGCGACTAGAAGGGTGGAGGATTGGGTGGAGGATTGGGTGGAGGATGGAGTGGAGGATTGGGTGGAGGATGGAGTGGAGGATGGAGTGGAGGAAGGAGTGGAGGAAGGACTGGAGGAAGGACTGGAGGATTGAGTGGAGGATGGGGTGGAGGATGGAGTGGAGGATTGAGTGGAGGATGGAGTGGAGGATTGGGTGGAGGAAGGAGTGGAGGATGGAGTGGAGGATGGAGTGGAGGTTTGAGTGGAGGATTGAGTGGAGGATTGAGTGGAGGATTGGGTGGAGGAGTGTTCTTCACCTCTGATCTCTGACATAAAGAAACAGACTTTCTGATGAAACATAAATCAGAGGAATGTCCTCGTCTCATCACGTTTCTCTCTGATCGGTCAGTCAATTCATTCGTTTTGTTTATTTGGCTTCTATCTGGTGTATTAGAACACAAAGTACAACAATAGTACTAATAAGTTCATCTATATAGCAGTTTTTATACTTCAAATAATTAAAAACAATAAATGGATGAAATGAGAAGAGAAACCAAAGCAGCACTAAAACAACAATTATGGAATTTAAGACGTAACAAAGTGTAAATCTCTCCTGTATTTCTGTCTCCGTCTGTCTCTGTCTGTCTCCATCTGTATGTCTCTCTGTCTCCTGCTCCATCTGTCTCCGTCTGTCTGTCTGTCTCCGTCTGTATGTCTTTGTCTGTCTCCTGCTCCATCTCTGTCTGTCTCCGTCTCTGTCTGTCTCCGTCTCTGTCTCAGTGTGTAAATCATTAGATAGTTGGTTTTACACTTACTTTTACAAGAGTACTTTTCATTGAAAATCCCAGCTTAAATTATTACTACAACCACCTTGACTACTACTACTACTACTACTATAGTAACAACGATGATAACATCAATAATAACAGTAATAAAGGAAACATCAGCTGGAACATCGGATATTAAAACTACTTTTACTGACGTCATGAAAATAAACTGCGACGGTTCCCTTGGTTTATCATGATGCCCTGATTCTGGCCCTCTGGGGGAAATAGTTGAGGACTCCTGCTCTATAGTGACTCTGCAGTGACTCTACATCCTCAGTAGTGGCTCTGCAGCTTCAGTAGTGACTCTGCATCCTCTATATTCGCTCTACATCCTTCGTAGTGACGCTACATCCACTATATTGGCTCTACGTCCTCTATATTGACTCTAAATCCTCTACATTGAGTCTATACCCTCTATAGCGGCTCTATACCCTCTGTATTGGATCTACATCCTCCGTAGTGACTGTACATCCTCCGAAGTGACTCTACATCCATCGTAGTGACTCTACATCGACGCCACACCTTCTATATTGGCTCTACATCCTCCGTAGTGACTGTACATCCTCCGTAGTGACTCTACATCCATCATAGTGACTCTACATCGACTCCACACCCTCTATATTGACTCTACCTCCTCTGTATTGGCTCTACATCCTCTATAGCGACTCTACATCCACCGTAGTGACTCTACATCCTCTGTAGTGACTCTACATCCTCCGTAGTGACTATACATCCTCCGTAGTGACTCTACTTCGACTCCACACCCTCTATATTGACTCTACCTCCTCTGTATTGGCTCTATATCCTCGATAGTGACTCTACATCCTCTGTAGTGACTCTACATCCATCGTAGTGACTCTACATCGATGCCACACCTTCTATATTGGCTCTACATCCTCTGTAGTAACTGTACATCCTCCGTAGTGACTCTACATCCATCGTAGTGACTCTACATCGACTCCACACCCTCTATATTGACTCTACCTCCTCTGTATTGGCTCTACATCCTCTATAGCGACTCTACATCCACCGTAGTGACTCTACATCCTCTGTAGTGACTCTACACCCTCCGTAGTGACTCTACATCGACTCCACACCCTCTATAGTGACTCTACATCCTCTGTATCGGCTCTACATGCTCTATAGTGACTCTACATCTCCTCTGTTGAAGATCCATGAAGCTTTGACAGTAGAACTAAAGTATAGTTTCATTTGTGATGCCCAGCAGAGGCTCTCCTCTCCCAGCTGAAGGTTCTAAATGTTCCATTCAAAGTAAAAAAGGTTGAATCGTTAATCCAGTAAAATCTGAGTCTGCTCTTCTCACTTCAGCTGAGAAATGTAGAGTTTCCAACGTCTCCTCTTGGTGCGGTAAGCAGGATTAATTCCAAATAAAAACTGAAAGTAGTAAAAGTGACTCTTGTGTTGTGTTTTGGTGACGGTGCTGTGATTCTGTGTCGTGAGCTTCTTGTTCTCCCAGAGTGGAGAACATGTCTAGAATCCATGGTGGTTAAAACATATATTTCATAGCTAAAACCCCAGATTAAAGACACTATATATACATAATTGATTTAAAACACGGAGGCTGCAGCTGAAAGCCGAGTGCGCCGCTCTGGGAGGAGCAGACAGGATGGACTGGATTACATGTGATGTGGCACACTGAGTGTGAGCGCTGAGCCACGGCGAGGCGAGGCGAGGCGAGGCGTACCTGACCTGGATCACAGGTAAGCCTCCTCACTGCCGCCCGGCTCGTCACCACGCAGCCGGCACGGCTGCAGCAGCTCCACCTCGCCGCTCCTGCTCAACCGTGGTGACAAACCGGGTGATTGAGGGTTTAACCAGCAGCGTGCCACAACAAGACCCAACTGGAGAGGAAGAACCTGGAAGAACCTGCAGCCACGAGTGAGGAAGACTCAGGAACTCAATATCCTGTCATTCTACCGCTGAGTGCTGTGAAATATAGAGCGTTCTCTCCACGTGGAGCTGCTCCTTTCAGTCGGAGGTCTGCTGCAACAACTAAGTGAGGTGTGATCTTCATGTGAGACGTGCTGAGGGATGTGAAATACTTTGTGCTCACAGTCACGGTGGTAAAAGCTTCACTGTCCCAGTGCAGGACATTCATGTCCCCCGTCCCTTCTGACACTCTGACTTTTCCTGCAGACTCCAACCACGGCTTCTTCTCAACATTTCACCTGAATCTTTTCCTCGGAATCTGAAGACAAACGTCTGTAACACGACTGAGAGCTGGTGTGGAAGGAGAACATGTGGTGGATCCTTCTCAGGACCCGAGCACTGGAGCATCGAGGAGAACCTGCCACACTCCTGCTTGGGGTTCAGCCTCACTATTACTGGATTCCCACTGGATTCCAAAGTGATTTAAAGTCTTGAGCTCCTGGAGGACAAATGATGTGCAGCTGCCTCCTTCCTGTAAACAAAGAAACACGCTGGAGCTCCTGGACATCGTGTCCCTGAACCTCAGGAAGACGCACTTATCACTTTAAGACAAATGTATTTGTCTCATAAAGTTTACATCCAGCAAAGAAAGCTTTCAGAAAATAAGAGTACAAAAGAAAGCATAGACACAAACTAGAAAACTTCACATCACGATCATTCTGATTATTATTATTATTATTGTTGTTGTTTTATCAGGACGTTAATCTGCTGTGTGATGAGGAGTTCTGCAGATTACAGCAGATTATTGATGACCACACTGAGATAATAACACAGATGCAGAGCAGCAGGGCTTCATGTTCACACCACAACCAGCAGGATTACAAACAGAATGAGAACCTTCCAGACTCAGGTCAGGAACCGTTCTCCTCCTCCACCGGAACCCGGAGACCAAAGTACCAAACTTCACATCCCTCAGCCTCACGCGCTGCCACCAGCAGTGAAAGTGAACCGGGACACTGATAACGATGCTGCGGGACTCACCTGAGTGCCAACCCGTGATGCTGCTCGAAGAAAAGCTGCAATCCGAACACTTGTCTTAATGTTCCGGTTTGTTTGTTTTCTCTGCACGCGGAACGTTCCTCGTTTCCTGCTCGGTAGGTCTTACGATCCCGTTGGTGTTGGAGGTTGTTTTTTTTCTCCGAATTTAAATGTGTGACATTCTTCCTCCTAAACACGCCACATGGCCTGACAGTAGCCCGGCTGCGCAGTCCAATGAGAGCCGAGGCAGAGCCGCCGGATCCAGCCAGTGATGGAGGCTGTCGGCTGGAAGATGACAGAGGTTACTGCCGTTCACACGGCCAGGGGCGAGCCGCCGCGCGCTCAGGAGCCGGGCCTTTTCACTCACTCCACAGAGGACTCGGGTCTTATGACTCACTTCAACAAAGACTCAAATCTTATGAGTCACTCCCACACAGACTCAAATCTTATGGGTCACTTCAACAAAGACTCAAATCTTATGGGTCACTTCATCAAAGACTCAAATCTTATGAGTCACTTCAACAAAGTTCAAATCTTATGGGTCACTTCAACAAAGACTCAAATCTTATGAGTCACTCCCACAAAGACTCAAATCTTATGGGTCACTTCAACAAAGTTCAAATCTTATGGGTCACTTCAACAAAGACTCAAATCTTATGAGTCACTCCCACAAAGACTCAAATCTTATGAGTCACTTCAACAAAGACTCAAATCTTATGAGTCACTTCAACAAAGACTCAAATCTTATGGGTCACTTCAACAAAGACTCAAATCTTATGGGTCACTTCAACAAAGACTCAAATCTTATGAGTCACTCCCACAAAGACTCAAATCTTATGAGTCACTTCAACAAAGACTCAAATCTTATGGGTCACTTCAACAAAGACTCAAATCTTATGAGTCACTCCCACAAAGACTCAAATCTTATGAGTCACTTCAACAAAGACTCAAATCTTATGAGTCACTTCAACAAAGACTCAAATCTTATGGGTCACTTCAACAAAGACTCAAATCTTATGAGTCACTTCAACAAAGACTCAAATCTTATGAGTCACTTCAACAAAGACTCAAATCTTATGAGTCACTCCCACAAAGACTCAAATCTTATGAGTCACTTCAACAAAGACTCAAATCTTATGAGTCACTTCAACAAAGACTCAAATCTTATGAGTCACTTCAACAAAGACTCAAATCTTATGGGTCACTTCAACAAAGACTCAAATCTTATGAGTCACTTCAACAAAGACTCAAATCTTATGGGTCACTTCAACAAAGACTTGAATCTTATGGGTCACTTCAACAAAGATCTTCTCACTCACTCTAACAAAGACTCATTCGTAGAAAGAGCTTGTTTGAATCATTTCTTGAAAGAACCAGTTATCAGACTCGTGTCGTTCATGACTCACACGTCTCTCATTCAAACCTGTTCTCTTTGGTTCCCACCGAGTCTCCGCTGCTGTTCAGTGTGAAGATGTTTTATGACACTTTAATTACCAGACATATTTTAAAGAAATGTGAGGAAGAGGAGACACCGGTGAATTCCTCCTTCACTTTAACTCTGTCTCTCATGTCTCATTCTGTCCATTTACTGCCTCTTTTGAAATGGCAGTGATAAGAAGACGTCCCGCGGTCCAGTGAGGAGCGTCTCCTCAGCCGTCCTCCAGACACCTTCAGCTGGGGACTCTGTTCTCCTGTCCTGCTGGGCCACGTTCAGGTTCCAACGTAACATTGCGTAACCGCCCTGTGCATGTGAAGGCACACACACTCACACACACACACACACACACACACACACACACACACACACACACACACACACACACACACACACACACACACACACACACACACACACACACACACACACACACACAGTAGCAGCAGGGGAGTGTGTGGATGACAAGTGTGTGAACCAATGAGGGCGCAGGGGGTGTGAGGCTTCAGCCTATCAGAGCAGAGCAGTAGGCCATGTGGGGACATAAGGCGATTAATGGGCGGGGCTTGCGTGTGACGTCACAACAACTGCAGAGGTCACTAGAGTTCAGTCTGGGTTGACAAAAAAAGAAAGTTCAGTTGGTTCGAATTGAATATTTAGAGCTCCCAGTCAGAAATTACAGTAAATTCTCCTTATAAAGTCATGTTATATGACTTTATATATACATATATATATATATATATATATATAGAGAGAGAGATAGATAGATAGATATAGATAGATTTATATAAATAGATAGATTATAAAAATAGATAGATATATTTATATAGATAGATAGATATAGATTTATATAAATAGATTATAAAAATAGATAGATAGATATATTTAGATAGATAGATAGATAGATAGATAGATAGATAGATAGATAGATAGATAGATAGATAGATAGATATACACAGTTGATCAAACTCTTAAGACCAGTTCCAAAATAGCAAGAACTTGTAATTTGCACTGTTGGATCTTAATAGTTCAGTTAAGTTCTCCGTCGGGCTTCAGAATAGAAAAAGAAGAACTGGACAGAGGGTAAAGGAATCTTGAGCAGGTCGTTGATTGAAAACAACAATTTAACTGAAACAGGCCGTTCATCAGCTGATCAAACCTTTAAGACCACAGCCTATAAAAGCCCAAATCTACACAGACATTTGGATTCCAGGTCCTTTTCTGTCCAGTCTTCACACTGTGGAGAGCTCCTGGTCGCCGAGGCAACGAGCTCTCAGTGTTTGGATGTTTTAGGATCGTTGGGCTGCATAAGCAAGGCCTCTCACAACCAGCCCTGGATGCTGAGGTTGGACGCAGTGAGACAGTCACTTTGAATTTCTACATCTCTCCGTCACCGAGCCGGAGGATCTGATTGGCTGCCCGTCCAGACACTGGACGATGCTAAACTGAGGCCGTTACTGGTTCATTGAGGCCAATGACCATCAGACAGCATCTGGGAGGGAGGGGCTTCAGGAACTATAAATGTCTTTAAAGGCCACGAGGGCGAGGAGACGCCACCTGAGATGTTTTCTACACGGCTCAGTGGAGGGGGCGCCATCATGATCTGGTGGGACAAGGGAGCTACAATACACACAGTATCACAATACACACCGTATGACACTACACACAGTATCACACTACACACAGTATCACAATACACAATGTATGACAATACACACAGTATCACACTACACACTGTATCACAATACACACCGTATGACAATACACACAGTATCACAATACACACCGTATCACACTACACACAGTATCACACTACACACCGTATCACAATACACACCGTATGACACTACATACAGTATCACAATACACATGGTATCACAATACACACCGTATGACACTACATACAGTATCACAATACACACTGTATGACACTACACACCGTATGACACTACATACAGTATCGCAATACACACCGTATGACACTACATACAGTATCACAATACACACCGTATCACAATACACACCGTATGACACTACACACAGTATCACAATACACACCGTATGACACTACATACAGTATCACAATACACACTGTATGACACTACACACCGTATGACAATACACACCGTATGACACTACATACAGTATCACAATACACACCGTATCACAATACACACCGTATGACACTACACACAGTATCACAATACACACTGTATGACACTACACACCGTATGACAATACACACCGTATGACACTACATACAGTATCACACTACACACCGTATGACACTACACACCGTATGACACTACATACAGTATCACAATACACACCTTATGACACTACATACAGTATCACACTACACACCGTATGACACTACATACAGTATCACAATACACACCTTATGACACTACATACAGTATCACACTACACACCGTATGACACTACATACAGTATCACAATACACACCTTATGACACTACATACAGTATCACAATACACACCGTATGACACTACACACAGTATCACAATACACACAGTATCACAATACACGCCGTATCACAATACACACCGTATGACACTACACACAGTATCACAATACACACAGTATCACACTACACACCGTATGACACTACACGCCGTATCACAATACACACCGTATGACACTACACACAGTATCACAATACACGCCATATCACAATACACACCGTATGACACTACACACAGTATCACAATACACACAGTATCACACTACACACCGTATGACACTACACACCGTATCACAATACACACCTTATGACACTACATACAGTATCACAATACACACTGTATCACAATACACACCGTATCACACTACACACCGTATCACAATACACACCGTATGACACTACACACCGTATCACAATACACGCCGTATCACAATACACACCGTATGACACTACACACAGTATCACAATACACACAGTATCACAATACACACCGTATGACACTACACACCGTATCACAAAACACACCGTATCACAAAACACACTGTATCACACATTATACAATGTATCACACACTACACACTGTATCACATACTGTATCACACACTACGCACTGTATCACATACTGTATCACATACTGTATCACACACTACACATTGTATCACACACTACACACTGTATCACACACTGTATCACACACTACACACTGTATCACATACTGTATCACACACTACGCACTGTATCACACACTACACATTGTATCACACACTACACACTGTATCACATACTGTATCACACACTACACATTGTATCACACACTACACACTGTATCACATACTGTATCACACACTACACATTGTATCACACACTACACACTGTATCACATACTGTATCACACACTACACACTGCATCACACACACACAGTAGGTCCAGGTTAGCAAGGATACACAATCATAAAGTACAACCCTTTGTTTTCCTGCTCAAAAGTGACATTTTAGGAGGTACAAAGGAAGATGTGCCACAACTACACTGGAGAACTTCACAATATCATCATAATATCATCAGTCTTAAAACAATAACAACATTTAGAAAATCAAGAACATGATATTCCATGTGTGAGGAGAACGTCCTCATGAAGGACCTCAGGAGACAGAATACCCAGGAATCAGACTGAGAGACTGAAAACGTTTGAGACAATTTTATTACATTCGTCTTACAAGAAGAGAAAAAGTCACAGTCCAGCCTTCACGAGTGTCCAGGACTTTGTCCAACTCTGAAGTCATTATGAGACAAAAACACGATCCCCACGAGTGAGCGAGGGAGAGGGAGAGAGAGAGAGAGAGAGAGAGAGAGAGAGAGAGAGAGAGAGAGAGCGAGAGCGAGGAATTGAGTGAGTGAATGAGTGAGTGAGCAAGCGAGTGAACGAGTGAGAGAGAGAGAGAGCGAGCGAGTGAGGAAGTGAGTGAGTGAGTAAGTGAGAGAGAGAGAGAGAGTGAGTGAGTGAGTGAACGAGTGAGTGAGAGAGAGAGAGAGAGCGAGAGTGAGTGAGCGAGTGAGAGTGAGAGAGAGAGAGAGTGAGTGAGTGAACGAGTGAGTAAGAGAGAGAGCATGAGTGAGTGAGTGAGCGAGTGAGTGAGTGAGTGAGTGAGTGAGTGAGTGAGTGAGTGAGTGAGTGAGTGAGCGAGCGAGCGAGCGAGAGAGAGAGAGAGAGAGAGAGAGAGTGTTATTTCAACGTGTTTTGTGTTGAATCCACACATCATGTCAGTTCACTCTGTCACTCTGTCACTCTGTCACTCTTCAGCGTCTGGCAGCATGAGAAGCTTCAGCGTCACTCAGAGTGAAGAGCCATGAGGAATCAGTGATTTCCGAATCAGTCCTTCATGTTGTAGTTTCTGATTGTGCGCCTCCTGCTGGCGGCTGGCGGTCTGGTGTTTGGTGGCGTGAGGTGGAGGTTTCTCCTCTGCTGGTCGTGTGGCGGCTGTGTGCACGCTGAAGCCCCGCCCCCCCCCGCCGTCTGGACTCCCAGACCTTCAGCCAGCTCCAGCTCACCTTTCAGGAGACACAAGACAAACACACTTCCATCGGTGGTGATTTGCACAGTCAGCAGATTACGCTTGATTTCACAATGATTGTGTCCCGTCGTGCTGATGACTGCAGCTTTGCCTGATCATGTTGAGAAACTGATCAAATGACACCGTCCTTGTGCAACCTATTTGTCTTTGCTGGGTTCACCCTGAGTTTGTCCTCCTGTCCTGGGGTGATGCTCAGCTGAGTGGCATGATGCCCCCGGTGCTGGACGGAGCGTCCACACTGTCTCCAGTCCTACATCCTGTCCTCTAAAGAGATCAAATCTGCAGCGTTAACCAGTCTGAAAATGATAGTTATCTTCCTCGGTTTGTTTCTTTTTGGTGTATATTGTAAATACTTCACATAGAATGCTTAGAAATATATGTATATATATATATATATATATATATATATATATATATATATATATATAATATCTAGAAGGTTGAACTTTGTGTAACAGCCTGAAGTAAAGCTAATGAAAGACAGATATTATAAGAGTGAACTTCTCTTTGGCTCCTTTTCATTCAAAATGTCTTGAATTGGATGTTTTGTTGCTCAGACTGTTTGTTTTTTACTTTTGAATGAAATAAAGAATTACAAACAAACAAACAAACAAACAAACTGTCCATGCTGAGCTCCAAACATACTGCTCCAGCCAGAGTTCACTAACTCACTGTCCCCAGTGTCCTCCTGAGGGGGACGGACCAGGACAATAGAGCCAGAATAACCTGAAACCCTAACGTCTGTCTTGCTTTGCTGCAGTATAAGTGAGGACAATCAAAACCAAAGACAAAGTGTCTCCAGTCTCTACATGAGGATCATTTAGTGAAAGTTCTCCTGTTGCATTGTGGGACTTTTCCCAGACTCCCCCTGACAGCGTGGCTCTGAGGCTGTTTGATAGGAACCAGGGAGCTGCTGTCATGGTGGCTTCACCTCGTCTCACCACGTCTCAGCTGGTCTCAGTGTCCAGTCCAAGGGTTAGTCTCATGTCCGACCCCCCACACACAAGGTCAATATCATCATTTTGTCTTCCAGGAATGTCCTCTTCAGCTACGTACAGAAGTGGTTTGTTTATGTTTCTGCTCTTTCCATGTGCCGGAGGCGGGTTGGTTGGATTACCATCAGAGAAAATGGACGACCTGAGTCCCGCATCGAGAACGTCCCACAGCTCCTGCAGGGATTCCTCTGAAGACAAACCTGAGGGCGGAGACGGACGACGTCTCTCTTTGTGATCGGAGCTCTGGCCAAGAAAGGACAGGAATATTTTACTTGAGCGAATATTCTAGACCCTAGAGTAAATACTTGTTTGTGTTTTTTCTCTGGTGATTATAGACAGTTACAGTTAGTTACAGTTACAGTTAGTTACAGTTACAGTTAGTTACCTCAGAGGGCTGATGTTGGTGGGAAACGCTGCGAGGACGCCTGGTGAGAGGACACTGCTTTTTGGTCTCTGGATGGAGCTGCTCAGCAGGAGGGACAGCACCACCTCGTTTCAGAGCAAACTGCAGCTCCTGTTGGGACCGTCACATCAGAGTCTGAGAGACAGCGCCCCCTAGAGGAGAGCGCTGGCTTTAATCTGACATGCACCCTCTGATCCTCCACAACCCAGCCTGACTGTAATCTGACATGGACCCTCTGATCCTCCACAACCCAGCCTGACGTTAATCTGACATGGACCCTCTGATCCTCCACAACCCAGCCTGACTGTAATCTGACATGGACCCTCTGATCCTCCACAACCCAGCCTGACTGTAATCTGACATGGACCCTCTGATCCTCCACAACCCAGCCTGACTGTAATCTGACATGGACCCTCTGATCCTCCAGAACCCAGCCTGACTTTAATCTGACATGGACCCTCTGATCCTCCACAACCCAGCCTGACTGTAATCTGACATGGACCCTCTGATCCTCCACAACCCAGCCTGACTGTAATCTGACAGAAGAGATTAAAGATCTCTTCTGACTCTGCATGTTTGTCTGGATTCACAACTATTTTCATTACTCACTTATTTCATAATCTGAAACTCAAAGAAAAAAAAAACAATGATGCTGGGCGAGTCCATCAGATTACTGGTTCAGGTTCTATTGTGACAGTTCAGCCTTTCACTTCCTGATAAATCTGTGTTAAACATTTGACCACATTTCATCGGACACTGTTAATCTACTTAATTCTGTTTAATCTCTATAGCGCCACCATGTATGATAAGGAGAGAAGGCCGAGACAGTCAGGAGGTTCCTCAGTGAACCACCAGGAACATATATAAAGTTCATCCTCTTTCACATCGGAACGTGTGGAGGTTCTCCTGGTCCGGCTGAAATGTTCCTTGTTTCCAGGTTTTATACCAAAGAATTTTGTTTTACTTTTCTGAATTTCCAGGCAAAAATTTCACAATATCCTAAAATTGGAGCAGCAACTTGATAAATCAAAAGAAAAAAGTTTAATGTTTTAATTTCTACCTCCCATAAATGTGGTTTATTTTTCTGACTCATTTGAGGCGACGTACACGATTGTGTATTCAGAGTTATTATAGGGTTGCATTAATAAACAAATATATAAGTCTCCATCCACTAAAGCACATTTGTATTTACAGACAAAGCAACACATTTTATATTTATGGATTAACTGACCAAAGTTTGGACAAATAGCAGGAATATATATAACTATATTTATCTATATATTTATAAGTATGTGAAGGGGGAGTGAGTTTTAAATTATCCTCTTTGCTTTTAATATCGATTTTTTTTTATTTATTATTATTACATTTGTAATATTGTCCTTTAGAAATGTATGCAGTTGTGTAAAAAATCTTTAATCAACTATTTGCTAAGAAGCCCGTCTGAACTTTCAGTGGGTAATTGAAGCTTTATATAGAGTACTTCCTACCAAACATTATGATTTAACTCAATCTTTTCAAATGTAAACGGACTTCTAACTATTAGTATCCATGAATTCAGTGATTTACTTCTAAATCTTAGTTTTTCCTCATAAAATGAAAGTATCGTTGTGTACACAGTACACGCCACAGTACTGCGCTTCACAGTTTCATCTGGTTGACTTCAGTCAGAAAACTTGAACAAAGTAAGAGAGAAATATTTCATCTGCGCTCCATCAGGGGTTCTACTCCAGCTGCTCCAGGGGGACCGGTGTCCTGAGTCCCGGCTGGTTGGCTGCTCCTCCTGTCTCACTTGTCTCGCTTGTCTCGCAGGACGTGACTGGACCTCCTGACCTGAAGCAGCGTGAAGACTGACAAGGTCTCAGGCTCGGTGATGAGATCTGCATCTATCAGAGCCACGGTGGTTCCTGCAGCTCAGCGTGTTCTCAGGAGAACAGCAGTCTCAGTCATGGGGAAATGAAACACCCACAGGAAGACGTTCCAGCTCGGCTGAACAAAGCAGGGGGTACTACTCTGGTTGTCATAGCGATCCAAAGAAAACAAAAACCTTAAAAGCAGTCAGACATTTCTACACTTTAGACAGAAAAGAGATTTTGTGTGAGACAACTGGTTTAAATCAGTCGTCCTCGGTGGACGGGAGGGGACGGGAGGGGACAAGGCTTTCTGTCAAACACAGCGAGGATCATGAACTGGTGAAGTCCGTGGTCATACGCTGGTCTGGAGACAATCCAGACAGTTCCTGTCCAATCGGATGAAGCCGTCTGTGTGACGGCACCAAAAGTAACCGCTTCTACGCTTGGGTCAACTTTTACTTTGAAAAGATTTGAAAGAGAGGAAATGTGTTTTGAGTTCATTATCATAGCTTATCTATCCATCCATCCATCCATCCATCCATCCATCCATCCAAAAAGCCACTCAGGCGCAGGAAGAAGATGCAAACTGAAACACAACCTACGACCCATAATCTGGGGGACGAGGTGTGACTGGAAGGACAGGACAGTCGGGAGCTGCCATACAATATGTGTGTGTGTGTGGGGGGGGGGGGGGGGGGGCATACCTGTGTGGTCAGCCGGTGCTGCAGCTGTTCCAGCAGAGACAGCCGGTCACACTGAAGTCCTGGTTCCTCAAGAGAAGAGCTCCTCGCTGGCTTCACCGCAACGGAACCTGCCAGATAGAACCATCGTGATATAAATCTCCTTTGTTTCTATTCTAATGTGGAATCATCAGAAATACTTCAGCAACATTTAGTTCCTTTACTTGGTTGTATTGACTGAACGAATACTGACTGTGTACTCACGTTAAATCAGTGATTTTAAAAAGAAAGTCGCTCATGAGCTAGAAGACGACAACGTCAGACAACTTTAGTTAGAACCTCCTCAGGTCTGGAGACGGGGACATGATCTGGTCTCTGTCAGTGTGTCTTTGGACACACACACATTCCCCATCATGCTGAACAGAGCAGAGGAGTTTCAGCTTGGTTTTCTCATTAAATCCTTAAGCTGTGAAAAACTCTAGCGCTTTTCTATGAGAACAACCAGCCACTCTGGGTTCCTGCTTTAAGGAGAACAATCTGCTGGAGAACAACCAGCCACTCTGGGTTCCTGCTTTAAGGAGAACAATCTGCTGGAGAACAACCAGCCACTCTGGGTTCCTGCTTTAAGGAGAACAATCTGCTGGAGAACAACCAGCCACTCTGGGTTCCTGCTTTAAGGAGAACAATCTGCTGCAAACAGCAATACTTGTACACAGTACAAACAGGAACATGAGAACCATTGGCAGTGCTGTGGTTGGAGCCGTGTTCTTGAGATTCAACTACACATGCACACAGATATTGTTGAGTTTTTCACTGTATGACTGGGTTGTATTTGGAGCAATATCAATAAAGTTGAATTGAATAGACATGAGCTCAGCAGGACATGAAGCTGTCAGGTCTTTTTCTCTGTCTGTCTTCAGGCTATAGGTCCACTCACTGCGTGCATAAAGAGGACGCAGCTCCACGTATGCCGATGATGGTGTAGTAAATGGTAATGAATGGAACGGATGAAGAAATATCAGGTATTTACAATGATGCAAGGGGACAGGGCTGGTTGGTGCCTTGGCGTGCTGTCCAGTGTCCTCGCTTTGTGTTTCTGTTTAACGTCTCTGAAGGTTCTCTGTCTTTATCTTGTGTCGTGGCTGGCGAGGCTTTTCACTTCCTTTCCTCTCGTGACTCTCGGAGGTTTCCTGAAGCTGTGCCAGAGTGCAGAGGCCAGCAGATTTGTGATTCTGAGGATGAGGCTGCCTGAAGCAGATGAGACGCCACGGTAACGTCCAAGCTTGACGTTTTGGACACAGTGTGCTTTAGCTGATGCTGAATACTTTCGTCACATTTGAATTGATGCACAAACCGTTGATATATCCAGATTCACTGTATTTACTTATTCAGTCTAGTCACATGTGATCAGTGGTATTTAATATGTTGTCCATGTCCATGTCCATGTCCTGGACAGCCATGGTGGTTTGTCTCATCCTGGCTGAAATAATGGGTGATGAGAAAATCCAAGTTCCCCATTTATATTTCTGGCTGATGTGATGAAGGGAATCCATTGTTAACCTTGTCTCCGTGTGTGTGTGTGTGTGTGTGTGTGTGTGTGTGTGTGTGTGTGTGTGTGTGTGTGTGTGTGTGTGTGTGTGTGTGTGTGTGTGTACCCTGTGGCTGTCCCGTGGTGGTTTGAGCTCGGAGGCGGTTGCTCATCTCGATCAGCTGCTGCTTCTCTTTACTCAGACGGACGATCCAGCCTGCTGCCTGCTTCAGCCTGGTCTGCAGAAGACAAGCGTCTCTTCCCCTGGTGGGACGGATATTTTCAACCCGTCCACGGGACGTCTGACTGGAGGCTCGTTGCTGCAGAGGAGGATGGTTCTCCGGGAGAACACCCTGGGAGGAGGAGACACTACTGAAGTCCCCAAACAGAAAGCGGGACTCCACACCACCATGGTGATCCTACCTGTGGTGAGCTGTGGGAGGGAGGAAGCTGGCGACCGCTCACTATGGCCCGGGGCTCAGCAGGTTCACCTGGACGCCAAGCACACACACCCATCACACAGCTCAGCAGTCACATGTCCAACGTTTACACTAATTTTGCTTTTTCCCCACAAAATCTGTCGTCAAACAAGTGAACATGAACAAAATGATCAAAACAACGAAGCACAAACTGACGTAGAAAGGCAAAACAAAAACAATTTGATCTTTATTATATGGGGTTTTTTTTTCAAGTCTGTTTTTCAATTCAAACTAATTCAATATATGTTCTCCACCATATAAAAAGAAAGATTTAAAAAACCGATATGTGACGTGAGAGAGAACATTCAACAGTTCAGAATGAAAATCTCCTTTTCAAAGGAAGAAGACTCCAGAAACCAGAGTCCGTCCCAGGAGAAGGTGGAGACCGGAGGTCACCTGCAGCAGGTCCTCCACCTGCAGCAGGTCCTCCACCTGCAGCAGGTCCTCCACCTGCAGCAGGTCCTCCACCTGCAGCAGGTCCTCCACCTGCAGCAGGTCCTCCACCTGCAGCAGGTCCTCCACCTGCAGCAGGTCCTCCACCTGCAGCAGGTCCTCCACCTGCAGCAGGTCCTCCACCTGCAGCAGGTGCTTCTGGCTTCAGGAATGGATTGTCCTTGACAAAACGTTTATAATCTTGGATCATAAAGGACTGAAGGCTTCCAAAGCCAAACTCTTCATTCTTTCACAAATAATACGGCAACACATAAACAGGTAACTAGTTACTTTTAGGCCCTGGTGACACAACAATGTTTAAAATGTTTGTTATCATGGTGACTCAAAATAAAACCACCAAGTTGGATTGTTATTATGGTGACTGTCAAAATAAAAACTACCAAGTTGGATTGTTATTATGGTGACTATCAAAATAAAACTACCAAGTTCCGATTGTTAATATGGTGACTGTCAAAATAAAAGTACTGAGTTGCATTATTACTGCAAGGGTGAAGGTTAAGGGGGGAAATAGTGATGGTTGGAAACAGACCCCCCAAATCGGAGGAAAGTTTTGCGGTGACACAGGGCCTCAGAGGGTCAGTAAATAAAAGCTCATTACCACCAGTACAGGAAAGTGACAAACGGCAGGAGGACCAACGTTGTGGACACTTCCTAACAGGGACACTGAAAGTCCATTCTATTATGTCCCAGTTGAGATTTCTCAGAAATGAATTTCAATACATTTACCTGCTGGATACTTTTGTTCACATTATTTGTTGTTGGTATTTCATGTTCATATTTCAGTCCCATCAGAGTAAAGCAATACACTGCTGCTAGAGTCATGGTTGAATTCTGCTGAAATTGCAGAAAATCCTATGATTTATCCTGATAGAAACTCCAATCACTCCCAAACACTAAAAATACAGTAAGAAATAAGTTGATCATTTTGATTGGCTGATCTTTTAAATTATGTATTTGATGTTAAATCTTATTTTTGTGCAGTACATTTATTTTCACCACTCAAAGGAAGAAGAAGTATTAGTTCCTTCAGGACTCACACTGGGATTGAGCAGTAATAGTTTCAAAACAAGACATGGAGCAGCATTCCTCCCAGGGATTAAATCACTGCCACCTCAGCCAGGTCACCTCTAATAGGCAGGTGGTCACGGTGTCCCTGGGAGGTGGAGTAATGTAAAGAAGTGTCACCTGCTGGGCGGAGGTTGGGGGGTGAATCCGGTGTGTTGGCCGGTTGCTGGTCGGGAGTCAGAGTGTTGGCTACGGGTGGGGTGGAGATCTGAACATTCGGTCCTGGAGGATCAGCCTGTGGCTCGGCTCCAGCCGGGGGTGGAGGATGGCTGAAGCTCTCCATCTGCCTGCTCATCTGGGTGATGACGGTGCGCAGCCTGTCGTTCTGATCCTGCAAACGCTTCAGCTCCCCTGACGCCCGAGCATCTATGGTGGGTGTGAGGCCCTGTGGGTATAAAGGCCTTTTCATCTGGAGGAAGTAACATGGTTTACATGTGTGCAGCTGATCTTCTCTTTTACATTCTGGAACCAGAGGATCAGTCCTAAAGAACTATAAACCAGAGGATCAGTCTTAAAGAACCAGCGGATCAGTCCTAAAGAACCAGAGGATCAGTCCTAAAGAACCAGAGGATCAGTCTTAAAGAACTATAAACCAGAGGATCAGTCCTAAAGAACCAGAGGATCAGTCTTAAAGAACCAGAGGATCAGTCCTAAAGAACTATAAACCAGAGGATCAGTCTAAAAGAACCAGCGGATCAGTCCTAAAGAACCAGAGGATCAGTCTTAAAGAACCAGAGGATCAGTCCTAAAGAACTATAAACCAGAGGATCAGTCCTAAAGAACCAGAGGATCCGTCTTAAAGAACTATAAACCAGAGGATCAGTCTTAAAGAACCAGAGATCAGTCCTAAAGAACCAGAGGATCAGTCTTAAAGAACTATAAACCAGAAGATCAGTCTTAAAGAACCAGAGGATCAGTCCTAAAGAACTATAAACCAGAGGATCAGTCCTAAAGAACCAGAGGATCAGTCCTAAAGAACCAGAGGATCCGTCTTAAAGAACTATAAACCAGAGGATCAGCCTTAAAGAACCAGAGGATCAGTCCTAAAGAACCAGAGGATCAGTCCTAAAGAACCAGAGGATCCGTCTTAAAGAACCAGAGGATCAGTCCTAAAGAACTATAAACCAGAGGATCAGTCTTAAAGAACCAGAGGATCAGTCCTAAATAACTATAAACCAGAGGATCAGTCTTAAAGAACTATAAACCAGAGGATCAGTCTTACAGAACCAGAGGATCAGTCCTAAAGAACTATAAACCAGAGGATCAGTCTTAAAGAACTATAAACCAATGGAAGAGTCTTAAAGAACCAGATGATCAGTCCTAAAGAACTATAAACCAGAGGATCAGTCTTAAAGAACCAGAGGATCAGTCCTAAAGAACTATAAACCAGAGGATCAGTCTTAAAGAACCAGAGGATCAGTCCTAAAGAACTATAAACCAGAGGATCAGTCTTAAAGAACCAGAGGATCAGTCCTAAAGAACTATAAACCAGAGGATCAGTCTTAAAGAACCAGAGGATCAGTCCTAAAGAACTATAAACCAGAGGATCAGTCTTAAAGAACCAGAGGATCAGTCCTAAAGAACTATAAACCAGAGGATCAGTCTTAAAGAACCAGAGGATCAGTCCTAAAGAACTATAAACCAGAGGATCAGTCTTAAAGAACCAGAGGATCAGTCCTAAAGAACTATAAACCAGAGGATCAGTCTTAAAGAACCAGAGGATCAGTCCTAAAGAACTATAAACCAGAGGATCAGTCTTAAAGAACCAGAGGATCAGTCCTAAAGAACTATAAACCAGAGGATCAGTCTTAAAGAACCAGAGGATCAGTCTTAAAGAACCAGAGGATCAGTCCTAAAGAACTATAAACCAATGGATCAGTCTTAAAGAACCAGAGGATCAGTCTTAAAGAACCAGAGGATCAGTCCTAAAGAACTATAAACCAGAGGATCAGTCTTAAAGAACTATAAACCAGAGGATCAGTCTACAGGAAGTGTGCAGCAGCTTCATAATGAGAAGGTCCTCGGTTCAAATACTGGCCAGGCCTTTCAGTGTGGAGTTTGCATGTTAGAATACAGTAGAATAGAATAATTTACTAATCCCAGGGGAACTTCTTGTAGAATAAAGTTAAAATATCAATACGGCAGAGTAAAGTTAAATAAGTAATATTGGATGATAATATGTGCTGGGCTGTTGGCCTGGGCTCCCCGATATGTCCTCAGAATGGCCGGACAGCGGTTTGAGCCGTGAGAAGACAAGTGAGGACAGAGTCAGCTTTCAGGTGGTCCACGTCTTTTTGTTTTTTTAGTTTCCAAAAGTTGCACAACAAAAAGTGCACTGGAGGCTTCAGGAGTGGCTTCTCCAGCAGCAGAACCCTGAATGATGTTAAAATACAGTTTCCTCAACTGGGTGAAACCATTAAAACTCCACAGGTGATAAAAGTTAACCTTAGTGTCTTAAAACTAATTTAAAATCCTCCCAACCAAAACCAGAACTACAAGTTAATGAAAGAAAACCATATTAACTAATATACCTAAAAACCAAACACCTAAATAATAAACTAAATCCTAAACCTGCTAAAACTATGTGTCCCCCCCCCCCTCTCCCTCCTCCTCTTGGTTCAGCCCGGAACCTTCTTTAGCAGTGTCTGTGCAAGGGGGAATCTTTTTCCTGGACACCAGCCTGAACACAAGAGAAGGAAAGTGAAAACTCTCCTCACACTCCACACAACACACTCTCATACACACCAAACCTTCACACACACACATCAACTAAAAGAATCAGCCCGTCTTAAATACACACATATTGCTCAAAGCTCGATTCATCAATTAATTGTTGTGTTGCTCCACAGATGGACGGATCTACGGACGGCAACAGAAAATTCAATAAATAAGTTAAAAACAACAATTGTGTGCAAACATTTCTATGTGCAAATAGCCTGATCTTAGTGCTGGTGAACATTTAAAGTGCTGGTGACCATTTAAAGTGTTGGAATAAAGTGCTGCCAGTTCCTAAATGAGTAACTGTGTGTGTGTGTGTGTGTGTGTGTGTGTGTGTGTGTGTGTGTGTGTGTGTCACCATCAGGGCGGTCAGCTGAAGGAGGAGGGGAGGGGGGGGGGGGGGGGGGGGGGGTGAACATGGCCATCAGTGTCAAGTCTATTAAAAAAGAGGAACTTTACTTTTCTGCCCCCTGCAGAGAGCGCTGGAGGCTCCAGAGTGGTTCCTGCGCATGCACCCCACAGCCTTGGTAAATAGTCCTGCTGATGATGAGCAAGTCCCAAACATGGCGGCCTCCGGGGGTGGCGTGACCCCCAGTCTGTCCTGTAGTTTTGTTGTCCATGTGGGAGACTCACCCCTGATGGCCAATTCCTCATCCTTCCATACCAACGTCAGGCTCTTTGCACACATGGCGTGTAGTTTCATTACAAAAACCAGCGACAGTGGCCACCCTACGTCCTGGCATGCTCACGCCATCTTCTTCACTGCCTCTGCCATGTACATGTGGAACTTTCCTGAAATGAAGGAGGTGTTCTCACTTGGAACGCTGGCGGGTAAACGGGGAGTCACAAGGACAGACTCCAAAACAACGTCTTTCAGGGCTGTAAACCCGTCCCTCTGGATTCTGATGTCACTTCTTCATTCCAGAGAAGGCCGGGGTATCACAAGCAGGCTGCATTGGGTAATTGGCTTGTTTACATGGGTGCAGGTTCTTCAACAACAAGGTAACAACCTTTAGACCAGTAGACCAGTGGCGCCGCCAGCCGGAGTCCTGTACGCACTGTGTGTACTTGTAATTTATTTGAAGGTGTGAAAAAAAATTTAAAGGGGTTTTTGTCTCTGCCTGGTGAGCCGTCACATCAACATTTAGCTTATAAAACAGGACAGGGACAAACTGGAAGGACTTCCAACATGCAATGACCTCAGTAAAGACATGAACATGTGATCAGATTAAACATAACGATGTTTACAAGAACGCTCAGGACAAACTTCAGCCTTCTAATTCTCTGTCCTCAAGGCAACCTCAGCCAAATAAACCAGCAACAATAATGGCAATTCTGCTGCCAGCAGGTGGCGCACACACACACAATATAATACAATGACAACCAATAATGAAACAAATACTCCAACTTCAGTCCAAACCTTTCTAGCAGGTTCCGGCGGCACATTGAGGAGTACCTCCATGACGACAACATGGACTAGAAACACTTTGACCAGCAAATCAGCCGCGACGCCAGCCTGACACCTCAAACAGCTTCTTCACGTTTTCACACATCAAGCAGCACAAAGGCCCCTGCCCCCAGTCCTCCCTCCCTGGTTGCTCTGATCCCGGTGATCATGACGTGTTTGGAGAGACTCCTTCTGAAATACATTCCTGAACAAAATGTTAAAATTCCAAGGGTTTGCATTTTGCACTTTTGGGTCTTAAAAAGGTTCTAAGTAACTTTTTAAATGTATTTATTTTTTCTCTGTAGCACTTTGAGATTGTTTGAATATAAAGTGCTTCACAAATAAAATGTATTATTATTATTACTACGTAGAGCTTCAACATGCAAAAAGAACAAATGGGAGCAGTTACTTTGCTGATAAAAGTAACTAAGTTAGATTACAACTTACTTTTAAGTTACTTTCAGCAGCTGCCGACAACACCCCCCCCAATGTCTCAACATAAACATGACAAGTGGTTTTGGCAAGAAAAAAAGGGGGCGGGGCTTCCTGTCAACGTAGCTTTTTACCGAGGAAAATTACAAAAATAGTGTGACGTCTCTTTGTTGTTGTTGGAATGTTAAAGGTGCAGTGACAACGTCTGTTGTTGTTGTAATGTTAAAGGTGCAGTGACAACGTCTGTTGTTGTTGTAATGTTAAAGGTGCAGTGACAACGTCTGTTGTTGTTGTAATGTTAAAGGTGCAGTGACAACGTCCGTTGTTGTTGTTGGAATGTTAAAGGTGCAGTGACAACGTCCGTTGTTGTTGGAATGTTAAAGGTGCAATGACAACGTTTGTTGTTGTTGTTGGAATGTTAAAGGTGCAGTGACAACGTTTGTTGGTTCGGACCTGAACGTGTTCGAGTGATTGGCTGGGAGTGGAGAAGGGGGGGCGGGTCAAGTGAGTGTGCAAAGACTGCTTATGCATACAGTGTGTGTGTGTGTGTGTGTGTGTGTGTGGGTGGGGGGGGGGGGGGGGCAGCGACTTCAGTAATAAAGCGACTTTACAGACAAGAAACTCACCTTCCTTTTCAACATTCATTGAGACATTAAAGTGAGACCTTTAAAGACATTTATAGTTCCTGAAGCCCCTCCCTCCCAGATGCTGTCTGATGGTCATTGGCCTCAATGAACCAGTAATGGCCTCAGTTTAGCATCGTCCAGTGTCTGGACGGGCAGCCAATCAGATCCTCCGGCTCGGTGACGGAGAGATTTCTTTTGGGAGGGTGACCACTTGACCTTTTTGTTCTATAACCTTTGGGATCTTTCAAGAAATTCAAAGTGACTGTCTCACTGCGTCCAACCTCAGCATCCAGGGCTGGTTGTGAGAGGCCTTGCTTATGCAGCCCAACGATCCTAAAACATCCAAACACTGAGAGCTCGTTGCCTCGGCGACCAGGAGCTCTCCACAGTGTGAAGACTGGACAGAAAAGGACCTGGAATCCAAATGTCTGTGTAGATTTGGGCTTTTATAGGCTGTGGTCTTAAAGGTTTGATCAGCTGATGAACGGCCTGTTTCAGTTAAATTGTTGTTTTCAATCAACGACCTGCTCAAGATTCCTTTACCCTCTGTCCAGTTCTTCTTTTTCTATTCTGAAGCCCGACGGAGAACTTAACTGAACTATTAAGATCCAACAGTGCAAATTACAAGTTCTTGCTATTTTGGAACTGGTCTTAAGAGTTTGATCAGGAGTGTACATTAGAGACACCGTCCCTGCTGGTCTAGACAACCTTCAGTTCACCTGCAGGGGGAACTGTTCTGCAGAGGATCCAGTCTCTCTCAGACTCCACATGTCCTGTCCCACCTGGAGCATCCAAACATCTAAGCAAGAATACTATTCATCAACTTTAGTTTGGCTTTTAACACCGTCATCCAGGACAACCTGGTACAACCTGGTACTGGGCCCGTCTCTGTGTTCTTGGACTTAGACTTTGTCGCCAGCAGCCCTGGGTGGTGAGAACTGAGGCTCAGACATTCTCCAACCTGATCATCAACACAGGGAAACCTCAGGGCTGTGTCCTCAGTCCAGTCCTTTTCAAACCGTTCTGCCATCCACTCCACTGACCTGGTCGTCAGGGTTGCAGACGATACCTCCGTGGTGCTTCTCATTAAGGACAATGATGAGACCAATGGCCGAGAGGAGATCCAGCACCTGACCCGGTGGTGTTCAGATGACAACCCCATGCTGAGCACCAGCAAGACCAAGGAGGTCATTGTGGATTTCTTTTGGTCCAGGAAGTCGGAGCTCGCTCTGCTCCACATATCGGGGGAGGTAGTGGAACGTGTGGGTCCTACACATTACATCTGACCTGAGCTGGTCCAGACATCCCGTCTGCTGAAGAGACAGACTTTGTTGTTCCTGAGGAGGCTGAAAAAAAAACACAATTTTCGTAGACCAGTTCCTCCATGAATTTAGTTGTCCAATCATCATAGTGAGAACCTGTGAGCTTATGTCCCCGTGAAAACTGGTGGTACATATGAATCACATGTGACGGCTTGAAACTAATCACGATTCCCAAGAAGCCTGGATCTCCACCAGGCCCTTAAAGCCTTCTTCTTCAGAGTCCACTGCTGTCCACAGGCACAGGCGTGTCACTGGGTTTCCACCATGACACTTTTTGGTGAGTCTGCTTAATTTTTTGGAGTATTTTCTTATTTAAATGATCCTGCTGCGCCTATAAATAGGCGGGTCTTCACTCTCACTGATGAACTCGCTCACTCGCTTCACCTCTGCTTCCTGGAACTCTCCATGCCTTCTGCCGCCAGCGGTGCCACGCCGCTCGTTCTGACTTCCTGGTAGCCAGTAGGCTTTTTGCATTAGCCATCGTTTTTTGGCTTGGCTGGACCAGCCATCCTGTTTTTCGTTTTCATTTTGATCTGGGTCTAGTTTGGGGTTTTTGCCTTAGCCGGTGTCGGTACTGGCTGGGTTGGCCCAGTACCAAGTTTGTTTTGTTTGGTCGGCCTGTCATGCCGTAGCATTGACCCTCATCATCACCAAGTGCCTCCAGAGACTGGTCCTGCACCACATTAAAGACTGCCTCCCCCCTACCCTGGATCCGCATCAGTTTGCTTACCGGGAAAACAGATCAACGGAAGACGCCATAGCCACCACCCTCCACTCAGCACTCAATCATTCACGTGGAGCACCGGAACAGCTATGTCAGATTACTGTTTATTGACTATAGCTCCGCCTTCAATATCATAATCCCTGATCCTCAAGCTGTCTAACCTGGGGATCCCACCCTTGACCTGTGCCTGGATTAAGGACTTCCTGACCAACCGGCCACTGTGTGTTAAACTTGGTTCCCACCTTTCATCCACCCGCACCCTCAGCATTGGCTCTCCTCAGGGTTGTGTGCTGAGTCCACTCCTCTACTCCCTCTACACATCCGACTGCAGTCCCGCTCACCCAGAGAACATCATCATCAAGGTTTCTGATGACATGGCGATTGCGGGTCTGATATCAGGGGAGAACGAGGCAGCCTACCGGGATGAGGTCCTCCATCTGGAAGGGTGGAGTTCAGTGAACAATCTCACACTGAACACTGCCAAAACCAAGGAGCTCATCCTGGACCTCAGGAGGAACAGAGCTGCCCCGGCTCCCCTGTACCTCAACAGAGAATGTGTAGAGAGGGTGGAGTCTTTCAGGTGTCTTGGCGTCCACATCGCAGCAGACCTCTCTTGGACTATGAAGACTGCCGCAGTGGTGAAGAAGGCCCAGCAGAGGCTCCACTTCCTGAGAGTTCTCAGGAGAGAGAGCCTGAACACTCAGCTGCTGGTAACCTTCTACCGCTCCAGCATAGAGAGTGTGCTGACCTACGCCATCAGGGTGTAGTTCTCCAGCTGCACCGAGGCAGAGACGAAGAGGCTGCAGAGGGTAGTGAGGACAGCTGCCTTCTATCCAAGAGCTGTCACTGCACTCAACTCAAACTAATCCTGGATTCAGAAATACCCACTTCCTCTACGCACTTCATTGGTGACCTTCTCTACAGCCACAGATCTACCTCTTTTAATCTTTTATCTTTTTAAATTAAGATTTATTCTGTGTTTTTCATTAGAGAGCTGCCGCTCAATCTCATTGTTCGTTTTTTAAGACAATGACAATAAAGGCTTTTGACTTTGACTTGAAACATGATAATATATTTAAAGTTTAAACATCATTCTCTTGTCTCCTTTGTCCATGAATATGTTTTACTCCTTCAGTGAGTCGTAACCGAGCCACTGAGGTCTGGTACAAAGTACACTCATGAAGGTCCTTGTGTGTGAACATGGCGTTCACAATTGGACAATCCATGACGAGCCCAGAACTCTAACGCATAATCAGGTTCAGATGGGGCAGGTCGTTCCTCCCAATTACCCCTTTCCAGGTTGCCAATGGGAGCATTGAAGATGGAGTGTTTTCCAGGACCTCCCCCATTCACTCCAGGAAGTCCAGTCCACTCATGGAGCAGTCTAGTGCCAAAGCTCCACTGTGTGTGGAGGAGGGTCTGGCTCTATCTATTCCGTACTCTCAGACTCTTGCACCAACTCCGCCTTCTTTGCTCCAACTGAGGTAGCTCCTGTAGCAGGCGTCCAGAACACCACGATGAGGATCCATGTTCTCTCACACTGCATGAAACCTCCCTTGTTAGACATCCACTGAGTGGTTTGAGCTGTGCCCAATCGGGTCATGTGGGCCACCCGGCACTCACTTTCAGTTACTGTGACACAAAGTTACAGAGTAAATGAAAAGTACTACAGTCTAGTACACGGTACTATATTAAAGTTAATGCATGACTACAAAGTCTGTTGTCTTCCATTACATAGCTACTTCACAAATAAAATTTTCAGTAATATCAATATTGTGTATTAAGATGAGAGATGAAATCGCTATTAAAATAACCCAAACCTGATATAAAAATGGAGCAGTAGCAGTAGCAACCTCTATACATTATAACTTCAAAGGATGGGACAGAAGAGTCAGGCCCATCTTGATTTACTTCCAACTCCTTTCTCATGCAGTGCATCACCCGGTGCCCTCTTTCTACTTCCTAATTCATTCCCTCTACGTCACATCACCCCCCCCATGTCCATGGCTAAGTTCTTCAGCTCCGCCTCCAGGACATAAAAAGGACCATCATACAGCAGCAGGAGTGGGCATCATGCAGAATGAATATGTACTCTGCAGTTATCGGGTCAGTCAGATTAAAGGGGACATATCATGCCAAATCCACTTTTTTAGCCCTTAAATGCATTTTGTTGTATATTTAGAGTGTTTAGAAGTACAGAAAAGTTCAAAGTAGTCTCTTCAGGTGCTCCGTTGATATCTTTATATTCTGTTTTGGTCATATTTTGCGATCGGTTTCGATTTTTCTATTCTCTATTACGTTTTTTGAACAATGACGTCACACTATTCTCAGCGGAACTGCCAAATTAGGACATTGACACTTCGAGCAATCCGCCATTTTTGTTTCTCGCTGCGATTTTGTAGTCCAACCGAAGTTACGAGAGGATAAGTCGAAATGTTCGGTTGTTGGATGTAGTAACCCACAAGCTTCGTTACACCGTCTCCCAGCATCAGAACCTTTTCGAAGTGCCTGGTTGAGTTTTATTTTTCACAGAAATGTACCCACATCTGTGGGTAAGGTCATTTTTGTGTGCGCGAAGCACTTTAAGGACGACTGCTTCAACAACCTCCGCCAGTATAAAGAAGGATTTGCCGAAAGACTTCGTCTGATTGAGCGGTCAGTTCCTTCTATCTATGGAGACGACGAACAGAGCACTTCGGTAAGCTGTATATAACGCTAAAAAGTGTGATGATAAGACGTCCCTGTCATTGTTTTGTTAGCATTAGCAGTTGCACCGTCTTCATATGTTAGCGCTGTGTGCTCGTTTTAGATTAGAATGTAACTTCTGTGTTAAATAGTCGTTGTAATACAGGCAGTATTGTAGTAGTGGGCATGGATGGAGAAGTTAGTGTAAATATAGTAACACACCATTGCGTTACATCCATATGAAGACGTTGTTCTGTAGGTGCATCATCGTCATTTTCATCTCGCTCCGCCGGGTCCGACTCTGGCTCCAACATGTATGGCTGGATGGACAAATCTTCCGTTGTTGACATTTTGTAAATAATGTGTGAATATAAAGTTTCTGCGCCGCTAGATAATTGTATCTGTTCTATCAAACTACAAAGATGGCCGAACAGGGTGGAGTTGAACCGAGTGTCACCTCTGCAACCTGGAGAGGAGGAGGGGTATGAAGTGTCTCATTTGCATTTGAAGAGACCGCCCCAAAACGAGTTGCTCTCAGAAGCACATCAGAAAAGGGGTAGAAAAGGGGCCTGTGGAGCTATAATAATGAGGAATTCAGACCCAAGCATTGCAGTTTCGCGTTGTATAGACCACAACTGTATGATTTATATGTAAAAAGGAAGGATTTAAAAGCATGATATGTCTCCTTTAAAGGACTGGAAAAGTGATTTGCAGGAACCAGGACATGGGATGTCTCTCTGAGAACCCTCCGACAGACAGGGGTCAGGTGCCTCTGGCAGGAACTCCCCAGGCACGTTCAGAGGCTGGCCAAAACCCAGCTCGGCAGGAGAAGACTAACGATCTTTTTTGGGGGCCGAGCGCAGGCCCAACATGGCTCATGGCAGTGGTCTGACCCAACCCCCTGGAGCTCAGAGTAAACTCACCTGTACTGCCCGGTCTCGCTCCGCCTGGACAGAATGGTACAAGACTGTCATTTCTCTCAATTCTTCTTCCTTCTCTTTCAGGTCTGCCTGAGCCTAATGCACAGAAAACACAGGAAGTATTGTGACGTCTGCCAAACTAATCAATACAATCCATTCACATGTCATGTGGCGGTGGAGCTTCTCAAACACTTTCAACTCTTTATACTTGTTCTTAAATTCACAGGCAGTTCTTTAATTGTAGAAGTGAAAAAAGTAACACCTGAACACATCAAGCTATGGGCTCCATTATCAAGATCCTATGTTTAATTGCATGCTTGGTTGGTTTTTCAGTTCGTGGATCAGGTGCAGACAGGATAACTGAAACAAGGATTTGACTGCAGTGACTGTGTTCTCCATGGAGCGACTGGACGCAGCCCTGAGCTAGGAACTTTACAGAAAACTAATCTGAAATTTCACAAGAAATTATTAAAAACCATATGTCAGATGATCTAGCACAAAGTCAAAGCTGCTAGAAAAACAAGAACAGAAAACATTCAGGAAAAAATGAAAATTGAAGAAGGGGAAAACATGCATTTCAGCGGGCTGTTGTTTTATTAGTGGCATATATTAAGGATGCGCCTCCAGACCATTGGTGGTCACTAGTGGATAGTTATTGATTCTGAAGTAAAGACAGTATCAAAAATAAATAAGATAATGCTTCAAACATTTCAGTTTCTCAGTATGACTGGTAGGAACATATCCACATATCCGTCAGTCACTAACTTGTGACCTTCTATTTTTACAAATGCATGTGTAAATTGAATCACAAGTCGTCTTTGCCCCATGTATGACACCGAGCAAACAGCTTCAAGTTGGAAAACAACCCCACTAATACTCTCCAAGTATGCACATGCACACGGATCATATATGCATATCTTTGGAGCTTTTAAGTTCCAGGTGTTGCTATAAATAACAAAACTGGCTTTAGTAAAAGATCAAAGCTTGACTTAAAGAGCCACCTTCAAATGCTTCTGAGTGCTTTGATCCATTTAATTTGTCCGATTTAAATAGTCTAAGGATGAATACATTTGCACTGCTTTCAGAAGGTTCAGAGGTTCGGGATGAATACTCAGGTGTAACAATGTGGCAGGATGTTAAATTCAAAAAAGAAAAAAGCTTTAAATATATTGTATAAAGAATATACTTCTTTAAAAATAATATAAAGCCTCCTAATTAATTTTTTTAGCCCCACATTATTCTATAAGTCATCTAATAGTGTTAAGCAGTGAACATCTAACATGAAGAACTGAATTCAATATTTAAAAGCATTTAAATAACATTTCATTCAATTCAATTCAATTCAGTCATTTCAGGGCACTTTCACAGAGAAAAGCCAACAATTCCACATGACGGAGGAAAGGAAAAACGGGCCAGCCCTTTTAACAGGAAGAAACCTGGCTGTTCATTTTAATGCATGACTATCACATATGTGTGCACGTTTGGTTGTGCGTCTTTCTCACTGTGGAAGACTGTAATCTGTTGCTCTGCAGACATACCTGAAGCAAACTGTAAACTTAAACAGCTGAAACGGCTTCAAACGCCATAAATAGAAAAAATGTAATGATAGAATTGTTACAGGAACTAAAATGGTTAAAAGAGTTAAAAACTGAAATAAAATCTCTGAGGTTTATTTTGATGAAAAGCAGGTAAAATCATCTACTTTTGTAAAGAAGGCCTGGATTGCCTGGATTACAGCCGTGGAGGCTGTACTACGCCCCTATAATCCGCTCGGATTGGCTTCAAATCAGAGGATAGAGAGGTGTGGATTTTAAGGAAAACCTCTGGAGGCTCATGTGGTGGACGAGGGGCTGACCTGCACTCTGGCCAGGCTCAGGTCCTGGATCAGCCGCTCGTTGCTGAGGTAGAGTTCAGCCTTAGTGTCTTCACAGCGTCTCTGCCACTCCAGCTCCATTTGGACTCTCGTCACCTCAAACTCTTTTTCTCTACTCAGAGCAGCACTCAGCTGTTGCTTATAGCTTCGAACCAACAACACAAGACTTTTATTAGTCAAAGTAACGCCCAGAGCCGGAGACAGTAGGTATAATGACGAACATCCTGCGGCTCCTTCCCACTGAGTGTTTCACTGACAGTGATTTCAGTTCTCACCTTTCACTCAGTTGTCGGCTCCTCTCCAGCTCAGTGCCCAGTTTGTTTGCTTTCTCCTGCAGAGAAATTATCTCTGTATCTTTAGCAACCATCTCAGTGCAGACCTTTTGGGTGTAGCTGTCCCAGTCACTCCGGGTTCGCTTGATCTCCGACTGAAGCCTTCGAAAGATTCACACAAAGAGTTTTTCTCCTCTGACAGCTCATGTCTGCTGATGTTTGCACATAAAGAGAAAAAGTGCTCCCATGGTATCAGACTGTTTCATGTGTATCTCACCTTTGGATAGACTCATCTCTTTGTTCCGTTGCTTTCTGCTGTTCTTCTTGTGCACAGCGTGCACGTGCAGCCAGAGCGTCTGTGTTTGTTTGCAGTTTCAGGACGTGTTCCTGTGTCTTGAGAAGCTGCTCTGTGGACGTTTGGCACTGAGCCTCCAGATGAGCTTCACGCTTCCTCAGAGCCCACACTTCATCTTCATGCCTTCATAGAAACAGACACATGTAATGAGAAAGAAAACAAATGAAACTCACCTGTAAATCTCGGTTTGTGTGAGAGAGAATGTTAGAGGTTTTAATGTATTTCATCATTTTTACAGATTTGCTTTAATGGATTTCTTTTTTTTTTTTAAAGCCCTGTGAATTAGGTGCTCTATAAATGATTTACCTTGCCTTGCCTAACAATTCAATTCAATTCAACTCTATATATAGCGCCAAATACAACACACTCATTTCGCGGCACATTTACAGAGAAAACCCAACAAGTCCACACGAGCAAGCTGGGGACACTGTGGAAAGGAAAACTCTGTTTTTGACAGGAAAAAACCTGCAGAACCAGGCTCAGAGGCGGCGGCCAAATAGGCATCAATGAGCACTGACACGTGTTTGACTTTATAATACACCAACATTCTATGAAGACTTATCATTATAGATAATACTTTAAAAAAAAACTTCTCTAACACAGGGGTGGGTACTCCTGGTCCTGCATGTTTTCAATGTGTCCTCCCATCAAGACAGCTGACAGCAATGATTGGCTCGTTATCAAGCTTTCTGCTGAGCCTCATCACGAGAACTCGGGCGTGTTTGAGCAGAGAAACATTGAAAACATGCAGGACTGCGGCCCTCCAGGACCAGGAATGCCCACCTCTGCTCTATCAAGTACATCAATGTTTGACTAAAATAACGACTGATTGAAATGAAGATGTCAGATTGTGTATGGTTGTCACTGTATGTGCAAAACAATTTCTATTGAAGATTATCAATAACTTACTTCTTCATGTCATTTTTCACCTTCTGTTGTTGGGTCTTTCTCCATTTCAGCTGAATTTCAAGCTCATTTATCCTGTGACAGATGATAACCTGAAATTTCAGCACGTTTCAAAGACACATTTACGGTTACACATCACAGGCGTTTACCTGCTGTCCTTGATCCTGATTATGTCCTTGATTTGCTGAGCTTTGTGTTGCAGCTGTGTCTGCAGCTCCTGACAGAATACTTTGGATGCTTTAAGAGCTTCTGCAGCCTGAAGATGAGCTCGGCTGTAAATCTCAGCTTCTTTATGCAGCTGTTCCTCCTGTACAGTCACACACGAAGTACATGAGGAAATATTATGAATTATGAAGAATTGCTGCCCTTCCTGGACTGTGGCTTTGTCGTGGTGGACAGGTTTGCATGGCGTAGTGATCTTTAGAGCTCATGCTCTTGGTAGGGTCCCCCAAGACAGACAGGTCTGGACTGAAGGCCCAGACAAACATGTCCAAAACTCCCCCATGAAAAAGGAAGACAGAAGAACGTGTACCCTGCCTGGATGAGAGTTACCGGGACATGCCTCTGGAGCCAGGCCCGGAGGTGGTGTTTGCCGGCGAGCGCCTGGTGATCAGGTAGCCCACGTGCCAGCAAGGGAAGGCTACGTGGGCACACCACCCACGTAGTCCCACATGGGGGAGCGGTGAGTTGCTTCCACAGTGTGAGAGAGCGAGGAGCCACGTGGCATCGTGGGCCCCACAACAGAAACTGGTTCTTGGTACGTGGAACGTCACCTCACTTAGGGGGAAGGAACTGGAGCTGGTGCGGGAGGCTAAGAGGTTCTGACTCGATAAAGTCCAGCTCACCTCCACGCACAGCCTTGACTCTGGAACCATACTCCTCAATAAGGGATGGTCTCTCTCCTACTCAGGCGTTGCACAAGGTGAGAGGCGCCGGGTGGGTGTGGGGACACTCACAAGCCCCCGGCTGGCAGCCACACAGTTGAAGTTTGTCCCAGGGGACAGCAGGGTGGCCTCCCTGTGACTTAAGGTGGCAGGGAGAAAAACCCTGACTGTTGTTTGTGCTTCTGCACCAAACAGGAGTTCAGAGTGTTCGTCCTTCTTGGAGCGAGTGGGTGCGGTCCTAGAAAGGACACCACCTACGGACTTCAAAGTCCTACTGGGCGACTTCAACGCTCACGTTGGCAACGACTGGGTAACCTGGTGAGGGGTGACTGGGAGAAACGGCTTGCCCCAGCTGAACCCGAGTGGTTTCATCGTTATTGGACTTCTGTGCTCGACGTGGATTGTCATAACAAACACCAGGTTCCAACAGAAGGATGCTCATAAGTGGACTTGGTACCAGAGCTCCTTGGGTCTCAGGTCGATGACTGACCTTGTTGTCATGTCACCTGACCTAAGACTGTATCGGTTCTGGACACTTGGGTGAAGAGAGGTAGTGTGCTGTCAACTGGTCACCATCCGGTGGTGAGTTGGATCAGACTGCAGGCCAGACCAGGCCAGACCAGGCCAGACCCGGCAGGCCAGACCCGGCAGGCCAAAATGCATAGTGACGGTATGTTTGTTGGGAAGGCCAGCAGAGGAGTCCGTCCAAAATCATTTCAACCCCCGTGACAATTTCTCCCATGTTTCAGAGGAGGTTGGGGACATGGAGTCCCAGTGGACCCTTTTCAAGAAGCAACATGTGGAAGCAGCTATGAACAGCTGTGGCCGGAAGCTTGTCGGTGCCGTCATGCTGAAGAAGGAGACCTTTAGAGCCTGGCTGGCTCAGGGGACTCTGGACTCAACAGACTATTATCTGCTAAGAGGAGTTTGTGGAGATCTTCCGGAGGTATAAGGAACACTTTGAGGATTGTTATTATTTTCTTATTTAGTCAGGAGAACCAGATTGGGATGAATAACCTCTTTTACAAGTGTGTCCTGAGGAGCTGGGGGGGGCGAGGGTCTTGCTCAGAGCCCCAGTGCAGGTGTTTTGGACTGTGGGGGAGGAAACCCACACACACAGGGAGAACATGCAAACTCGACTCAGAAAGGCCCTGTATTCAAACCCACGACCTTCTTGCTTTGAGGCGAGAGCGCTAACCACTGGACCACCGCAAGGCCTGGGGCTTCTGGTGTGGCCTCGTCCATTTCCTTGGTAGAGGTCACCAGGGTGGTAAAAAAATCTCCTTGGTGGCTCCAGGAGTGGACGAGATACATCTGGAGCTGCTGAAGGCCTGGATATTGTGGGGTTGCCCTGGTTAACACGCCTCTACAGTATCATATGGACCTCAGGGACAGTACCATCTGAGTGGCAGACCGGGGTGGTGGTCCCCATCTTCAAAAAGGGGGACTGGAGAGTGTGTCCCAACTATTGGGGCATCACACTTCTCAGCCTCCCTAGGAAAGTCTATGTCGGGGTACTGGAAAGCGACTCCGACCGATAGTGGAACTTCAGATACAGGAGGAACAATGCAGAATCCATCCCGGCCCGCGGAACAAGGGACCAGCTCTTCACCCTCTAACAGATTATTGATGGAACATGGGAGTTTGCCAATCCAGTCTACATCTGTTTTGTAGACTTGGAGAAGGCATATGACCGCGTCCCCCGAGATATCTTGTGGGAGGTGCTTAGGGAGAATAGGATACCAGAACTGCTGCTGCCGGTAATCCGGTCTGTGTACTCCCGGTGTGAGACCTGCGTCCCTACACTCGGCTCTAAGACGGAGTTGTTCAGGGTGGGCGCTGGACTCCGCCGGGGCTGCGCCTTGCCACCCCTTTTGTTCGTGATCTTCATGGACGGGGCGACCACGGTGCAGCCACTGTCAGGAGGGCGTCGTGTGGGGGGGGCTGGAGGGTGACGTCTCTGCTCTTTGTGGACGATATTGTCCTCCTGTTGGCATCACTAGGGCCTCCAGCGTTACTGGAATGGTTCACTGCTGAGTGTGAAGCAGTTGGGATGTGGAGCAGACCTTCCAAATCTGAGTCCATGGTCCTCTCACGGAAAGGGATGGCATGTCCTCTCCAGGTAAGGGGCGGGGAGTTTCCCCAGGTGGAGGATGGAGTGATGGAAGGAGGGATGGTGAGATCGGCCACAGGTTTGGACAAGCAGCTGCAGTAATGCCGTCACCGTACCGGACCGTTGTGGTGAGGAGGGAGCTGAGCTCTGAAGCAAAGCTCTCTGTTCACCAGTCGGATGGATGGATGGATGGATGGATGGATGGATGGATGGATGGATGGATGGATGGATGGAAGAATTGCTGCCATAGGCAGAATAGTTGTATGTGGAGACCAACTGATATGTTGAGAGTTCACAGAGTTGACTTCATCAGGTTAAAGTTACACAAGCGGCAGGATCAGTGTGAACCTACCTGTTGTTGTGCATTATATGAATGAACCAATCAGAGACTTGACCTCACCCTACTCTCCTTGTCCTCGTGAGACTGCAGCACCTGTTGCATCTGGGTCATTGCCAGGTGGAACTCCTGCTCCTGCAGCTTGAGCTCATCGTGTAAAGCTCTGCTCATGTCCTGAAGGAAAACATTTTCATCACAATCATTACAAATGTCAGTTTACTATAAGAGAAATATGAAGACCAGGGAATGTGTCCCAGCCCTGTGAGCTCCACTTCATATCCTGCGCAGCATGGGGAGAACATTTTCAGCTTTTTGATCATCTCTTTTTTCTATTATGATAATGTATTTGCAGGAACTTTTTTTTCTTGTTCTTAATTTTCATTTTTGTCCTTTTAAAGTCTCAAAGCTCTCTGCAGAATGACTGTCCCATTCGTGTGTGTGTGTGTGTGTGTGTGTGTGTGTGTGTGTGTGTGTGTGTGTGTGTGTGTGTGTGTGTGTGTGTGTGTGTGTGTGTGTGTGTGTGAGAGCAGTACGCCTCCAGTCCAGATGGGGGGGGGGGGGGGGGGGGGGGGGTCGATAAGAAGACCTAGTAGAGTCCTACAAGAAGAATGCTGACAGGGCAAATAAGTGGTGTGATGGACGGTGGACATGGTGGAGGTTTTAGACACGTCCAGTATGTACAGTTTCATCCAGTACAAATGATTAGTAAATAAAAACACTGTCACATAGCTTAATTAAAATCAGGAGTGTGGAATATGATCACACAGCAATAAAGATTCAGAACCTGTGATAAAGAATCTCATGGTCGGGTAATAAATAACCCAAAAACAACATTTTCTAAGTTCCTTCCCACTTGGAGCTCGAGTCAACAACCTGCTCACGTTACCGGCTCGTGGGAGCGACTCGATCACAAAGGTCTGCTGCTCCTCTGGACGTCCCTCCGACACGCTGGTCATGTCAGTCATGCAGAGCAGTCGGCTGTAAACTGAAGTAACTCTAGACGCAGTGTGTTACTGGGTTACTGTGTGTGTGAGTATTTTAACACAGCCACACTTCTTCCTGCTTCGGACTGAAATTCTGAATTGAGGCTTTTCTGAAACGGGACGGAGACCGACGTCCACAGGAAGTGAGTCTGTCTTTACAGTGATCAGACTTCGATCCAACTGGAACCCTGGAATCTGCAGGGTGTGTGTGTGTGTGTGTGTGTGTGTGTGTGTGTGTGTGTGTGTGTGTGTGTGTGTGTGTGTGTGTGTGTGTGTGTGTGTGTGTGTGTGTGTGTGTGTGTGTGTGTACCTCTCTCTGTTTTTCTAGCCCTGCCTCCACACATCTTATCCTCTGCTGAAGAATCCCCTTCATGCGCTCGTACTTCTCCGTTTGGCTGTGAAAGTCACAGATTATACACACACACACACACACACACACACACACACACACACACACACACACACACACACACACACACACACACACACACACACACACACACACACACACACACACACACACACACACACACACACACACACACACACACACACACACACACACACACACACACACACACACACACTATTTTTTATTAATCTAACATCTAATCTCAATTGTTCTAAAAACAGAAAAGGACCAAAATGTGGAACAACCCAAAGTCTAGAAACTGATTGTGGATAATTCTCTTTGACAGAACTGTCAGATGTGTCCCGTGTTTGACTGGACATGTCTCACATCAGGGCTGTCAAACCTGTTCCTGTCCTGGTAATGATGTTTTGACCACTCACTGTCCTGTTTGGAGCTCAGATGAAAAACAAGATTACGGTTTGCCTTTGGTGTCGTTTGATTGATCAAATCTGCCTTTAATAAAGAATCAGTCACATTAAGCAGCAGTAACTCGCTCGTGTGCAAAGTTAGTTTCTATCCCGACACCTTCCCAAACTTAACAAGAAGTTCGTCTCAGCCCTGGACACAAACGGTCTCCGTAAAGACAAAGCTCATGCTCAGTGGCCCGCCTCGACACGCCATGAACAGAACTCTTACTTCTTATCGCCATGGTCAGCGGTTCGATAGCAAGCGCAACCAGCAGGGGGCTTAGGGGAGAGCCCTGAGGGGTGCCACAGTGCAAACGGAATGCAATGGATAATAGTTATTGGTAAGCACCATGGCTGAGGGGCTGGAATATAAAAGTCTTATACAGGATTAAAAAGATGAGCTGCCAAACCTACACAGAGTCTCAAAGAGGGAATCCCAATCAACGCTATCAAACGTCTCCGCTGCATCCCTGGAGCGAAGACATTCAGAGTCTGTTTGTCTGGGATCGTACAGCACGTTAAATAAACGGTGAGGACTAACAAAGGAAGGCCGTTCTTTCTTTAACAAAACCAGGAGATTTTATATTCTATAGCACTGTTTAAACCCCCAGAGGGGGAATCCCATCCCGAATCGACCCCTCAGGGGAGCTGGGGGGCCGAGGGGGGTTTGCTCAGGGACCCTCGGTGCATGTCTTTTGGGAATATAACGTCAGGCAGAACCTCTCCAGATGACGGGCCACACACTCTGGTTAGAATTCTACCGTCACAGGCCCGTGAGACCCACATCGTAATGTGATCTTCTCCTTCCAGGGAGCAGTGGGAGGATTTAAAGTATTAGAACCAACACCTCTGGCCAAACGGTCTTCTAACGTGGAAACCTATTCTGTGGTTAGAGCTCGCTGGTGATCTCTTCCTGTTGCCACAGCAACACGAGCCTTTTGTCGGGCAGGCCTCACTTTGTGTTCACACTCACCGCTGGACTTCATGGAGCTGGAACCTGTGCTCGGTGGCCTCCTGGAGCGGCTGCTGCTCCAGCTGGCTGAGCTGCGTTTGGAGCTCATTTCGCTCTGCCCGTCTGAAAACACCAGAGTTACTGGAGCTCACCATTAGAGCAGAGGTCACCACTAAAGAGTAAGAATCCCACAAAGTAACAGAGCGGCGTCACATTTGACCTGAAGCAGGTGTGTTTCCTCCTTCACTCAGTCTGCAGCTGCACATTAAGGTCAAACATAAATATTCCTGCTTTATTCCTTCATGGATTATCTCAGCTCCCCACATTCAACTACAAACTCTATTCCGGTATAATCTGTGAGGCTTCAGGGAGCCACTACGGAGGGTCGTTCATGTTTTGTTTGGCTTGTTTGCGAATGAATGAAAGTCGGTGGGATTGTACTCCCGACTGTACCTGTTGTGTTCTACCGTCATAGCTCTGAGGAGCAGCGCGTCGTATCGCTCCAACTCCTGTTTCTGCTCGTCCAGGATTTCCAGGTTGAAATGGAAGTCGCTCCTCAGCTGCTGGCAGAGTCCTCTGGCATGAGGAAGAGGAAGAGGAAGAGTTGAATCACTACGGAGAGAGGACGATACGGACGTCCTCATGTCGTCACCATGCTCAGTGAAAGTCTGATCTGCACAGTTCCTCAGCTGCAGGAACGTCTCCTCCCATCTGACAACTGTCACAGGAACACAGGAACTTCTTTTTTACTCCAGAAACGTCCTTGGTGGCATCGGAAATGCTGAGTGTGCAGAGCTCCAGAGCCGCGGAGCTCCGGAGCCGCAGAGCCGCACAATCTGACTGTGCGACCCCTCAGTCAGTCATCGGCCTGCAGGCAGGAACGTCTCAGGAGTTTGGAAACGATCACGAGGACTTCGAAGTCTGGGACTCAGATAAAACAGCAAAACATCTGAGAGACACATCGAGTACCACTGGGTGGTATTACTTTGTCCTCCAGTACCACTGTGAGCTGAAAACTAATCCAGACTGTTAATTCCAGAGCGGACTATTGTAACTTCTTATAATTCAGTTCAGTTTGACTCGTCCAGCACGGCACCACCACCTATTTAATAAGGTGGAGAGTTCCAGCTGCTTCAGGACATTTCAGGACACCCTGGACCATTTCCTAGTGAAGCTCTCACTGTCCTCGGGTGTCCCGTCCTACCACTCTGAGCTGCCTTCAGGTAACGGACAGTACACAAAGTACTCACTATTTCCACAGTGAGTAATGTTACAGCTATAATCCCTGATGGATTAAATTCAGTTCTTTCCTCAGAGTTCTACACGCGACAGCCCAACAAACAACAACACGTGTGGGGAGACGAAGGTTCAGGTCCTCATCGGTCCTCATTTAAGTAGATATGTTCAGTCGATTCTAAAGACGGGCTTTTGTTTCTCCGTTTTAATCTGGACCAGTAATCCCTCAGTATTTTCCTGAAGCATCGAGGTGAAAATCTGCAGCGTCTCTTCAGTCTTATGTCCCGAGGGTTTGTGGCTCCAGAGTTTCTGTTCAGTGGGAAATGGGTCCAAAGGGCTGGGTGCTGAAGGTGTCCACCCCTGGACAGGGGACACGGGGACGTTTTTACTACCAAATGTTGTTTTCATTGTTTTGCTGAGATTAATAGAAATAAAGTGACCGGTGTCTTCACCGTCTTCATATGAAGGAGCTCTCAGCTTGAGACAGACTGGTGACCTCTGCTCTAAATGTCTCCGTCTCATGCTGCGTCGAGCAGCACGAGGACACAGAGTCCCGATCTTTTCAGGCTGCTTTGGGGACAGACAAGTGTATTCTTGATATCAGACACATATTGCCGGTGCCACAAATCCATCTGAGATTGTAAAGCAGTTCAAGACAACAGACATGAACCGAAGTGAGATTTCTGGACGGAGCTCTATTGTTCTGGGGACGAGGTAGGACTTATTTCAAAACCTGGTCAAATAAAAGCAGAGATAAAATGTTCGGAGTGACGAAATCGTCTTTTGTTACTCAGCTGAACCTGAACAGGAGTTCAAATGTTCACTGGGGTTGGATTTTGAAGTATTCCAATAAGTTCAATAATACTAGATTAAAGAATTGTCTTTTTATTTGCGCTCCAGGTGTCCTCTTCCCACTGCAGTTTGGAGACGTTTGTTAGACATTGTGGAACACCATTACATTTTAATTAATTTTTAAAAATTAGAAAACAGTTAAACAGCTGCTGACGTTTCTACAAAGCGAGAGAGTGAGAGTCATTCTGAGCTGCTACCTGAAGGAGGCGCTCTCCTCCTGGACTCTCCTCAGGACCTCCTCCTGCTGACCTCTCCTCTGCACTCCATCCTCACACTCCTTCTCCTTCATGGACAGTTTGACCTCCACCTCTTTCACTGCCATCTCTCCATCCGACTGCAATGCTGGACACACACACACACACACACACACACACACACACACACACACACACACACACACACACACACACACACACACACACACACACACTCACACAGAGTGATGATTTCACTTTGAGTTAATAATTGTTACAGATACATTGATTATTGATCAGTGATCATCGATCAGTGATCACAGCTCGATGCTGCGATGAAAAGCTGAGGAACAGCCGATTAAACAGAATAAACAAAATGGCCTCTTTGAAATAAACATGTCTGAATGAAGGGAGGGAGAGAGAGAGCGAGAGAGAGAGAGCAAGAGAGAGAGAGAGAGTGAGAGAGAAAGAGAGAGCGAGAGAGAAAGAGAGAGCGAGAGAGAAAGAGAGAGCGAGAGAGAGGGAGCAAGCAAAAGAGAGAGCAAGAAAGAGCGAGAGCGAGGGAGCAAGAGAGAGAGAGAGGGAGAGAGAGAAAGAGAGAGAGAGAGAGCAAGAGAGAGAGAGTGAGAGCGAGGGAGCAAGCAAAAGAGAGAGCAAGAAAGAGCAAGAGAGAGCGAGAGAGAGAGAGAGAGAGAGAGGGAGAGGGAGCAAGCAAAAGAGAGAGCAAGAAAGAGCGAGAGAGAAAGAGAGAGCGAGAACATTATTGGTGCAGAACTTCGTGCTCTCCCCTCACAGTAAGAAGACCAGGGCATTTCTGAGTGGAGTCTGCATGTTCTCCATGTGTGAGCCTGGTTCCCCCCCCCCGCCGCTGCGCGGTGATCAATAATCAACGTCACATGTAACAATTACATGGAGACTGTGTGTGTGTGTGTGTGTGTGTGTGTGTGTGTGTGTGTGTGTGTGTGTGTGTGTGTGTGTGTGTGTGTGTGTGTGTGTGTGTGTGTGTTACCGCGGATCCAAACTTGAAACTTTACGGTGATCAAACCTCCAGGTCTTCCTGTGACTGGTCGCCATGGAAACGCTCCGTCTCTAAAGACCTTCCCCCCTGCAACACCGAGGACTCAGAGGTTCCTCCTCCTGGACTGCAGCGGAAATTAAATGTGCAATGTAAACTTTACCTTCTCAGATACCAACTGATGTTCATCCTCTGTGGCCTGCAGCTTTTCCAGAACTTTCAAAGTCATAAAACCAAGAACTAGACCCACAGTCCTTCACTTCTACTGTACTTCTGTAGCACCAAACACACAGTGATCAGAAGGTTCCTTTCCTTAGAACAAAACAACCAGAAAGAAAAAAGTCCCTTTTACCAGGAAGAAACCTGCAGAACCAGACCCAGAGGAGGAGACTCTCAGTAGAACCAGATCAGAGGAGGAGCCTCAGTAGAACCAGATCAGAGGAGGAGCCTCAGTAGAACCAGACTCGGAGGAGGAGACTCAGTAGAACCAGATCAGAGGAGGAGCCTCAGTAGAACCAGACTCGGAGGAGGAGCCTCAGTAGAACCAGACCCAGAGGATGAGACTCAGTAGAACCAGATCAGAGGATGAGACTCAGTAGAACCAGACTCGGAGGAGGAGACTCAGTAGAACCAGACCCAGAGGATGAGACTCAGTAGAACCAGATCAGAGGAGGAGCCTCAGTAGAACCAGACTCGGAGGAGGAGACTCAGTAGAACCAGACCCAGAGGATGAGACTCAGTAGAACCAGATCAGAGGAGGAGACTGTCAGTAGAACCAGACTGGGAGGAGGAGACTCTCAGTATAACCAGACTCAGAGGAGGATCCTCAGTAGAACCAGACTCAGAGGAGACCCTCAGTAGAACCAGGAGGAGACTTTCAGTAGAAGCAGACTCAGAGGAGGATCCTCAGTAGAACTGGGTCTGACTCTGAAGCATATTCCCCCTGTGAGTCTTCAGGTTTTCTCCAGGAGAAAAAACAAGCCGGTAAATTAGTGATGTTTAATTATAATTTGTGTGATGGCCTGTCTCTCTGTGTTTGTCCTGTGATGGACGGGTCCCCTGTCCAGGTGTAACCCGACTTCACATAATGTGACCTGGGATCAGAACTGGATAGAGACCTATAGAGGACAGATGAGACCCAGAACTAATTATATGACCAATCTGAGAGAAACAGAAGCAGATTGTGTAAAATAAAGTTCAGTTTTTCTCTAATAGATTTTCTCAAACATTTTCAGGCAGAGGGGAATCCCTGGAGTCTACTTTAGATCACTTATTTATACTAGTTTTAGTCAGGCTTTCTAGAGAGCAGACGGAGTATGCCCATATTAGGTAAGGTCACACTTCCTCCCGGTGGACAGGGTTAGAGTTTCACACTAGTGATGGAAGCAGCCACAGTCACTCAGTGGCTCTTTTAAACTCTTCAACATAAAACATAAACAACATAAACGCTGTGCGGTTTAAAGTCATATATATTTACATCGTGTCCAGGTGATTTAAGGGTCTGGTGTACATGGCTGTCATTGGCGAGGCCGGGGCCGGGGGCGGGGCTTCCGCCTGCGCACTCCCGTTAATTTAAGACGGACACGAAAGCTCGCTCCCGCGATTTGAGGAGAAGCGCTCCGAGTGATCACAGCATCTCAGGTACCGTCTCACTCTTTTCTCTCTTTATTTCATCCTCATCTGCCTCACCTGCTTCTCCTCGGAGTGTCTGGAGCAGGTAGGTCCAACCTGAGCGGAGGCAGGGCTGCGCGCGCATGTCTTACTTCTACTATGTATTATGTAAAGAACATAAACAGACTGGTAGAATACATTACTACAGGAACAAAGTGTTGCTGGTATTTTAACAAAGGAACAAGTGTGTTTGGCTGAGAGGAGGAGGTGCAGTGGAGGGACAGCCCTGTCTTGCTGAGGGGAGGAGGTGCAGTTGAGGGACAGCCTTGTCTTGCTGAGAGGAGGGACAGCCCTGTTTGGCTGAGAGGAGGAGGTGCCGTTGAGGGACAGCCTTGTTTGGCTGAGAGGAGGAGGTGCAGTGGAGGGACAGCCTTGTCTTGCTGAGAGGAGGGACAGTCCTGTTTGGCTGAGAGGAGGAGGTGCAGTGGAGGGACAGCCTTGTCTTAATGAGAGGAGGGACAGCCCTGTCTTGCTGAGAGAAGGAGGTGCAGTAGAGGGACAGCCCTGTCTTGCTGAGGGGAGGAGGTGCAGTAGAGGGACAGCCCTGTCTTGCTGAGAGGAGGGACAGCCTTGTCTTGGTGAGAGGAGGGACAGCCCTGTCTTGCCGAGAGGAGGAGGTGCAGTGGAGGGATGGCCCTGTCTTGCCGAGAGGAGGAGGTGCAGTGGAGGGACGGCCCTGTCTTGCTGAGAGGAGAGACAGCCCTGTCTTGGTGAGAGGAGGAGGTGCAGTGGAGGGACAGCCTTGTCTTGGTGAGAGGAGGGACAGCCTTGTCTTGGTGAGAGGAGGAGGTGCAGTGGAGGGACAGCCTTGTCTTGGTGAGAGGAGGAGGTGCAGTAGAGGGACAGCCCTGTCTTGGTGAGAGGAGGGACAGCCTTGTCTTGGTGAGAGGAGGAGGTGCAGTGGAGGGACAGCCTTGTCTTGGTGAGAGGAGGGACAGCCTTGTCTTGGTGAGAGGAGGAGGTGCAGTGGAGGGACAGCCTTGTCTTGGTGAGAGGAGGAGGTGCAGTGGAGGGACAGCCTTGTCTTGCCGAGAGGAGGAGGTGCAGTGGAGGGACAGCCTTGTCTTGGTGAGAGGAGGGACAGCCTTGTCTTGGTGAGAGGAGGAGATGCAGTGGAGGGACAGCCTTGTCTTGGTGAGAGGAGGAGGTGCAGTAGAGGGACAGCCTTGTCTTGGTGAGAGGAGGAGGTGCAGTGGAGGGACAGCCTTGTCTTGGTGAGAGGAGGAGGTGCAGTGGAGGGACAGCCTTGTCTTGGTGAGAGGAGGGACAGCCTTGTCTTGCCGAGAGGAGGAGGTGCAGTGGAGGGACAGCCCTGTCTTGGTGAGAGGAGGAGGTGTAGTGGAGGGACAGCCCTGTCTTGGTGAGAGGAGGAGGTGTAGTGGAGGGACGGCCCTGTCTTGGTGAGAGGAGGAGGTGTAGTGGAGGGACAGCCTTGTCTTGGTGAGAGGAGGAGGTGCAGTGGAGGGACAGCCTTGTCTTGGTGAGAGGAGGGACAGCCTTGTCTTGCCGAGAGGAGGAGGTGCAGTGGAGGGACAGCCCTGTCTTGGTGAGAGGAGGAGGTGTAGTGGAGGGACGGCCCTGTCTTGGTGAGAGGAGGAGGTGCAGTGGAGGGACAGCCCTGTCTTGGTGAGAGGAGGAGGTGTAGTGGAGGGACAGCCTTGTCTTGGTGAGAGGAGGGACATCCCTGTCTTGGTGAGAGGAGGAGGTGCAGTGGAGGGACGGCCCTGTCTTGGTGAGAGGAGGAGGTGTAGTGGAGGGACAGCCCTGTCTTGGTGAGAGGAGGGACAGCCTTGTCTTGGTGAGAGGAGGGACGTCCCTGTCTTGGTGAGAGGAGGAGGTGCAGTGGAGGGACAGCCTTGTCTTGGTGAGAGGAACGACGGCCCTGTCTTGCCGAGAGGAGGAGGTGCAGTGGAGGGACAGCCCTGTCTCGCCGAGAGGAGGTGCAGACACAGGTGTCTCTCCTGACTCAGCGGAGGGGAGCTGGACTCTGCCTACGTGCGCTGAGCAGCATCCTGAGGCTGGTGATGTCGGGTTACGTCATGATGTCTCGTGCCATTTTGCTCAGAGTCAAAGGAAAGGGCACGTCCAGTGATGGCGTTAGGAATGTCTCCTCCTCCTTTGTGACACACGCGTCTCGTAAGCTGAGACTTTACAGTGTATGCACAAAGAGGATAAATAAGGGTCTGCAACCTTTAACACCACCCGAGTCCTTAGTGCCACTTTCCACAGAATAAACTTCATCTGGAGCCTTTAACCTTAAATCAGAAGATCCACCGCTTCTGAATCACACGTATTCTACTACACCTTTCTACATCTTTCTACACCTTTCTACACCTTTAGGAAATGTTGGTTATGGTTTTAGCTGGTCAACCCTTTACCTGGTCACCACTCTCCACTAGTTGCTGTGCTCGTCTCAAAGCTCCAGGGAAAGCAGCAGGTTGTCAGTGACAGGAAAGGAGTGAAACTTTCCTTTATTTGGATTTAATCCAGATTATCTCAGCTGGAGGAGACTTTGGAACCTCAACATTTCTCAGCTGTGGTGGAAGGAGGAGACTCTATTATTATAGTAGTATATAATACTTCATTATTGAACTATGACTCAGGACTCCTTTTGAAAGATGGACTGAAAATACAACAGAAATAAGATAGAAATGTTTATTTATGTATAAATCAGTCGAAGCTTTAGAGGCACTGCAGAGGAGACGGGGAGTCAAACCAGCAACTTTATTCATAAAGCACCCGAAGACACCAGAGTGGACCAAAGTGTCCTGTACCAGAGCACAGTTCCCACATTGCATAAAATAATAAAGACACAGACAATACAAATGGTTAAAAGGACAGAGACATGGTAGAGTAAAAAGTGGACAGTTCTCATGGTGCCGGATGTCAAAGAGAAAGGACGAGGTTTAGCCACGTTTAGAAAACCGACAGGGAATCGGCCGATCTGATTGGCTGAGGCAAGTCATTCCACAGCTTCAGGGTCTGGACTGCACAGTGTCGGTGGTTCAGCTGATCAGCTGAGCCGAGAGAGCGAGTCGGGGTGGAAGTCCGGATCGGCTCAGGAAGAATCTGGACTTTACAACAGCCCTGATCCGGGTGTCCAGGTTTGGGTCCAGGTCTGTTTTAACCCCCAAGACTTGATTGGTTTTGAGAACTGGGCCAAATCGCCGAGTTCTCCAGGGTGGGTCCCAGTGGTTCCACCAGAGTTAATAAAAGGTTTCGTACCGTCCAGGCCTTTAGGTCAGCAAGACACATCAAGGGTCATCTTGCTGACCTTGGCGCCGTGGTGGTGAGCAAACGCAGAGCAGTGGAATGAGGTCCCCATATCATTTAAAAACTCTGAAGTGCTGATTGAGATTCATGCAGAGATTTAAAACAAGATTCAAAACTTCAAGGATGTCTTGTCCCTCCAGAAAGACCATCCGTTGACCACGGAAGGTCTTTCAAAAAGTGGTCTAAGGACTGTAGGGTCCAGGGCTGTTTCTTTAATCAGAGGCCTTACCGAGGCACGTTTCAAACCTGCTCAGTCGGACTGATGACCATCCTACAGTGGAAAACCTCTCTGAAGGCCGTCCTCTGAAGACTGGAGGGGACGTCCTTGCCTGAGGGTTTCACTCAACCAGCAGTCTTCTGTAGAAAGGTAGAGTAACAGAATGAAACTGGTCCAAGACGGCACAACCAGGGACAGAATAAAGAACCAGAGACAGAATGAAACTGGTCCAAGACGGCACAATCAGGGACAGAATAAAAAAACAGGGACAGAATGAACAACCAGGGACAGAATGAAACTGGTCCAAGACGGCACAACCAGGGACAGAATGAAACTGGTCCAAGACGGCACAACCAGGGACAGAATTAAACTGGTCCAAGATGGCACAATCAGGGACAGAATGAAACTGGTCCAAGATGGCAGAACCAGGGACAGAATGAAGAACCAGGGACAGAATGAAACTGGTCCAAGACGGCACAACCAGGGACAGAATAAAGAACCAGAGACAGAATGAAACTGGTCCAAGACGGCACAATCAGGGACAGAATAAAAAAACAGGGACAGAATGAAGAACCAGGGACAGAATGAAACTGGTCCAAGACAGCACAACCAGGGACAGAATGAAACTGGTCCAAGACGGCACAACCAGGGACAGAATTAAACTGGTCCAAGACAGCACAACCAGGGACAGAATTAAACTGGTCCAAGACGGCACAATCAGGAACAGAATAAAACTGGTCCAAGATGGCAGAACCAGGGACAGAATGAAGAACCAGGGACAGAATGAAACTGGTCCAAGATGGCAGAACCAGGGACAGAATGAAGAACCAGGGACAGAATGAAACTGGTCCAAGACGGCAGAACCTGGGACAAAATGAAGAACCAGGGACAGAATGAAACTGGTCCAAGACAGCAGAACCAGGGACAGAATGAAAACCCAGGGACAGAATGAAACTGGTCCAAGACGGCAGAACCAGGGACAAAGAGTGAAGGCTCCAGTAGCAGCGAGCGTTTCCACAGAGAACTAAGAAGTTGGCATTAACAGTTTGGACTCTGGAGCAGCGAGGACTGAATCAAGGGTCTTAAACAGTCTGAGGCTTGGGACTGTCCCTTCTATCATTTTGTCTTCTCTCACAGTGGTCTCATAACGGCACCAGCAGTCCGTTCGTTTGTCCTTTTACCATCTGCGTTCTGCCCACATCTTCATCCGGCCGACGCTCAGGTTTGGTTTTGGGCTTCCTGGTTTTCCAAGGAGCCACAGTGTCTAGGAGAGCCGCTCCAGAAGAGCTGCAGAGTCACATGTGGCTCCAGATTTGCAGGTTCCAGACCTCTTGACAGGAACCCATTCAAGCCTCCAGGAGTCTCATGGGTTCAGTCAACACAGTCAGCTGGTGATCCGTTGGTGGTGAGCTGAAATGACCAAATGTCCCGATACCTTCCGTTCAGTCGCACATGAGAGAAACTTTTATTATCTTTTATGTGGCGGGTTCTAAACTCGGCCCTGACCATCGTGGCACTGGGTTTCACTGGATTGAGACTTTGGCACAGTTAAATGTGTCGGATATTAAAATAGGTACTAGTGTCGGCTCGGCTCGGAACAGAACCTTCATCTGCACTGACCATGAGCTGCTTGATGTTTTTTAATGGAAGTGAAAGGATAGTAATAATAATAATAGTTATTATTGTGAACTAAGAGGATTAAAGTCACCTTCATAAAAAGAGACTTGTGTTTCGGACAGAGACCAATAGAACATAAGACCCAGCGTGTGGTTAATGGCGTGTCGGCAGTTTACCTGGTCCTTTGGTTCCAGAACATGTTTGATTGGCCGGGGGGGGGAAGGTTGTGACAGAGATTGTTTTCCTTCTATGTGGCTGTGCTTGGATCCTCACACACACACACACACACACACACACACACACACACACACACACACACACACCCCCCTGTTTGTCAGGATCCAAGTGTGTGTTTGCACGTGAAATGTTAGTGCTCCTAAATTAGTCTGGTGATGCTTGGCACCACTGATGAAATGTTTCATGGGTCACAGCAGGGGCGTGTGTGTGTGTGTGTGTGTGTGTGTGTGTGTGTGTGTGTGTGTGTGTGTGTGTGTGTGTGTGTGTGTGTGTGTGTGTGTGTGTGTGTGTGTGTGTGTGTGTGTGTGTGTGTGTGTGTGTGTGTGTGTGTGTGTGTGTGTGTGTGTGTGTGTGTGTGTGTGTGTGTGTGTGTGTGTGTGTTTTGCTTTATCAAAAGACTAAGAGGGTTTTGCAAGAGTAATAAAATCAAACTATGTCAAAGAAAAACTTCAGAAGAGTGGTGAAGCGGTGAGGTGAGGCAGAGTTTAGGTGGTGAGGTGAGGCAGAGTGTTTAGGTGGTGAGGTGAGGCAGAGGGGTGAGGCAGAGAGTTTAGGCGGTGAGGTGAGACAAAGGGGTGAGGCGGTGAGGTGAGGCAGAGGGGTGAGGCGGTGAGGTGAGGCAGACAGGTGAGGTGGTGAAGTGAGGCAGACAGGTGAGGCAGAGTGTTTAGGTGGTGAGGTGAGGCTGAGAGTTTAGGCGGTGAGGTGAGACAAAGGGGTGAGGCGGTGAGGTGAGGCAGAGTGTTTAGGTGGTGAGGTGAGGCAGAGGGGTGAGGCAGAGAGTTTAGGCGGTGAGATGAGGGAGAGCGGTGAGGTGGTGAGGTGAGGCAGAGGGGTGAGGCAGAGAGTTGAGGCAGAGGGGTGAGGTGGTGAGGCAGAGGGGTGAGGCAGAGAGTTTAGGCGGTGAGATGAGGGAGAGGGGTGAGGCTGAGCGGTGAGCGGTGAGGCAGAGAGTTTAGGCGGTGAGGTGAGGCAGAGGGGTGAAGCAGAGAGTTTAGGCGGTGAGATGAGGGAGAGCGGTGAGGCGGTGAGGTGAGGCAGAGTTGAGGCAGAGGGATGAGGTGGTGAGGCAGAGGGGTGAGGAGGTGAGGCAGAGAGTTTAGGCGGTGAGATGAGGGAGAGCGGTGAGGCAGAGGGGTGAGGTGGTGAGGTGAGGCAGAGAGTTCAGGCAGAGGGGTGAGGTGATGAGGAGGTGAGGTGAGGCAGACAGGTGAGGCAGAGAGTTGAGGCGGGGTGAGGCAGACATGTGAGGCAGAGAGTTAAGACAGGGGGTGAGGCAGAGAGTTGAGACAGGGGGTGAGGCAGACATGTGAGGCAGAGAGTTGAGACAGGGGGTGAGGCAGAGAGGTGAGGCAGAGAGTTGAGACAGGGGGTGAGGCAGAGAGTTGAGACAGGGGGTGAGGCAGAGAGTTGAGACAGGGGGTGAGGCAGCAGTCCCTCTCTGCACATACAGGAGGAGCGGCCCGGAGACGGGGCACCAGGAGGACTAAGCAGCAGTGCTTGTTGCTGTGTGGTTTATGCTTTGGTGACGTGTGGACGTCTGCCACACTGGCTCCTCGTCAGGGAATCGAACCCTGGTCTTCCACGGGACAGGCAGCGATACTAACCACTTTACTAACGAGTGACATTTATGTGAAGAAAGTGTATCTGTACTTTGCGTTCGTCTGCATCATCTGAATACAAGACAGGTTACAAACGTGTTTTTGACCAGGAAGTGAGAAATGAATAGAATCAGTGGGTCAGATATTTCTAATTCATTAATGTCTGAACTATTTCAAAATAGATGTGAGCAATATAGTATTAATACTAATATAACATAAGTACTATTTTATTTAAACAGCATTTAGAAGGTGGGATTACTGTCCTGCTGACCTGGAGGTGGCCAGTTCACAGAAAACCAAAGTGATCCGAGGACAGACCTCAGGGGAAAACCAAATGTCACCGCTACTACTCACTGCCAATACTCTCTCTCTCACACACACACACACACACACACACACACACACACACACACACACACACACACACACACACACACACACACACATTGAGGGCATGGGAGGTGTGAGTGATGGATGTCAGTGTAATCTCCTCCGTCCAGGAACAATCCCGTCCCTCCTGCTGACAGCCCCACAAACAGCTGCAGGTTTAAATAGCAGCGTCCAGGCTTTGTGTCAATAAACAGGATGACAAATTAAAAATGGAAACTAAAGATAGTTTCAGGACAGAATCTGATCACATCACAGTCTGAAGGGTTTTGATTTTAAAAGTTCCTTTCATCACATAAATTATTACGACGTTGATTAAAGACGTGGTTGTGCCTTAAATGTTTTAGATTGTGCTGCTAATCACGTTTCAGATTCATTTAAAATGATTATTTGTAAAAATCATTAAAAAAAACATGTTCTGGTGTTTAGAGTTCCTGAAAGAGAAACGTAGGAATTCCTTCCCTGGTATGTTGTTAGAGTTGGATTCCTTCTCTGCTCAGCTCCCTGTGCTCTCCACCGCTCAGCACGCCATCCCTGGCACATGTCCAAACCATCTCAAGGTGGCGTCCCGGGCTTCGTCTCTAACCAGCTCTCCTCCTGTCCATCCTGCTCACTGTCCTTCACACCCAAACGTCTCTGCAGGTCTCACTGAGGTGTTGGACACCACAGCTGCCTGAACTGCCTCTGCTCCTCCGACTTACACGTCTTCTGTCCCGTCTCTAATGACCGCCATTCCTTGTCCTGGGGCGATGGTGGCTCAGTGGTAGAGTCGGTCGTCCAATAACTGGAGGATTGGCGGTTCAAATCCCACTCTATCAACAAAGTTCTTGGGCAAGGCACTTTACCTACATTGCCTCATATGAATGTTGGTGGTGGTTGGAGGCGGTTGCCGCAAAATGGCAGCCAGGCCTCCGTCAGCAGCCCCAGGGCAGCTGTGGCTACAACGTAGCTTAGCATCACTGGTGGGACTGGTGGGACGGTCTCTCTTTGAGTCAGTGTGAAAAAAACCCGCTATATAGATCCAAGCCATTATTATTATTATTATACTTCCATTTGTTTAACCAGCTGCTCTCCACTTTCAGCACAGATTCTAATGTCATCTGCAAACATGGAGCTCATCATCATCGGTCCTCATGTCCGTCCTCATCCTGTCTCTCTGGACTTCCTCTCAGAACTCTAATGCTCTCTCAACGACCTACTTTCCTCTCTTCAGAAGGATGTTTCGTTCAACAGGTGACACCTTGAACTCTGACCTTCTTTGACACGTGCTTCAGTGACTGGAGTGTGTGTTTCCACAGTGTTTCCTCCCTGACCTGAACTCAGCACTGAGGGTAGAATGGGCGGTGCGGTGGTGGACGATGGACCTCCTGGGGTGAAGGCACCAGACGGCGGCTGGGGTTGGGCGGTGTTGGCTGGGTGCTTCGTCATTACCGGCTTTTCCTACGCATTCCCAAAGGCAGTGAGTGTCTTCTTCAAGGAGCTGATCCATGAGTTTGACGTGGGCTACAGCGACACTGCCTGGATCTCCTCCATCCTGTTGGCCATGCTGTACGGTACAGGTACCTGGTCAACACGCCACTCCCTGATTGAAGCAGGTCCCTCCACGCCGGGACCTGGAGTTGATGTGTTCTGCTCTGTTAGGCCCTCTGTGCAGTGTGTTGGTCAACAAGTTTGGCTGTCGGCCCGTGATGATGGTCGGGGGACTCTTTGCCTCTCTGGGGATGATCCTGGCCTCCTTCGCTACGAGCATCATGCACATTTACCTCTGCGGTGGCGTGATCACAGGTCGGCTCACAACACAACATTGAACATAGATTCAAATACATTGAAGTGAAGAATACAGCCACAATTCCAAAAATGTTGGGTGGTGTAAATAAAAACTCCACAACAGAACAAAAATAAGAGCCCAGAAGTTTAAAGTAATAAATATTTACGTTCTATAAAATTATTTGACATTATTTGTTTTTCTATTACTTTCGTTTCCTGACGTAGAAAATGGTCCAGTGTGGCCTGAAGCGGCTTCACTGGAGCTTTATTAAATAGAAAAGTCTTGAGCCGGTTCCTCATGGGAGGAGCCTGGTTGTTAAGAGCGTTCTAAGTTAGAAGGAGGATTTTAAATTCTCTTTTAGATTGACCAGGGAGCCAATGAAGCGAGGTTAGTATTGGAGTGAGCTGATCTCTGATGCTGGTTCTTGTCAGGACTCTGGCTGCAGCATTTTGAAGCAGTTATTGTTTCACCCTGATAACAGGGAGTTACAATAGTTACTCTGGAAGTAACTAATGATGGATTACTTTTTCAGCATCAGTCTGAGTCAGCATGTTTCTAATGTTGGAAATATTACGGAGGTGAAGGACAAAGTAATACCATCTAGTGGTACTAGATCTTTAGATCATTTCTCTCTCACATGTTTTGGGCCAAATATAATAATTTCAGTTTTATCAGAGTTCAGGAGCAGGAAATTACAGCTCATCCAACCTTTATGTCTTCAAGACGGCTTCTAGTTTAGAATGTTGGTTATTATCCTCAGGTTCCATAGATAAATAGATTTGTGTGTCATCTGCACAACAATGGAAGTTCATCGAGTGTTTTTTAATTATATTCCCTACAGGAAGCATGTATGAAGTAAAAAGTATAGGACCTGAGACAGAACCCTGTGGAACTCCATGTTTAACTTCAGTCTGGACTGAAGAGTTCTCGTGAACATGAACGAAGTGGAACATGTCTGATAAATATGATTAGAACCAATTTAGTGCTGTACCTTTAAGTACAGTGTGTGTGATGTGTTCTAATCTGTGTAATATGATGTTCTGATCAATAGCATCAATGTTCTGATCAATAGTACCAATGTTCTGATCAATAGCATCAATGTTCTGATCAATAGTACCAATGTTCTGATCAATAGTATCAATGTAGCACTGAGCTCAAAGAGGGACCAGAACAGGGACCAGAACAGGGACCAGAACAGGGACCAGAACAGGGACCAGTCCTTTATGAATGAATGAATGCTTTATTTCGGTTAAAAATAAAAAATAAAAACAAAATCATGTTTTTACAAAATAAACAGACAGCAACCGAAAAAGGAATAGGCTGAAGCCTCAAGGCTTATTTGTGCCTATCCTGTACCATCATAGGATTAACTGAATAATTCACAATAAAACATCACTAATACTCCATTACTACTGAAAAATCTAATTCAATCAAATTTCATTGTAACCTTTGATAATTTTAGACTTTATGGCTCTCTGTAAATGAAAGGATGAGGAAGGGTGCTGTTTAGAGGGTTGTGAATGGGTTGTGAGTGGGTTGTCTCTTGTGTTGCAGGTCTGGGTCTGGCGTTGAACTTCCAACCTTCTCTGATCATGTTGAATCGGTACTTCAGTGAGAAGCGTCCTCTAGCCAATGGCCTGGCAGCGGCAGGCAGTCCTGTGGCATTGTGCTGTCTCTCTCCACTGGGTCAAATCCTGCAGTACCAGTATGGCTGGAGGGGGGGCTTTCTCATCCTGGGGGGCATGCTGCTGAACTGCTGTGCTTGTGGCGCCCTCATGAGGCCACTGCTGCCGCCCAACAAGCCCCAGGTGCTGGAGGAAAAGAAACCTCAGCCGAAGAAGAAGCTGCTGGACTTCAGCGTGTTCAAGGACAGAGGTTTTGTCATCTATACAGTGGCAGCGTCTGTTATGGTGCTGGGTCTGTTTGTGCCCCCCGTGTTCGTGGTGAACTACGCAAAAGGCCTCGGTAACGAGGACACCAAGTCGGCACTGCTGCTCACCATCCTGGGTTTTGTCGACATGTTTGCACGGCCAGCGTCAGGACTCATAGCCGGCACCAAGTGGATGCGACCCAGAAGTATTTACCTGTTCAGCTTCTCAATGCTCTTCAATGGATGCACCGACCTGGTGGGGTCACAGGTGAGCACCACCCGGCCAGCACACACACTCCTGTCAGAATCACTAAGATTCTTATTGCTGGGAGCTACAAAATAAAACTTTTCTACAGTACGAGGAATTTACTTTGATGTGAGGCGCAAACACCAAACAAAGATAATCCCAAAGTTCAAGGGTCAGGGGAGAGGGAGCACACAAAGGACAATGGGATTATTATGGACTGGAGGTCCTGATGGACCGGGGATCCTGATGGACTGGAGGTCTTGATGGACTGATGGACCGGCGGTTCTGATGGACCGGGGTTCCTGATGGACTGGAGGTCCTGATGGACCGGGGGTCCTGATGGACTGGAGCCTTTTGCCAGAGGGGAGGGGCTGAAAAGGTTTGTGCTCGGGGTGAGAGGGGTTGGCTGCAGTCCGGCCATGTCCATTGTCTCAGGGTGACGAGCCGCTGCACTGACAGAAGTGAGCTGAAAGACGCTAGGAGGAGGTGCTGAAGGCCTCGTCCACGCTGACCTCATGTCTTCCTCTCACGTCTTAGGCAGACAACTACATGGGTCTGGTGGTGTTCTGCATCTTCTTCGGGATGTCGTACGGCATGGTGGGGGCGCTTCAGTTCGAGGTCCTCATGGCCATCGTTGGGACGGAGAAGTTTCCCAGTGCCATTGGCCTGGTGCTGCTGATGGAGGCCATCGCCGTGTTGGTGGGACCGCCCGGAGCAGGTCAGCAGCGCTCCACACCCAAAGATCCACCGCTGTTGTCCACTAACCGCTGCTGTCCACTAACCGCTGCTGTCCACTAACCGCTGCTGTCTTCACCAGGTCGCCTGCTGGACTCCACCAAGCAGTACATGCACGTGTTCCTGCTGGCAGGCTGTGAGGTCACCCTGTCCGCCATCATCATCTTTCTGGGGAACTTCTTCTGCATTAAAAGGCAGCAGAGCGCTCCGGAGGCCAACATGGAGATGTGTGCCGCGGAGAGGGAGGGACTTCACCGCGGAGAAAACGTGGAAAACGGTGACGCCGTTGTGAATCCTACCGGCGAAGGGTCGTCTGAGGGGAGAGAGGACGGACAACGCTCTTCAGAGTGAAGGAGGAGACGACATCGTGAGACCAGCTGCAAACCAACGCAACGCAGGAAACGTGCAACTCACCTGCCGGCGGAACCGACGTCGGCCTCCGCACCTGTAATCCACAGAATAATCAATAATCTGGAGATGGCGAGAGATCGTCATGCCACATGCTGATGGGATGAAATTGTTGGGTTTTAACTCATGTCAGGCGTGGAGGATGAACTGTGTCTTCGTTGGCAGTAATCCTCCACATTTCTTTTCCTTCTTTTAAATAGTGTCACGTAGAAATGGGAAGTGCCCTGAAGGCTTCTGTAACTTTCAAATTAAAATTTTGTGTTTAAACAAAACACAGGAAACATTTCAAAAGAAACCATTGGCCCATTTGAACCCCGTGGAGGAACCCACACCTGGTTATTGTTTTCTCTTCAGCAGGAATCAGGACTTTTACATGAAAGTCCAAACTGTATGGGGACGCTTTGAAATCACACGTCTGCTACCTTTGGGACAGAAAAGACACTTTCCACCATTTCACACTAAATCAAATTCACCTGAAGCCACAAAACTTCAAAATGTTCAAAAATCTAGAAACATTTCTGTCGTTCAGCACAACTGGAGCTTCTGTTGTCATTGAAGTGTTGTTAGGAACTATTAGATCAGTTTTCAGCAGCCTTAGACATTGTTAGTTACTTTTAGAAAATTATGCCATTTCAACAGTTTTTTATTTTATTTCCATCTGTTTAAAAGAGTCAGTTTTTGCACTGAGGCATTTTTATTATATTCCAATGTCAGTTCCTCCTTTGAAACTCTGCGGTGTTTGATGCAGGAGTCACTTTTAAAATGATCGACTTCATCGTTGAAACTTCACGTTTGACTCCGAGCCGAAAGACGAGTCTTGAAAAGGACGTTTGCTGTGCAACAAAAGACAAGATGAAACCGTTTATTCACAAAGTATATCAAGTAGAAAATATATACATCATTTCATTCTAAAAACAAGCTGGGATTAATGAAGTACTTCATTCTAGAATTCAGTGAAGACGCGTCGCTGCAGACGCACATTTTATTCAATGGGTTTTCTGTTTTCCAGTACGCAAGTATAATACTTTGGACTAAAGTAGACTCTGGTACAGTGAAATTAAACCCTTAATCTAATTCAATATAGATTGTTTTATTTCACTTATTCAAATTTGTTGGCAGCTCAATCCCAAAGCAATTTCTGCAGTTCAACCAATGTCAACCTGACTTCGAGACGTCTCTGTCCGTCCACTCTGCTGAGGACTGGACGGTCTTTGTGTCTTTATGCACTGATGACCTCGTCTCCCACGCTGTGATAATGTTCAACATGTCTTTGTGTGCTTCTGATCAAACTACCAAAACACAGATTTTACTAATAAACATGTTCTGTGAAGGAATAAAGCCAGTTTGCCTTTTGGACCGAACAGAACCAGGTTATTGATCCGACTGGGAAAAGCTGAAGACCACAGCTTTAGACGTGACGGCATGCATTACAGTCCTGCTGGTGGAAAGTGGAGGATGAACGTCCGGACTAACTAAACACATGGAATCCTTCTCAGGCAGCTGAATAAATACTGGTTGTGTTTTATATTCAAAGTTACAATCCAGGAGGTCAACAGCAGATTAAGCAGGTCGAATCCACACAGACTGGGTTTCGTGTCTGTTCTGATCAGCTCTCGTCAGTTATAAATAACATTGTTGTGGCTGCATGAACAGGAATCCCAACAAGATACAAGTGATTAATTTATTTCCAGATTAAGAGCACAAATACAGTGGAAAATATAGTAACCCTCACTGACCGGCTTGCTTTCATATCGCCTTTCAATAAATGTGGAGCAGGAATGAACAGAAACAAACTGAACTGGAGCCGGCGTGGAAACAGGTCAGGCAACCGCCGTGGGACGACCGGGACGCGGGGGGACCGGGACGCGAGTGGACCGGGACAACCGGGACGCGAGTGGACCTCCACTGGCTGCTGGAAATGCTGATTGATCAGAGCAGTCCGAAACCAAAGCGTAAAGACTCCAGGGACTGCACGGCTTCAGACCCAGACCAGGAGAAGCAGGTCTCGGTCCAGATAACAACCAGGGCGAGAGGAGGCGGAGCTTGCAGCAGCAGAAGACACTAGTCTCGTCTTCTTCTTCCACTCAAGAGCTGACAAATACTAAAAGTGAAGAGGAACGTCTGCTTTCTTTGAACACGTACCTAAAACAGAAGCTTCATACACACTGGGGTTTCTGGGTTTGGCAGTACGGACTCGTACCAACCAGCCGCCGCCTCCTCAGAAACCTCCGTGTTCAATGTGGCGCTCCGACCAACACATCAGGGAAAAAGAAAGAAACACTGTACAAGGTTCAGAGGAGGAGGAGTCACTGGTGAAGCTGCTGGTGTCCTCCCAGGTGCAGAAGCAGAGCGTCGCTGCTCAGTGGTGCTCGGAGGGAAACTCATCGAGGAGCGAGGAGGTGGAGGCCAGCAGGAGAAACTCCACACACCATCTGTAGGAGGCACAGCAGGGGGCAGCAGGTCAACAAACAGCACAACACCGGGTCCCACGGGTGGTTCTCTCGAGGGGGGGGGGGGGAATAAATAATTCTGATAACAAATAGTGACCGATTAAATATTTAATTTTTTCAATAGAAAAGAGACGATACCCCTGATGATGGCCTGAATATTATTCCAAATACTTGTTAGAAATATAAATTGAAAGAAGAATGTGTCACAAATTTCAGCTCCTTTTATCAGAAAGTCTATATGAAGTAAAATAGAGAATGATTTTAGTAGAGAGAAGCTGGAGGAGGTCAGACCAGTGACATGGCAGCACAAACATCCCAAATCCAAATGTTCTAATGAAACACAACGGGAGATGGATTATAGAGACTTGTTTGGGACTTCCCTTTGTTGCTCACATTCTGCCATCACACACCAGTGGAGGCAGTCGCCATGCATGTGAAGGACAATTTCACACTTTGAATCCTGCAGAATAGGAGCTGGAATCTATTTGTCATGTTGGACCTTTTGGTCGTCTGTTAAATTCTGCCGTCACGCCTCCGCCGTGGCGGCTCCGCTTCAACATCACAGACTCTCGCTCACACGAGCCGACAGAACGTTTGGGGGAAACAGAAGTGTGGGTCTCTGTGGGCGCTGGAAGTCCTCGTTGCCTGGAGACCTGGAGGTTTGTCGTCTGAGTTTAAGGGAGTGAGGAAACATGATCCTGTATGCTCCCCTCAGTGGGAACACCAGCGCCGCCGCCTACATTACAGACCGAGTTCAACAACAACGGCGCTCAGGCACCGGGTTCCATCTGATCGCCTCTCAACCACCACATCCCAGTTTGCTTCAGGATGTATAATGAGGAACAAGGGGGACAGAATAACCGAGAAATGCTTTGGAAACATGGAGAAGGTAGACGTTGGTAAAGCAAAGCCCACAGTCCAACTGGAACCACAACACAAGTCACCTCCTTCCCACTTTCTGACAGTTCTCACAGCGAGCCAGAGAAAGACGGACGGTCTGGACTGAAGACAGCACCGAGACCTTTAACCCTGCGAGCTCGGCAGTGGCCTTGTTCCTCATTACGTAGCAGGAAGCAGCCGCCTTGCTGACACCAGAACCCCTTATGCACAATCCTCAGTAGAAAGGCTTCCTACGCACGTTAGAACTATGCAGGTTGAGTCTATGCATGTACATCTATAGCCCCATTGGCCGTCTCACCGCATGACATGTTTAGGAAATGAAGATTATGAAGTCTGTAAAGATGGCAGAAGAGATCACAACACCTCCTTCTTCATCAGCCAATTCCTCAGCATACGGAAACACTGGACTCTAAGATATGGACATTCATGTTTTATTTCATGCTCGTGTCTCCAAGATAAAAACTAAATCTAAACTGTTCCCATTTGGATTTCGTATATTCTTTGCAATTTTATGTCCCGTGTGTTCCTCCACTATGTCCAAATGAATAAAGGATTGTAGAACCACAAAGGTGAGGTTGTGCTGACAGAAAAACCCAAAGCACCAAAGGTTGAAGTTAGACAGGTAAATATAAAGGTAAAATCAGACGTAGTGAAAACACTTGTGCTGGGACGGTTACTGACTGTAGGGAGTTCTGTGCAGACCATACCATACTCAAAAGGGAAATGACTTTTTACTCTATTAATGAACCAGACGTCACCAAGGAGCTTAAAGACGGCATTTACAAACCCGACAACACAAAGATTTACAAAAGAGTAAATCATCTCATGAGAGAAGTGGGAATAGTAGATGTATGGAGGGAAAACAACCCGACAGGGCGTGACGACACTATTCTGGGCGAACTATGGTCACTACAGAATAGACTTATTCTGGATATTTAAAAAGGATATGTCTCGATTGATAAACTGTAACATAGGAACACAATCCGGTATATCTGTCCCTTAACCTTAATGCCAAAATAAAATCCACTCTATAAAGATTAAATGCAAATATTCTGAATGACGAGGAAATCATGAATAAATTGAAATTTGAAATTGGATCCTATCTAGAATACAATGACGACGACGCCGTCTCAGCAGCATAGTATGGGATGCTTTAAAAGCTTCACGGGAAAATTATCACAATTTCTTCTACTGTAAAGAAACTGAAAAAACTAAAATTATTAGATCTCGAGAATAAAATTAAAGAATTAGAGAGAGATTATTCCTCTTCTCTGAAGGAGGAGATAAAAGACAAACACACAGGACATTCAAAAAAAGCTTCTTTTTACAAAACAACAATACTACCATACTGGTGGGAAAACACTTACACTTTTGTCTTATAGATTAAAGAAACAGGAAGAGGAAACAATTTTCAAAATTAAACATCCCAAAACAAACCAAACTGAAACTACCCGAGAACAAATACCACACAGTTTTGAGGAGTATTACCAGAAACTCTATTCTCAGCTATTGAAATTGACTCATTTTTATCCTCATTCAATTTAAAGTCATAATTGACCAGAATAAGACGCTAATCTCAAAAATTACTAATGGAGAAATTGTAGCCGCAATTAAGAGATTAAAAAACGGAAAAGCCCGCAGTGCAGACACAATCAGAATCTTACGGTGGTGTGTGTACGATTCTGACTTCAGACCAAACGCCCTTGATGGAAGGTTTAAGTGTCGGGTTAGATTACAACCTATTACTCTCTTATCCACAAGGGGGCACTCATGAGTTTTTTAATTCTTACAGAAAAGATATGGATTAGGTCCAGACGATTTCTATAGATTCTTACAGGTTAGGCATTATTTTGATCCAAATATTAGAAAAACATTTGAGAAATGCAACCTGGGGTTCCTACAGACTTTAACATTAATTAAATCATTTTCTGGAATGTTCTGGAATGACAGATGAGCCGTTCAAACATTAGTGGGAAAGAAGCAGCTTCATGCACACGTGTTGAGTGCACTGAGAGAAATGCATCAGGCAAAGCTGCGTGAGGGGGAACTTGGTTCTCACACAGAGAACCAGCAGCAAGCAACACCAAGCTCATTTAAAGGGCAGAGACTTTACATTGCAAATGTCATGAAGCACTCGGATGCATTTTGGATTCCAGTTCTCAGGAACACAGAAACATGCAGTGGAGCGCTGCAGGAACAACCAGCACCTCATTCCCACCAGCTGTGACCCTGTTTGTCCCTCGGGAGGTCAAGCAGTCCGCTGACTCGTTCATCTTCTGCTCTGTGGCCTGCAGTTTCAGGAAGTGATCCTGGAGCTTTTCTGTCTCTATACATTTCTAATAAAAATCTCATTCAGCCATTTGGTGACAAACTGAATATATTTTCTCGGTGGTGTTTAATCTGATTGCTTTTATTCTGAAGTTTTCCACCTGTAGAGATGACATGAAGCTTTCACTAAATTATGTGGAAAAATAAACCTTTTAATTTGGTTTTTCATTGCAGATGTCTTTGAACAGGACTCTCATCTCCTAGTTGAAGGTCTAAATGTTCTATTGAAAAGACAGAACGGTTGAATGGTTGATCCAGCCTACTGCAGTAAAGGAAAACGATCATTCCAAGTCCTGAGATGTTTTTCTGTTCTATACACACAACTGCATGAGCTATGTTGGCATCATGTTAAAGTTAAACAGGTTTGGTTGTTCCAGTTTAGTGTTTCCTGGTGAAAAGTGGTAGAAAGTGAAACCGTCTCAGTCTTAACATTTTGCAGACCTGTGGTCTGACCGCCGCTGTGCGACTGAACGATTGACAGGAAGCATTGAAGCTGTGAGGAACATGCTGAACGGGGACTAAAGGTGGGGACAGCCGGCTGTGGAACTGGAGGGGAAACACATGCATCATCTGGTGCCTCATGGGCAGGACTCACCCAGGGTTGCCGCCGTCACACAAGGACGTGGCGAGCGTCTACTTGGCATGATGCTCGTAGGGAATGCTATTCTGAGGTTGGGGGAAGGGAGAGAGAAGGCCCAATATGTCAGACCAACCACACAACTGGAGACAACGAGCAGCTCCTCACTCCTCTCAAGTCTGCTCTGCTGGAGACGTCAGCATAAAGACAGAACGGTTCGGGATCTGTGTCCGTCCCTCTCCTCACACCAGAATCTTCTGCATTCATTTCTCAACGGATTCTCCTTTTCTTCACATATTCTGATGATGGTTTTCACAGTGCGCTCAGTGGGTCACGTACCTGTGACGTGGACATGCGGGACGTGTCCTGTCGTCCAGTCAGGTCTGAGGACGACATGTTGACAGGGGCCCCGCGGTGCAGCCGCATGCTGACCTTCCGCTCCCGCTCCATACCGGACACTTGTCGAGGCGACGTGTTGGCTGAAACCACAGAGACCACCACCGTCAGCAAGAAAACAGTTTCTGGGTTTAAGAAAACTTAATATACAAACATCACTTGGCACTAACAAGACTATATATGAACTTTAAGTATATGGGTGATCGCACCGCTCCAACAATGTGAAGACGTTAAAGCAGGGCTGCTTCTGGAGGTTCTTACACACCTGGACCAGGTGAACACACACACCTCTCACGTAGGGGGGGGCTAAATATCTATTTAGACGATTTATCGAATTTGTAGCTAAAGTTTTTTATTTTGCAAATTCAAGGTCCCCCCCCCCTGCAGTTTTTCCACATTTTACAGTAACATCCTAACATCCCTTTACGGGTTTCCATAGTTGCTGTTGCACTTTTGCTTAAACCTGATTAAAGCTAATTTGTTGAATGACTGAACCTTATTTACTTTTTATTTTGGGATTGTTTATATGCATTTTAGCTCTGAGGACAATAGCGGCAATAAAGTTGCACTTTGAGCAATATATCTGACTTCTGCACTCATTTTTAGGTGCATTCAGACAATAAATCCAAAATCAAATCGAAACTCAAATTTTTCTTTAAAAAAATCATAGCTTTTATTTTTTTAAGGCCGAATCGCCCAGCCTACACTCACGTAATCTACCAAGCCTTTTGAGGACAAGATGAGTCCCTGCAGAGGCCTTAGAAAAGAGGGGACAGATTCACTGGAAAGACCTTTAAAGACCCGGTAATCTCCATCTGCCTGAAGTCAACACCCGTCCAGTGCTGCCGCAAATAGTCCACGCAGTCGAGGTATTCAACAATGAAAATTAAGCCAGCACTTTTTTTAATTGGACAAGTCATTTTACTAATAGACTGCCTATTTGTTTGGTCTCCCTTCTCAAAGGGTTCATCTGGTTTCAAACAATTCTCCTCCACACCGCTGCGCGCTGTGCTTGCACTGCTGGTTAAACACGCTCTGCTCTTTCTACCCCCTTCGCTGGTTTGCCATGGAAATGCCAGTGGCAGGTGAGTCGGAAGCAAGTACAACATCAAGTGAGAAAACTTCTAGTCCCAGAACAAGACCAACAGCTTTGAATGTGTAGGAGAACCTCGAGTCAACTGGTGACAAAAACCGTGGTCTGTACTCGGGGTGGCTGGTATAAATGGTGTAAGGTAGCAATGACAGATTGTGACAACACTGGACTACCGCGACAGCGCATGTTGATGATGTCATCAAGCCACAACTCTTTTGGCTGAAAGCATGGCTGCAAGCCGCTTACAGGGGAGGAGGCAGCACCCGTAAAGAAGACTGGTGCAACGTCGACGATATGGACCTGTTCTGGGTTTAAGAAGTTGGATGTTGAGCAGAAAAACATAATCCAGTGTTTCCTCTTCATGCATTTAGGAGCGGCGGGCTCAGACGTGAGGAAGAGAAGAGAAAATGGCGAGCCATGCATCAAGCCAGTTGGTCTCACAAAAACTAATCAAAAACACCTTCTGAAATTTGGCAGCATTTCAGGTTTGGCCCAACTGACCAGGGAGAGTCGGCGAATGATGACGAGGCTGTGTGAAGGATTTGTATGAAGACCGAGAGACTGAAACCCCTTAAATCCCAAGTTAACATGACACCATGTTAGGAGTGCAGCTGCACCGGCAGCCCACAGTTCACTTCAGTTTGATCCTCGGTTTTTGGGCCACCAATTACTTTTTTCATGCAAGTACAGTAAGGGATTACTTTTGCAAAAACAGTAATTAGATTACCATTACTTTCCCGCAAGCTGGTTGTGTTACTCAACCGCGATTGTGTTTTGTGAGACGACCTCGTAACAATGATGTGTCACGTCGCAAGACGTGGGTGTGAACACCAGAGTGCAGTGGTCAACAGGAGATCAGGTGGCGAGCAGCAGAGAGCAGGACCTGCAGCGTTTCATGCTCAGAACTACCAACATTACTCTGAGGTCAACTTAGTAAAAGGCGCCAAAAACCTTAGCGTCCACTGTGCACTCTGCCTGGGAGAAAACCTATCGACAGCAACAAATTCCACCTCAACTCTTGAGTGAGCACAGGGAAGTGAAAGTCAGTAGGAAAAGCCATTCAGGTGTGTGGAGCAGGGGAACAGTGATGGCATGCAGGGCTGTGGCCCTCGTTCCTGCCTCAGAAGATGGAAGCACGGTCCCAGAGACTCCACGTCTCAGCTGACCTCACACAGACTGCAAACATCCATCAGGTGAAGATGTCTGGAGACAGGCTGAGGAAGCTTGACTGACCGGTGTGTGACGTGGGGGTCAGCGGGGTCGGTGGCGCTCCATCCTGAGTCCCGCGGGGTCGTCCCGACGCAGCAGGTATTCCCCGGGCTCCGGGATTCCTGCTGTGTCTCAGCCGGTCGTCTCGATCCCGACGCTCCCGCTCTGCTTCCTCTGCTGCGCGGTTCGCCCCCTGAGGAGTGAGATAACTCAGTGACACACAGACGACATCCAAACAGCACCGGGGTGATCGCAACACGTCTGTGGACACACACTGGAGCAGCACATTTGGTTCTGGTTCAGGCCAGACCGTTCTAATGAAAACAGCAAGGGGGGGTCATCATTTGAGAACAGCTGGGTTAGGAAGAGATCGTAAAAGCAGAGAGATCATACAATCGCCTGTACAACACAGCGCTGCAGCGTAGAGCTGCAACATGTAGAACCTACTCCACTCTATATGTTGCAGTTCTATGCCGGCGCATCAGAAGATTCCTGTGCTCCTGAGCAGCCAATCACAGTGAATTACGGGCGTGTGTGTTTTGGCAGTGCAGCGAGGAGGCGAGGCTGAAGGAGAAACAGGGAGTCGGTCCTGAAAAGAAACTCCACCTCCATCGTGTGGAAACGGTTCGGCTTTTCCCCGGACGACAAAACGACAACAACTGTGATCAGCCCGTGGCTGTTCAGACGTAATCTGTCATAACGCACCTCCTCCTCATCAGGAGGGAAAACTGTGTCCGATATCTGAGCAGTACAAGGTTCTAAAGCTGTTGGAGTTTTAATTATCAGGTTCTCCACATTGGAGTTTCATTGTTTAATTGGCTGTACTTTCAGAGGAAACCTCAGATGAAGAAGTCAATGGCAGTTCAGTTGTGTAGTAGATGTGACTGTTTCTACATGTGGGTACTGTATGTGTATATACATGTCTAGAATGTATACAAGTATTTAGTCTATTGTATTAGAATACATGTATCTGTCTTTATTTGTTATATTTCCAATAGTATCATTCTATAATCATGATTGTACATTGCTATATATATTATTCATAAAATGTGTAAGGTATTTATACCTTTTCAATATATAATTTGCTTTAATCTAATAGTGCTAATATATAATATTGATTTATGGACTCCTTTTTGGACTTGATTCTATTCTACTACTGTTTTGGTTTATTGGTGTGCACTGTTGATTTTAATATTTCAATTTAAGCATGTTCAACATAAAATATGGAATGAAATGAAATATCCTCAGTTACTTAAGTTTGCATTTCTATTTGACTCTATTCTATAAGGTATTTAGTGTTTTAGTACTTAAATTCTGTCGAAATAACAAATAATATTTGGAAGAATTGCCTAAGTTTATACCAGTTGATATTTAAATTTTTCACATTTGAAATAAATCTTAAGTATTATTTGAATTGTTTGATATTTTGTTTTGCATTTATAGTTTCCTTTTCATGTTTCACTGGTCATGAGAAGGCTACCTCAAAAGCCAGGCGCAGAGTCATTTTATCAGAGTATTTAACTTCTGGTATGTTTATGTTTTTTCCACATTGGCAAAACTGCACAAATTATACAAATTAAAATGTGTTCAGAAAGGTTCTTTGGCTTGAATTGTTTTCTGAAGGGGCTGTTTTACATCAGGGAATGGTTTGGTTGCAATGTTCAGAAAACTGCAAATTAAACTCAAAAATCAATGTTAAAAAGAATCGGTATAAAATCGTGATTTTCTGCCATACATCCACCCCTAATTTAAAAACAACTTGACAGGTTTTAAGTAGGGATGTCCCGATCAGATCGGTAGATATCGGATCGAGGCCGATATTGGTGATTTGTAAGTGATCGGCAAATACAGTCGATCATCTAAAAAAACTAAAAACAAAAAGCTTTTTCACGTGAGCTGCTGTAAAGCGAGCCCCGTGTGCAACCTGCCGTAAACTGACGTTCGCAACGTCGCCTAGTAACCACAACAATCAGGGACTACAAGCTAGAAGCAGGCGGAGCGGGGCCATAGACCTATAAAACTAGAGTTATATATAGTGGTTCTGTTTATGTGCAGAAGTCCACTTCTAAATTTCTATGTGGTCTGTTGTGTTTGTTGAGTCACAGCGCCCCTAAAGGCGTGGCATGTGTACTACATGCCCTGAAGCCTCGTGTGGAGCCGTGTTCATAGTGATTTATTTGCCACAAAATCCAGATGAAGTAGTTTAAGTTAAGATAAATAAGAGAAACAAGACTGCAGAGTGTAACTGGGTTTTTGTTGTTCTGACTGAATAAAGTTTAAATAAGTTCTTAAGTCGTTCTGAGAAGAATTTTGATTCAATAAGTGAGTTTTACAATAATTTCTAGCTAAACAAAGCTTCTGCTAATAGTGCTTTTAGCTTCAGACATATTAGCTGCTCCAAAAATACACTATTGAGTATCTCTGCAATAGTAATGTGAGTATCGGATCGGGAAAGTATCGGTATCGGCCGATACTCAATTCTGAAAAATCGGATCGGTATCGGGGGTAAAAAGTGTGATCGGGACATCCCTAGTTTTAAGGGAGAGAATATTGCACTCTGTGGTTCTCGATATGGTCTTCAAATTGTTGTTATTGTAGGATTTTAGTCCTACATTTTGTCAGTCTGCGTTTTCCAAAAATAGATTCCTTTTATTGAGAATGTCCTTTTTCCACGAATACAAAAAAACATTCACCTCCAGCCTCACAGCAAGCTGGCTGACTCAGATTCACTCTCTCTGTCCTCTCAGCCACAGAATGCATGCCTTTTTAAATAAGCCCAGCCCCACCATAATTAGGCCAATCAGGACTGGCTGGGCTGAACCAAAAGTCCAAGGGGTATTTAAACCATCCGAAATTAACATTACTAAAATATTGGAATAATAAATGCCCCAAATTAACAACAAAAATATCACAACAACTAAAAATACATACAATAGATTATTTTAACCATTCACCACTATATATACACACACACAAATATACAAACAGTGCACCCCTACACACAGTGGACTGAGCCATCGGCCGTCACAGGTGAAATACTGCTCCTACAGAGGCATGCTCCACAGAGGAACAGTCTGATGGAGCAGGAAGGGCGTGCGCTAATTCTAACCCTGAAGTTTCAAATATTTTTATGGTTCAGAAAAAATGTTGACTGAGCAGGAGGAGGAAGAGGAGGAGGTACGGGATTTGATTTGTTATTGACCAACAAAGTCCAGCTCTAACGCAGCTCCAACCACTTTCAGGGAGTTTAGCGTGGAGTAGGACGCAGCTTCACGGAGGTGTGAGTCGCCTGCTGACAGCCTGGAGGAGCTGCTGGTCATTGTTCTGATGTCAGTGCTGTTCTCCTCCAAGAGCTGGAGTTTGAAAACGCTGAGGTCTGGCTGCAGAGCGCCGCCCTGCTGGACTACGGCTTCGCGAACATTCCTTCAGGAAATCCAGTCCACAGTTTGCAGCCAGCGAGCAGAGCGGCTGCAGGGAAACACTGTGGAGTCATTTCAGCAACAGTGAAGCAGACGAGGCTTCATGGATCAGAAATCTCTGATCCATGAATAACCTTGGTATCGGAACCCGGTACCGATACTGGATGGGTTCGGCCCCATCCCTATTGTGGTGTTGCAATAGTAAGATCAAACTAACAGGTCTTGTTAAGTTTAAAAGCAGCTAATTAATGTATGAAATGGTTTCGCTTTAAAAAAAACAAAAACAAACGGCACAGCAGACTACTTTTGAATTCATGAGGAACTTGCACAAAGTCATTGTCGGTCACAAATATGTCTTACAAATGGTGAAAAGTACTCACAAACTTGAGCATGTTCCAGTCAAAGACGTAATCATAAGAGAAGCCTTGTCTGTGGAAGAGGTTTCTGAAGAGCTGCCGCAGGTACGAGTAGTCCGGCTTGTCATCGAAGCGCAGGGAACGACAGAAGTTCAGGTAGGTGGCAAATTCAGCTGCAAAGAGAAAAAACTTTGGTCAACTTCAACATATCTACAACTTCATGATGGCATAATACGAAGTTTTATGTTCACACTCACAGGGGTATCCTTTACAAAGCACCTCGATCGGGGTGGACATTTTTTTCTCGCTGATCCGTTCATATTTTTGCCTCTTGGTAGCTGCTTTCAGTCCTTGCCAGGGGAGGGAACCCAGATTAAAATACATAAGGACATAACCCAAAGACTCCAGGTCATCTCGTCTTGACTGCTCTGAAAGACGGAAAACAATAAGAGGAGAATAGATATGAATGCCAGTCATTACCACATTGAAGTTAAGACTTCATCATGTTCAAGATGAACTCCAACAGTTTTATGCTGTTTTGTACCGATCCCCAGATGTGTGTTGATGGAGGCGTAGCGCGCAGTCCCAGTCAGGTTCTTGTTCTCACGGTACGGGATGTGCTGGTGTGTGCGAGCGTCACGATACTTTTTAGCCAATCCAAAGTCAATTATGTAGACCAGGTTGCCTTTTTTTCCAAGTCCCATCAAGAAGTTGTCAGGTTTTACGTCTCTGTGAATGAAGTTCTTTGAGTGTATGTACTCGATACGGCTGATCTGTAATGGAGACCAGCAGAAGAGGAGAGTTCATGTCTTTACTTTGTCATTACTGTAACTGGATTCTGAAGTACTGATGGTATATTAGAGTCGTTTCTCCCTTCCTGTTTGCACACTGTGTGTGAATAAGCAGCCTCACCATCTGATCAGCCAGCAGAAGAACCGTCTTCAGGCTGAACTTGCGAGAGCAGAAGTTGAAGAGATCTTCTAAGCTGGGCCCCAGCAGCTCCATCACCATCACATTGTAGTCACCTTCTGCTCCACACCATTTTATCGTTGGAATTCCCACTGCAAAAGAAGGCCAACACTCAATAACAATGACTGGAACTAGAGCACTCAACATTTGAACGTGAAGCTAAAGGAGTCAAACAGGCTGTGCTTGTATCAGGACCACCTTCCTGCCATGATTAAAGAGAATGTATAAGAGATAACACGTGTTCTCAGTGGTTTGCTCAACCTTCTTCACTTTCTACTGACTGTTTTGGCTGCGTGAAAGCTTGCGGCACTCATTTTGCAGGAAAACTATTTTGCCTTCCAGGTAAACGGGGTAAACTTGCCTGGACAGCCAGACCTCGGCATGTTGGCAGTTGTTTTGATTGTCCTCCACTTTGCTTGTTTTGTTTTGAGATCCTTTTAAATTACTTAAGACTCATAAGCTGCAACGATCTCTTTGGATCTCACCATGGCGTTCACTCTCCATTCAACAGTTAGGATTTATGAGGTTTAAATAAAGCAGGCCTCCCTTAAAATGCTCAGTTTCGTTCTAATCATGTGCACCGGATGAGATACAACTAACTGACTTTAGCCATTTTAGGTGGGAGTTAATGTCGGGCTGTCGGAACTTATTCCTCACCAGCAATCGCATTTTCCATTATTTAGATTAGATGGTATTAAAAAAAAGAAAAGAATCAAGAGCAATTCATCACAGAATAACATAAGGTTTAATGCAACCACAATCAATATGATGGATACAATAATTTTTTTAATTAAGAGCAATTCATAACAGTGATAACAGAATGTGTAAGGTGATCACTATCAATACAACGTAATAATCAATACAATACCACCTCAGTATTCTTCTAAAAGGTCTGGATTGCTGCATATCTTTTGTCTGTGCTTCTGCACCACTGCCTTTGCAGCTTCTCTGGCTGCTCTTTGTTTCGCCACGTCTCCTGATCTTAATTACAAAAGTTATCTAACATAGAATACCGCAGGTCTTGATACAAGTATATTTCAAATAATTCCTCATTCCAAATATATCCAGTGTGATCTGGAGCAACATTCACTCTCGTACTGAGCTAGCTGTAGCCATTTTAGCAATGTTTTATTTTTTGTTTAAAATTCATAAAAAAAAACACAGGAATGAACAACATGCTCAGAAATAGTTTCGGCAAAATGAACATTAATGTGGTGTTCAGCATAATTTCCTGAGCATGTTTGTAACAAGTCTGTCATCCATTCCTGTACTTTTTAATGAAAAATAAACAAACAAAAAAACTACAATACCAGCCAAAATAGGAAAAATTGAAACTTGAGGAAAAACTTCATCAAACTTCAATCAGAATTTTACAGAAAACTTTATAACAAAGGTTTTAAAAAATTCTCAAAAAAAAAAAAAAGGTCAAATTTCTAGAAAAAGTTGGGGACCCCTTGAACCCTCTCAAGGACCTGTGGCGGTCCCCGGACCCCACTTTGGGAACCACTGCCCTGGAGAGCCGACCATAAAATGTGGAGCCCTGATTATAAATATATAATAAATTACCGTAACACTTCATTTCATTACGGTAACAGCCAGTAGATGTTACGGTAATGACTGCAGAGCGTTACGGTGATGACTGGCAGTCCTGAGCACCGTGAGCATGACTCAGCAGGAAGATTTTCACCAACAGTTTGGCTCTAGAAAAGTTACTTTTCCACAGAATATAAAATAATTATCTTCAAAACTATTTTAAATATACCCTGTTATGGTAATGAACAATAGTAGTGAACCAAGGGGTGTATATAATTCCAATCTCCTGGAAGAACTGGAATTATCTTACCTGGTAGCCATTTTGCACCTCCTCTTCCACACAATGCATCTTGGGACAAAAAACTTTATTTATCATTTTAATGGAGCCAAATATCTCCGTTACTGTTCATACTCTGGACACGTGTACTTGGCCCAAAAGATTATTATTCACATATAGTTGGCCCAAAATGGTAACACTGCCAGTTAAAGGGTGCATATATATGCATATTAAATTATGGGAATGTAGTGTGATAATTTTGGGTTTAATGTAAAAAATAAAAGTCCAGACATGTTACGGGAATGAACTTTTAGGTTGAAATGTTGTCATAAAATATAGAGTAATCCATTAAATGCAAAGACAATAGTACATGCCATAGTTTGATACATAATAAAAAAGAAAGATTGTTTTAGTAGTTTAGTCTATCAAATCCTTACAGACATGACAAAATGCAATTTGGTGAGAATCCCCCACTACTCTGTTATCACAGACGTCTTCTGCTCACGGTCGGTGGCACAACATGGTGTCAGGTTGCACGACTGATAAACTGTTTGTTTCACGTATACTCCATGTAATTTACGTTTGCTCTGTAAATCAGATCTGGGATTATGGCAAATGGAATTCACTTCTACACTGCTTTTCAACTGCGTGAGTAGTCCCGGAGTGCTCAACATCGTTAATCACACACTCACACACTAATGGAGGCAGCCGCCATGCAAGGCGCCGTCCATCCACTGGGAGCGACGTTGAGCCTGATGATTTCCTATGTTGTCCATGACAACGGCTCCATTGTAGGACAAATGTTTTGTTTTGCATGTTATTTACTTTTCAGGCTCACATTTGTACAATATTGTATGGTTATATTGTCTTAATGTCTCTTTCCAATTCCAGGTGTAAATATTTGTATGTATCATTGTTTAAATATTCATTTTTGTCTTTATCTCTATTACACGCCAAATTAGATGGCACTTGCAAAAATGTAATCTTATTTTTAGACACGACAGAACCTTTGGATTGTTTTAAAAGTCATTTACTTATTTTCAGTCCCTGATTTTATGGTATAATCTTAAATCTAGATATATGAATCTTACTTAAAGATTTCTTATCAGGTAAAATTGACTTGCTGCATGGATCAATAATTTCACTAGTTTTACGTAATTTAATTCTCAAAACTTTTCTTTTATTTGGGCTCCCCTTTTTTGCATCTTTTATTTTGAATACATGTCTTTGTATTGGTTCAGTTATGTGGTTTGAAATGAATGTGTTTCTTCATTAGTCAATATCAACTGCTCCTACAACTTGTCCTCACAACCCTCTGCAGAGTGGAGGCCTGTGTTCAGGGGACATCCTCCATGCTTTGGTTTGGCTGAATTCGGATGTTGGTCAAATTCCCAAGAAGTTGCTGGCTAAAGTTTCATGTGAATAGGAGGAAACACCTGGTACTCAATGGGAGATGAGGAGTGGTGCACGTATGTCAGAACTTCACCTCCTCCTTGCATCATCTTGTAGATCTTGCTCTCGATGTGGAGCTGGGGGTGTTTCGTCTTCACACACTCCAACTTAATAGCAACTTCTTCCCCAACTGAAATATCAGTGCCTGTGAAGAGACAAGAAGACAGAGGGACTTAAAGATGAGTCCTCATCGAAGCTCAGGAAAACATCCCATCAAAGTGCAAAGGACATTAAAACAAAACCCTAAATAAAGCATGAATATGAAAATCATCACCATCTCTCTCACACACACACACACACACACACACACACACACACACACACACACACACACACACACACACACACACACACACACACACACACACACACACACACACACACACACACACACACACACACACACACACACACACACACACACACACACACACACACACACACACACACACACACACACACACACACACACACACACAGACACAGTAGGGACGTCCCGATCACACTTTTTGGCCCCCGATACCGATCCGATTGATCAGAATTGAGTATTGTTTCACCATATCGCTCCCCTGTGGGGACTGATCCATTATTTTAAAGCTTTCTCTTTAGTTGTTGTTGTAAACTGAGGAACATCCACACGACGAAAAAACGATCTTTGTCCTCCCTGTCCTTCTCCCAACAAACCGTCCACACCTCACTATGAACACGACTCCGCACGAGGCTTCAGGGCATGTAGTACACATGCCAGGCCTTTAGGGGCGCTGTGACTCACCAAACACAATAAAAACGCAGAAGAAGACAGACCACATAGAAATTTAGAAGTAGACTCCTGCACATAAACCACGATATATAACTCTAGTTTTATAGGTCTATGGCCCTGCTCCACCTGCTTCTAGCTTCTGCAGCTCTACCAGAGCTTCTAGTCCCTGATTGTTCTGGTTATTAGGTGACGTAGCGGACCACGTTCTTTTTTTGTTTTTTTTTAGATCGGCGGGGTGATCGGCAGGATTTGCCGATTCCTGATCACTCACAAATCACTAATATCGGCCCCGATCCGATATCTACCGATCGGATCATCCCTAATATATATACATATATATATATATATATTGTACAGATCTTGTATTGGCTCAGTTATGTGCTTTTAAATCACCATAACATATTTGTTGTTTGGTTCATTCAATATTAACCGCTCCTACAATTTGCCCCTTATGACCCGTCCCTTCCAAGAGAGGACACCTGTCTTCAGGGGACACTTGGACTTTAGGGCGTCCTTACATCACAGGTTTTACTGGAGATGAACAATAACAATGGAGGATTCAGAGAGTGTTACACATTTGTTACACCACCCTCTCCACATTGGTGGAGAACATTACTTCCTGCTGCTGCACGACTCCGTCTTACTGCAGCCTGAACACATGACCACAGCACAAACTAGTGGTCAAACCACCAAACTACAACATTTTCTGAACTTCCAAGTGAAATCCTTGTGAGAGCCTCACGGAAACATAACATTAAAAGAACACAATTTCCAGTTGACCATTCTAGTGATAGTAGAACCTTGATCAACTAAAAGATTATATAACTGTGTACGGGACACTGTCTCGCTGTGAATGCCGTGAGAAAACTGGTATCAGACGTGTAACAGTGGACACATATAGTTCCTGGAGTCATGTCCAAGGTTTAATGTGAGACCATGAAGGGAGTCTGATATGTTCACCATGACCCAGGTTCACTATTCTCACCATATTCCATCCTCCTCCTCCGGTAGAGTTCCATGCTGTGTCAGCATTTTCTCAATGACAATGAAGGGTCACGGTCCTTTATTTCCAAAGTCGGTGAAATGAGAAGTTAGTTTGAATAATCCGTCTTCCCCTGACAGCTATGGAACCGGTTCAGAACCAGGACCGAGGCTCGGAACCAGGACCGAGGGTCAGAACCAGGAGTTTAGCTCAGAACCAGGACCGTGGCTCAGAACCAGGAGTTTAGCTCAGAACCAGGGCCGAGGATCAGAACCAGGAGTTTAGCTAAGAAACCAGGACCGAGGCTCAGAACCAGGACCGAGGCTCGGAACCAGGACCAAGGATCAGAACCAGGAGTTTAGCTCAGAACCAGGACCGAGGCTCTGAACCAGGACCGAGGATCGGAACCAGGAGTTTAGTTCAGAACCAGGACCGAGGCTCATAACCAGGAGTTTAGATCAGAACCAGGACCGAAACTCAGAACCAGGACCTAAGCTCAGAACCAGGAGTTTTGCTCAGAACCAGGACCCAGGCTCAGAACCAGGACCGAGGTTCGGAACCAGGAGTTTAGATCAGAACCAGGACCGAGGCTCAGAACCAGGAGTTTAGCTCAGAACCAGGAGTTTAGCTCAGAACCAGGACCGAGGCTCCGAACCAGGCTATAAGCTCAGAACCACGACCGAGGCTCAGAACCAGGATATAAGCTCAGAACCACGACCTAAGCTCAGAAACAGAACCTAAGCTCAGAACCACGACCTAAGCTCAGAACCAGAACTTAAGCTCAGAACCAGGACCAAACAGAAGCGGACATTTACGTACCTAAATATATGTCCCCGAACGATCCGCTGCCGATCTTCCGACCCAGCCGGTACCGGTTCCCCACTCTCAGCTCCATGGCTCGGTACCTGTCGTTACCTCCCCTCCAGGTGAGTGACGGAAACCTTCCCTGACAGCTTTACAACAGCCGGAATTCACAGGTCCCCCTTCCGCCACAATCCAAATCCGTCCAAAACAATCCCGATTTCACCATCCCTTTTCTGCCTTTACCGCCTACGGAAACTTATAATATCGCCATCAGTCGGTCGTGTGAAACGCGTAGTTTATGTCGTCCCTGCGTGAGGTTGATCAAAGCCTCGATGGTGAAGATGGAGACGGATTTATCTCCAGCTAACTCCTATTGGGACGCAGATCCATTTCTCAGTGCCGTCTTCTTCACAGCTGTCGCTCCACTGTGACGTCACTTCCCCCAGCAACAGCAGGCAGATCCAACGAAACAGCAAAACATTTAATCTGGATTACAAAAAATCTGACATTTAAATTAGAACGTTGAGAGGGAAAAAGTCAGAACTCTAAAAAAAAAAAATTTTTTTAATTTATATAAATTGGTTTTACATGGAAAGTTATATAAAAATATCTTGAAAATCTTACATCTTGAGAATATCTCCCCCATGAACAATAGTAAATTAAGAACAGTGTTGAGAGCAATACATTACAAGAGTAACGCAATTTTAGTAACTTTTTGGTATTGGCACTACTTAGCAATAACATTTTGCAAACATTATACTTGTAACATGTGTTACCACAAGTTCTTAAGAATTTAAGAAAACACAGGGAGACATTCCGACAACAGAAAAAGAAACTGCAAGTGAGAGTTATTTCCTGCTGCTGGAATTCATTAAATTGACGACAGACACAGATTCTGCATTTGTGAGGTGGACATACTCCCATTATATTCCGTTCTTCAGAGAAAAGGACAAGAGCATAATAGTGTAGTGTAATCTGAACACTCATTATCTAAACAGATTCGGGCTTCCGGCATCAATAACCTTTTAACAAAACATCATCAACACACATGCTGCCTCTTTTCCATCGGTGTGAGGTAGGCAATAAGCTCCAAGCTCATTGTTTTTAATCAAAAGTAGCAGCAGAAATGGCTTGTCTAGTCCTCCAACAGCACTTTTTCATAGTTTACAAAGCATAAGTTTCAGTAAGTCCATTCAGTGCATGTCATCTTTGTGCTGTAGGGGTTTGAATTAAAAGAGAATAAAATAACTGAAGGGTACTAGTGTTGACAACAAGCCACGGGCATGGTAAGCCTTAGTGGCAGTGTCCCAGTCTTAACGGGCGTGCTTTATGGGGCGCACCAGAGCAGGCTCCCCAGCCACAGAGTGTGGAGAGGCGGCCCAGGAGTCCTGTACAGGTGAGCCCTGTACCTGCAAGGCCAGGCAGCAGGTAGATACTGTCGCAGAATGTTAGACTGAACAAGCCGACTCTAACAGAGGGGTTTAAAATCCAACATTTATACTCAGTCTTTAATAGATCGATGTGAAAAAGCAAAATGGCTAAAGCAGCGGAGGAGGCGCAGCACCCAGTGGTCCCTCACCCTGCAAGAAAAAAGCACAACAGTAAGGAAGAGAGGAGGACAGCAGTTGTTCATGTCCCCCTTTTATATCGTCCAAATTCACTGCAGCGATGTAAAATTGAGAATAAATAGTTGATGGTGTACGTTATATTACTGACTCCATAAAGATATCCTAACAATGATAATTGTGATAATATGATAAATGTGATCAAATGATAAATGTGCCAGGAAGTTAGAAACAGACAGGTTCTCCAACAATAACTATGCTCTTTGGCCACACCCATTAGTACACGTTCTATTTTTGCTGATTGGCTGCATGCAGAACAGACACTCACATTTTTCTGATTGGCTGTGTGTGAGCCAATCAGCATCCTGCTGGAGCGGCTCACATGGCACAACTGTTGTTTGGGTAACAGGCTGGCACATGGAGACAGTTGTGGAGGTGTGTCATACATAGACATATACAAGTAGATACATAGCCCTATTAACATAGATATACACATTATACACTTATAATTTAACAATAGACACAATGAAATATTAGTACAGCTGTGAATAAAGAAGTGATTATTAAAAATGCATCTTCAAATATCCTTGGGCTCATCCTCGTTGCCCCATGTTTAGCACATCAATTCTAGATCAGATTAATTGATCGTTAACAGGCTATGAACCACAGGTTCTCTCGTTCTGGTTTCTAATGTAAAATGTGGAACAGAATTAAAAGTTATTATTTCAACATATTAAGCTCTCTCTCTCTCGCTCTCTCTGTCTCCCTCTCTGTCTCTCTCTCTCTCTCTGGAGCGTGAAACTGAGTTGGCTTTCAAAAAAGCATGTCTTGCAAATCAACTCCTTTTATTGTGGCTCACAGAAATCTGATGGCAACTCTTACTTTGAAAGGAACTGTCAAAGCACAATCAAATTGAATCCAAATGCTGATACTGTACTTCAACAACAGGTTGTTAGAGCTCAACAAAGACCAGAAACCCAATTGAATTAAATGCTGATAAAGGTTGAGGACCCAGCTTAAACAGAACAAAAAAAGACTGAAACTCAAACTGGGCATCAATCTTGGACTAAGAATCATCCAAATGATGTGACATAATGCAAAGACAAAATTACATCACTGCTTTGCTTATGGGGGTATTATTGTAGCAAAACTATTTGTCTACGCGTATGAAGAGTTGTCTGTCTGTACCTCAATCTGTCTGTCTGTCTGTACCTCAATCCGTCTGTCTGTACCTCAGTCTCTCTGTCTGTACCTCAGTCTGTCTGTCTGTACTTAAGTCTGTCTGTCTGTACCTCAGTCTCTCTGTCTGTACCTCAGTCTGTCTGTCTGTCTGTACCTCAGTCTCTCTGTCTGTACCTCAGTCTGTCTGTCTGTCTGTACCTCAGTCTCTCTGTCTGTACCTCAGTCAGTCGGTCTGTACCTCAGTCTGTCTGTACCTCAATCAGTCTGTCTGTACCTCAGTATGTCTGTACCTCAGTCCGTCTGAAGTCAGAGTTGTCAACGTGAACCTGAATCTGAAAAGTCTCTGCATTCGAATAAAAGTGCTGAAAATCCAGACAACTCACCAGTTACGAGTCGCTCAGTTTCACAATTGGCTGTTTCTTTAAACGTGACTTTTGCTTCACTTCTGCTGTCTGAAGGATTGAAGCTGTAAATCCTGGGTTTTGCTGCCCTGAGCTCAGGCTCACAGGCTCCTTCATTCTGCCCTGCACCTCAGTAGTTAAGGACTGCCAGCCATCAGGTGGCGCTATGCCCCAGGCTCATTGACATATGTGACATTGGGGACGGGGTGCAGACAACGATGGAATCCTGACCACATTCTTTTACACTTTGACAACACTGACTTCAGACAGACAGATTGAGGTACAGACAGACAACTCTCCATACACATAGACAAATAGTTTTGCGACAATAATACCCCTAAATTTGCTGGTCCAGTAAAATCTATCCTCTGCCCTTCAATCAAAAAATATCCCAGAGTTCGATGGGGACACTTTTCAATATGGGGAGGAGATGAAAACGAATTGTAACGATTGTTTGCAGTTTCTTGAACAATACACCAGGGGGCAGCCAAGAGACCTCATGCAAAGTTGTCAACACAAACCTGTGCATGGATATTCCAGAGCCAAAGATCTTTTTGCATAACACTTGAGCATAGAATTGCTTCTACTTATAAGAAACAGATTCTCAACTGGACAGCTATTAAAATTGAGCATGCTATAGCTCTACAGTCCTTCAAGCGTTCAATGCTAATCCAATAAAGCAAAGGAAGTTTTGCCACTATTGTCACTGAAATATCTATCTATCTATCTAACTGGCGTGGTTTTAATAACTTACGTATAAGAAGCATTGCCGTCTTCGTGGCCTTTGCTTACAGCCATACCACCTTAAAACCGCCCGATAGAGAGAGAGAGAGAGAGAGAGAGAGAGATTATTAGATAAGTTGCAAAATATTTTCTGTGATATTTGACATAGATTTCACCAGTTTTCCTCAACTCTGAAAAAGCTTACAGCACCTGGTATTCCTAAGCAGTCTCCCATCCCAGTACTAACCAGGCCCTACCCTTCTTAGCTTCCGAGATCAGACGAGATCGGGCGGTTTGAAGGTGGTAGGCGCTGCCAAATTAAATGTATTATTATATTGTTACTGTCCAATGCTTAACTTAAGTTCTTTCGCCGTTTGCTGTTTAGGCAGGAGGAGGCGGGAGCAGCAACACCACCACCTGACGGAGCTCCTGAGAGAGATGCAGGCCTCAGATGAACGGGAGGCACACCTCAACCTGGAGCTTCAGCGCCAGCAAATGGAGCAGCGAGAGCGTGCACGCCAGGAGGAGCTGCGTGTCCGCCAGGAGGAGCTCCGGGTCCGCCAGGAGGAGCTGCGTGTCCGCCAGGAGGAGCTGCGTGTCCGCCAGGAGGAGCTCCGGGTCCGCCAGGAGGAGCTGCGTGTCCGCCAGGAGGAGCTCCGGGTCCGCCAGGAGGAGCTGCGTGTCCGCCAGGAGGAGCTCCGGGTCCGCCAGGAGGAGCTGCGTGTCCGCCAGGAGGAGCTCCGGGTCAGCCAGAAGGAGAGGCAGGAGGAACGGCGCCAGCTGGCTCAGCAGAGCCAGCTATTTAATGAGACTTTCCTGCAGGGGGTTGCTTTGCTGGCACAGGCCCTGAGAGCCCACCGTGGCACAGGGCCAAATGAATAGCTGGTTCAAATAAGTAAATAATAATATGTTCAAATAAATACTTTTTTCACACCCCATATGTGCATCTACTTGTTGGTCAACACTGTTGGACACACACTCTGACTGTGGTGTGAATTGAGCCGTATTTTGTGAGGAAAAAGTTTGGAATGAAAACTTGATTCAGATTATTTTTTCTGTCAGATGCTTTCAAAAAAACTTGGATTGGGGTTGTTAGCAGTGAGCTTTCTGAATTGTTTGGCTTGTAGATGGACAACAAGGGCGCAAAGATCAGTGTTGCAGATGTAATGCAGCCTGAAACAAGTAGAACAAGAAAAACAAAATCAATAGTAACTCAGGTAACAGAAACAGGTTTTTTAAACAACACACCAAACAGGTTCTTCAAATATATACAGCTCTATTTACAAACACTTCATTCATTTAGGAATTGCAGGACTCCCTCTCTCACATCCCTGCCTTCCTCATCTGCACCCTGTCCCAGTGCCACCACAGGTTCAGCTTCATCGCTTGCCTCCACAGTGTGGCTCCATCCGTTGCTGTACTCCTCTCCATGAGTCTCACAAACATTGTGCAGAGCACGACACGCCAGCACCATGGATTTTACCAAGCTGATGTCACTGTCGTCCACTTCAACAGGCAGCGCCACCTGCCTTTCAGCCTTCCAAAGGCGTTCTCCACCACCACCCGAGCTCTGGAGATCTTCCTGTGGTACACCTGCTGCCCTGCTGTCAGCCACCCAGTGTCCGGGAAGGGTTTCATGAGCCAGCTCTGCAATGGGTAGGCGGAGTCACCCAGGATGAAGAAGCCTGCATCCACCTCGCCGATGTTGCTGGTGCATGCAGGGAAAAGGCAGCCACGGTCAACCAATCCCCAGAGGGTGGACCGTCTGAGGACACGCGCGTCGTGCAGACTGCCAGGCATCCCAGTGAACACACTCCAGAACAGACCCCTTCCATCCACAACTCCCTGAAGGATGATGGAGTGCCAGCCTTTCCGATTGAAGTTATCGCAGTGGCAGTCCTGTGGTGCCAAAATGGGAATATGCGACCCATCTATTGCCCCAACACACTGCGGAAGCCCCCACCTGTTCTGGAAGTAGGCTGCCATTTCCTGCAGCTTCTCCTGGTCTCCTTTTTTTATCTGCTATCTCCAGGCTCAACATTTTTACGGGATCAGCGCCTGTATGGTTGTTATAATGTTTTGGCTAAAAGGTTGTGCACACACTTTATTTTGAAATTCAGTGCTTTCAATAGACCTGAAATAAAGTCTTGCCCCACCAAGTAATTACATCTAGAAATGCCACTGGACAGGGTGATAGGTGTGACTCCCCAATCAGTGGGAGGGTCTGTGAGCAAGTCAAGAGGGTTTTGGCCTTCCCAGTCAAGTGAGGAGGTTTCAGAACAATACAATCAGGAGAAGTAATCAGTACAGGCATTGTTAATGGCTGTGGGATCAGATGTTATGTCGTCCGAATCAAGCCTGATCCTCGGTAGGATTCTAGATGCAGCCTTAGCCTGAGCACTGTAAGCCTGCCTGCTTTGTCTCCCGACTCAAAGAAGCGTTGATTTGTAAATAGTAGTTTCTTCTCTTCGCCAGAAAACAACAAATTATAGTGTTGTGATTGGAGTTTTGAGGGTTTTTTTATACAGTGATTCGGAAGAGTTCACGGAGTATTGGCCGTCCAACTTCTGAATTTCACCTGATATTTCTTTTCAGTTTGGAGTGCTCTGACTTCCTAAGACTGGAAAGTAAAAGATATAATTTGTCCTGGTAAATATGCTTTGAAAGAGTCCCAGAGTATGTCACTGCTAACATCCGGTGTGTCATTTATCTCAAAGAACAGTTGAATCTGGGATGCCACAAAGTCCTCAAATTTTGGTTCAGATATTAAATGAGAGTTAAATCTCCAGAAATTAGAAGGCGTTCTGTCCTGAGGAAGGCTTTATGCAAAGAAACCTGAGTGTGATCAGAGATTACAACACCATGGTATCTGCATGACAGTGTGTCGTGGAGTAGCCTATAGTCGAGCAGGAAAAAAAAATCGATCCATGAGTATGGGTGAACAGACAACTCGTCCATGTGATTCCAGACAACTCGTCCACGACTATTTTTTTTCAGCATTATTGATTTGAAGGATTGGATTTCAAAGTACATTTGACACAAAAACATAAGCAGTGGCTGATTTTGCTCTGGGCGAGGTGTGCAGCTGCCCAGAGCAAAACTCAGCAGGGGCGTCACTCGCGAGCTGCAACGTGCAGCATACGGTGTGGTTTGTGAGACCGTCTCCAAAGACTTGGCTTTACTCAGCTTATATAGACGACCACCAAAATCATTTAGAGCAGGGAGGTCCAAACTGGGTCCTGGAGGGCCGGTGTCCTGCAGGGTGTATCTCTCTCCCAGTTGCAACACACCTGATTGCGATGAAGGGCTCCTTATTGGGCTTTTTCACAACCTTGGTGATGACATGGTCATTAGATTCAGGTAAGCTGAAGCAGGGAGAGAACTAAAACCTGCAGGACAGCGGTCCTCCAGGACCCGAGCTGGACACCCCTGCACTAGACCAACAGTGCACATCTGCTTATGTCAATTGTGACATTCATTTTGTAAACATGTCATTTATATATGACAAACTCAAAAAAGTATTGTGAATCCATGCTATCTAGGGCACACCTTTAGTCACAATACTTTTTGGAGTGATTCCAATTATATCAAAAGAGTGATTCCATTTATAATCAAATTTAAAGAGAATCTTTTTTGTAATTGAAGTGGGAGGAGAAGGGATTCGTTGGGGATTTTTTGTTAAAAGCACCCAGAAATGACTGTGTTGTATTTGGTACTATATAAATAAAGTTGAATTGAATTGAATTAATTAAGCCTTTTCCTCTTTATGGCTTTATGATGTCATGTTTGGTGACCAAAGAATATGATGTCCCAATTGTATATCAAAGACAACCTTTGATCTTTAGTTCCTTTAAATGCTCAGTTCACCTGCCAGCGGTTGTGAGACTCGTCTGACCCATCGAGAGAGAGAGCATTTGACCGAGAGAGAGAGCATTTGACCGAGAGAGAGAGCATTTGACCGAGAGACAGAGCATTTGACCGAGAGACAGATCTTTTCACAGAGAGACTGTATCCACCATCAGATTGCTTCCAGAGAACATTATTTAGTCACATCAATACTGTGAGTAGAATGAAAAACAATACATTTGGTGAACTTACATGACTCATGAAAGGCAGTGCTTATTCATTTACTTTTTTAAAGAAGATTAATCCATGTTTATTTTTTCAATTGTAGAGTTTGGTGTAATATTGAAGTTTACAAATATTAACATTTCCTTCTCAAGCAAAGTTTCCATTCAACTGCAGTTTATGGTTGAACATTTTTCCTATAAATGTAGTATTTAGTTTCAAAGTGACAAACGTCCCATTCAGAGCGTCTGGGAGAGGAACCTCATGGAGGAGTTTTGCTCTTTTCCACTTCTTTCATGAGCTTTTAGGACTTCACTATGACATCCCCAAACAGAGTTAGCAGATCCAACCACTTGGGCCTTTCAGTTCAAATCAGCCAGGTTCAGCTGTGACAGTCACATCTACATTTTCTCCTGGATGCAAACCTCTAGTTTGACTTTATTTCAGATTGACAGTCAGTTCACCTGCCAGCGGTGGTGAGAGACTCCATCCCCGCTGAGATTGTTCTCAAGGGATTACTCCCAGGCTCCAGTGATTCACCTCAACAATGTGAGTAGAATGAAAATAAAGTACATTTGGTGAACTTGATGACTTGTGAAAAGCAATTTTTTGGGGGATAAAAAAAGATCATTATCAGTGCAGAATTACTATGAGTGTGTTGGTGATTTTCTGTGAAAAGTTGACAATATATTATTACAAATATTTGCTGCAGATTGTAGTGACCAAATGGAAAACCTGCCATTTCTTCCGTTACTTCCGGAAATGGACACTGACGAGGGTCAACTCCTCCATGACGTGCTCCAGATTCTGAATGTAAGTTGTTGATAAATACATTCTATAAGTCAGAAGTATTTCCAGTAGAACCATGTCATTTTGGATGTAAAAGAAATGAGAGGGAGATTGAAGACCACAATAACATTTACTAAGGTACTGTACAAATCAAACTGAGATGTCTTTGCTTGTGTTTTACAGTATATTTGCGTTGCTCCAACATTGGACCGACAAATTGTGGCGACCCAAGTCATGGGAGTCGCCACCAAGACTTTGAATACTCTAAAAAACAACAAGGAGAAAATCACAGCTCTAGAAAAGGAGCTGAAAGCCTTAAATGAAGGAGAAGAAAATATCAACCTCAACTCTTCTGACAAAAACATGGAGGTGGTGTGCACCTCTGATAGAGAGCAGAAGGAGGAGCAGCTGGAGGAGCAGCTGGAGAAGAAGCAGCTGGAGAAGCAGCTGGAAGAGGAGCTCAAGGTGGAGCAGCTGCAGGAGAAGCAGCTGGAGGAGCAGCTGGAGGAGGAGCAGCTGCAGGAGAAGCAGCTGGAGGAGCAGCTCAAGGAGAAGCAGCTTGAGGAGGAGCAGCTGGAGGAGCAGCTGGAGAAGAAGCAGCTGGAGAAGCAGCTGGAGGAGCAGCTCAAGGTGGAGCAGCTGCAGGAGAAGCAGCTGGAGGAGCAGCTCAAGGAGAAGCAGCTCGAGGAGGAGCAGCTGGAGGAAGAGCTGGTGGAGCCGCTGCAGGAGGAGCAGCTGGAGGAGCAGCTGAAGGAGGAGAAGCTGGAGGAGGAGAAGCTGGAGGAGGAGCTGGTGGAGCCGCTGCAGGAGGAGCAGCTGGAGGAGCAGCTACAGGAGAAGCAGCTCGAGGAGGAGCAGCTGGAGGAAGAGCTGGTGGAGCCGCTGCAGGAGGAGCAGCTGGAGGAGCAGCTGGAGGAGCAGCTGAAGGAGGAGAAGCTGGAGGAGGAGAAGCTGGAGGAGGAGCTGGTGGAGCCGCTGCAGGAGGAGCAGCTGGAGGAGCAGCTGGAGGAGCAGCTGAAGGAGGAGAAGCTGGAGGAGGAGAAGCTGGAGGAGGAGCAGCTGGAGGAGGAGCTGGTGGAGCCGCTGCAGGAGGAGCAGCTGGAGGAGGAGCAGCAGCTGGAGAACAAACTGCTGCAGGAGGAGGAGGGGCAGGAGGACCAGGACAAGAGAGAACAGAATGGAGGAGAAGCAGGAGATAGAGCAGTTAGAGGAGTAGCAGGAGAAGAGATACCAGAAAGGAAGAGAAGGAGCAGGGGAAGGAGCAGGAGGAGGAGGGGAAGGAGCAGCATAAGAGAGAGCAGAAAGGAGGAGGAGCAGGAGGAGAGAGAGATAGCAGAAAGGAGGGGAATGAGGGGAAGGGGCAGCAGAAGAGAGAGTAGAAAGGAGGAGGAGCAGGAGGAGAGAGAGCAGAAAGAAGTAGCAGGAGAAGGAGATAGAGCAGTAAGAGGAGGAGCAGAGGGAGGAGCAGAAGAAGAGAGAGCTGAAAGGAGGAAGAGGGTGAGGAGAAGAAAAAAGAAGACAACAGAGAAAAGATCTTGTCAAGAACCTGAGACCACACCCCCAGCCCTCCCCCACCAGAGCAACGGAGTGTGTTGTTAAGAAAATAAAAGCTGTTAAAAACAGTCAATACTGCTGCATGATGAGTCTTGTTAGAGTCCAGGATGGAACAAGCAGCCAACATGTGACAACCACCTGAATTCTTCTCAAATCTACTGTTAGAATCGACTTCCGGTGGAGAAGGGAATGGAGTAGACGCGTGCACCGTGTGCTCCCACACCGACCTGTTGTAATATAACCTATTTTTATAACCCATACTTGAATTTACACTGTAATACCGAGAACGGTGCTTGATTATACCCCATGGCTTCGGGAACCAGACTGGTGAAAGAAAAAGGCACTAAGAAAGATGACTTGGCTGCTGCGGCTAACCAGATTAGCATGCCTGCTCTTACTAACTTGTTGGAGGAGCACCGACAGTCCATAGCGGCGGCGATTTGACTCCCTGGAGACGAGACTGGACGCTTTACAGGCCACTGTCACCGACTATGGTGAACGCCTTGTAAATGTGGAGGCCGGCTTAACATCACATGAGGAACGCATTACAGACCTGGAGGCCTCGTGTGCTACGCTAACCGAAGCTTGTGCTAAGTTGTACAATGCGGGCCTCCGGCCTGCATTGCTATATCCAGCGAAGCTTCAGATTACCAAGAAAGACGGTAATAAAAAACGCTTTTCCTCAATCGAGGAGGCGACCACCTTCCTGAACTCTATGAGTGCAACTTAAATGTGTTTAGTGTCCCAACTCGCTGGCTTTTGTTCAAGCTGACACTGTTTTGGTTTCCATTGGTTGACGCTAGCACAGTTGCTAATGGCTAATTTTGTCAACTACTGTCTCAGACTTTTAAAGGATTCTTCAAACTGTTGAATCGCAGGAGTTTTGTCGTGTTATTGTTTAAGTTCAGTAAATTTTGAAGTTATGTGCCTTATGACGTTTTGTGACTACTTTTGTTTTACAGTACGTTTATACTGATCCTAAGGGACTATTTTTCTATATAGGAAACTTTTGCTATTGTTTTTTATTTTATTTTTTATGTTAATATATTATATTTTTATTTATTTATTCCTATTTACTTGAAGGATGCCCTGTTTTGTTTTACTTAGAAGATACTGTTATGGTTAACTGCGCCGTATGACCCGGTAACGCTGAAAACTGGTTTTATTTTGGGTAATTCTATTTGTATGCCATAATGTCCCTGACACGAAATGTTTGTCAGGAAGGGCATCCATATATATGTAAGTATATATATTATTTTTCTTTTTATAACTTGTTGAGTGAAAAGGTTACACCTAATTTGCACAGGAAGGGTTAATTGTTGTCCTGTGGGAGTGGTAATGGTGTGGGAATTAGTGGGTATGTATAGAAACTGGAAGCTATACAGGTATGTGTTTCATAAATGTGTGTGTGTGTGTGGTGTTTTGTGTTTGTTTGTTTTTCTTTTTGTTTAGTTTTTTTCTCTCATCCATGTTCATCGCACATATTCGAGAATTGATTTTTTCTTAACGGACAACAGACTATTGGACTGGGTGGAGGCGAGTGAATACCACTCCATAGTAATCTCCGATCATGCTCCCACTTCAGTAGACATCAACTTCCCAAATTACAGTGCCCCAAATTCACAGTGGAAACTTTCTTATTTTTTAATGAATGATTCTGATTTTAGACCTTTTTTTCAAAAAGAAATAACAACATTTTTTCAACTCAACGACACTCCAGATATCTCGAAAGGCATTTTGTGGGAGGCATGCAAAGCATACCTGAGGGGGCAGGCTATTTCATTTGCCAGCCGTCGGAAAAAGGCTGAGACTGGGAGGATGATTTGGCTCTCAGATCAGATCTTAAAAGTTGATTCACAATATGCCATCACACCCTCGCACGATCTTTACAACGAGCGCCTCAAACTTCAGGCTGAATATGATCTTTTGTTAACAACAAAGGTGGAACTTAAACTGCTAAGAACCAAACAGCGTTATTTTGAAATGGGAGATAAAGCTGGGAGACTTCTCGCTCATCAATCCAGGATCACAGCCCTCTCGAGGTTAATCTCCAGAATGAAAACAATGTCTGGGGCAATATCTTCTGACCCCAAAGTGGTGAATGATACCTTTTTAAATTTTTATTCTGACCTGTATAAATCTGAATATTCGCCAGAGATTTGGGATAATCACAACCCTCTTGATGGACTCACCTACCCTAGGGTTGATCCTGATTTGTCTAAAAGTATGGGTGCCCCGGTCGAGTTATCCGAGGTGCGGGAGGCAATTGGACTGCTTTAGACGGGTAAGTCCCCCGGCCCTGATGGCTTTGTCGTAGAGTTTTACAAGGCCTATCTGGACCTGGTAGCCCCGCATTTGGTTAACGTTTATAATGAAGCTTTCTCCACTGGCAGACTGCCCCCAACTTTAACTGAGGCTAATATTTCCCTTCTATTAAAAAAAAAAAATCTACTGTTAGAACAATTCAGCTGGTTTTTTCATTTTGGCTCCTCCTTACATATTGGGCTCTAATACGCCCGGCTGACACCCCCACTCACCCAAACCACCAAAATACAAATGAAATCAAAAACATGTCCACATCTAAACACTGTGGCACTGCTTTTCTACATTATTCAATTGGAAAAACCTTCATTCTGTTCAACCATTTTCACAAGAAAGGTAAATACATCTGAAGTCATTTTCAATGGAATGCTGTAAAAGTACATTCTTTACAGAACTAAAGTGAATTGTGCAAGCTGTTCACCTGTCAACACCTCATACACACTAGAAACACACCTTCACATTGAAATTCAGTGCTATCAACTTTGTAAGTATGTCTTTGGATGGGAGGAAAAAGCCACAATACACAGAATAAAGAAAGGTCACACAGAAACATGTGCTTGATCCAAACAAGGAAGGTTACAGTGAGACAACAGTGCTGCCCAACACTCACAAACACATCCCAAAGGGTAATATGCTAATATGAGATCATAGTGACATGTGAAGTTTCTCTGTAGTTTGATGACACTATAGGGGGACTGATGATGATTATATAGAAGTTGTGTTTGCAGTGTCTCTCTCTAGGTCTGCCGCTGATCGCTGCCATTACTCCAGACAACAGTTACTTGTTTTTTTACCAACACTTGTAATTCACAGGCCAAACTTTAGCTGCTTGATTGGAGCTTTTCAGCAGCGGCTCACAAAAGAAATGACAGTTTTGCACCGTGACTATTATACCTGAGGTCTGATAATAATAATAATAATAATAATAATGACATTATGCAAAACTAATCAAAATCTTTTTTAAATGACTTTCGGCCTCCAATTAAAGATCCTGATGATATAAATGGAGAGCAGGACTGCGTTACAGCCCACCTCTCTTAAATTAGGCTGAGTTGGGAGTTTTTGGTCAGTTTTTTGTCATCAAAATAATTCCTGCAGGAGTAAATCTTGTATTTCAGAGCTCTACAAACTTTAGAGACATTTCTGTCCCAGCAAACAAAATCTTTGTGGAGCTGCACAATTAAAACTAATTTGCTTCAAATATTTTTAAACTCATATCTATTGGCATGTGATTCACACTGAAACAACACGGTGTAAAACATTGGCACTGTTTTTAGGAACTAAAGCAAACGGAAACCAATCATGATACTCTCGCAGCTCCTATAGCACAACTAAATGTAAGTAAACTCTGGTTATATACAGGACCGGTACTTTCTGCTGTGCTTTTTCAGACTCACTCTAAACCAGGGGTGTCAAACACATTTCTGTTCAGGGGCCACAAACCTTCTTAAGTGGGCCGGACAGGTGAAATGGTGCAATAAGAAGCTTTTGTTTGTTGTGGCGCAGCGTATACGTTATAAAAATGTCTATATTTTCACAAAACAAAACAATTAGAATGTGAAATGACTACAATCTCAATATAAGGTGAATTTTAATCAAAACTTCTTGTGCAAAATGCAGTTGTCTTAAGAATCCAGGTTCGTCTTAAGAGTACAAAGCGTATTTTCAGAAGTGAAACTCAAGTGTCCTGATTATTATAGATCTTAAACTACAATATTAAAAGAAAATTATTATTCTCATTTCATTCACCATCTACAGAGGATACTACTAATATAGTCAGTTGTCAAAAGGCCGTGCAACTTTTAAGTGCAGCGCCATGTAAAATTAGATCCGGGCTTTATTTTTGTCAGATATAAATGAGAATTTTATCACTACGAGGCTCATTGAGCTCAGGTTTTCCCTTGCACCTCTAAGAGCTGAAGACAAATGTCATTATACCTGCATTTTCTTATCTCAACACTGATGGAGTTAGTTTGACACTATGTCCCAAAACAATTCTTGTATCTTCCCACAAATGCATGTTCCTAAGAAATGTGGCCTCGTTTAATAGGGAAATATGAGTTTTAATGATAAACAGCAAAGAGATAGTCCACAAAACTAAAGAGTGCTCAGTTTCTGAACACAGCTTGGGTCTTTAGGTCCATGGAAAGTGAGACACTTTAGACAAGGGCTTTATTTCGAATTGAATCATTGTCGACTTTCCCTCTCCAGAAATCGAGAGTTACGCATGTAACTACGGTTCTATGAATCCTGGAAGACCACCAGAGGCGGTGCTTTAGGCACTGGATGTTCCATCTCGCGCATGCGCAGGTCGAGTAAATTCTATCAACAAAGTCACCCGTGACCCCTGGATGACCCGGAGAGTCTATATCTACCGGCGTCATCAGGTAATCTGTTCCTGTCAAAATCTTCTTGCGAGGACACGAGGATACTTGTCACGGTTCGCAGGTGTATACTGCTGGGTTTGTTTTTGAGTGTGTGTGTGAGTGTGTGTGAGTGTGTGTGTGTGTGTGTGTGTGTGTGTGTGTGTGTGTGTGTGTGTGTGTGTGTGTGTGTGTGTGTGTGTGTGTGTGTGTGTGTGTGTGTGTGTGTGTGTGTGTGTGTGGGCGTGTGTGTGTGTGTGTGTGTGTGTGTGTGTGTGTGTGTGTGTGTGTGTGTGTGTGTGTGTGTGTGTGTGTGTGTGTGTGTGGGCGTGTGTGCGTAGGTGGAGCTGGCGGAGTAGGATGCTCACCTGAAACTGAGGAGTGAGGCCAGTATTTAGGAACCGGGTTTCCAGGCTCTCATCACCAGATCGTCACGTTTACCCCCGCGGTACTTTGACTAGGCCCCTCAAGGTTTTTGTGTGACCGGTTGTTTTTTCGTATTCTAAGATACCTGGAGTTATCTGTTTTTCTACTCTCCTGTGCAGTCCCGGTGTGCTCCTCTCTGTCCTGTCCCGGTGACGTCGACCTCCGCCTCCACGCCACTCTCCGAGGATTGCCCGTCCTCTGGAAAGATCACCTAAATAAACTCTTTTTTCCAACTTAACTTCCTCGTCCTGTCGGCGCCTGAATCCTCCACACACCTTATATGACAATACTGAGCGACAGGATGCTCTGGCCGTCTTCCAGGATTCATAGAACCCTAGTTACATACGTAACTCTCGTTCTATTTCATCCTCCCAGACCGCCAGAGGCGGTGCTTTAAGCACTGGACGACTTGTACCAGAAAGTTCATGAAGAATCCTCACCTACTCAAGGCCTGGAGCTGTGGACAGTACAGCCACTGCCACAGGCTGGACACCAGCAACATTCACCCTATAGAAACATCCAAAGGTGCAGGATGAGGACCAGGCCGCTGCAGCACAGATGTCCTGCAGGGGAACGCCCCTCAAGGCGGACCATGATGCAGCCATGCCTCCAGTAGAATGACACTTTATGCCCGGAGGCACGGGATGCTCAGTGCACGATAGGCATGCTGAATGACCTCCACTACCCAGTGAGAGAGTCTCTGTTTAGACAGCATGGTCCCCCTTCTACAGCCTCCATGGCAGACGAAAAGGTTGTCTGTTGTTCGCAGGCTAGCCATCGCTTCCATGTATGCCTTATGCGCCCGCACAGGGCACAACAGCGATGATGGCTCTCCCTTCCCCTCTGAGGAGCAAGGAGGATTTAATCCAGTCAACTCGATAAGCTGGTTTACATGGTGAGGAGGTAACCGCTTCGGCAGAAATGCAAGATTTGGCCTAAGACCCACCCCAGAGCCATCCACCTTCCAGCGCAGACATGCCTGGCTCACTGACAGCGCATGCAGCTCTCCCACACGTTTTGCTGTTGCCACAGCAAGAAGAAAGGCTGTCTTGAGAGACACCCATTTTAAATCAGTGTGTCCAAGCGGCTCAAAGGGCGGCTCAAAGGGCGGCTCAAAGGGCGGCTCAAAGGGCGGCTCAAAGGGCGGCTCAAAGCGTGGCTTAAAGGGCAGCTGGGACAGCGACTGAAGGACAGCCTGCAAGTTCCATGATGGCAGCTCCTGGACCCGGTGTGGTCTGAGCCTCTGAGTCACCTTCAGGAACTGCTTGACCAGATAATGTGATCCCACTGACTGGCCATCCACCTTGGTATGACTGGCCGAGATAGCAGCCACATACACTCTGAGAGTGGAGGTAGTCCTGTTTCTGTCAAAGATGGAATGCAGGAAACGCAGTATTGCCACCACTGAACATGTCTCTGGCACCTCGTTGCTAGAGTTACACCACTCCACAAATAGCTTCCATCTGTTAGCATAGAGCAACCTGGTGGACGGTGCTCGGCAGTTTAAAATCGTCTGGGCAACTGCCCCTTAGCAGGATGTCAAAAGTGGGTCCTCAACTGTAGGGGCCACAAGAACAGCTTCAGGCGACCCGGACTCGGGTGCCATATGCGTCCATTGACTTGAGACAGGAGGCCTTTCTTCTCTGGAAGACGCCACCGTGTTCCCTGCAGGAGTTTGATCAACAGCGGGAACCATGGTCTTCCTGGTCAGCATGGGACAACCAGAAGCAGGAGGTGACCACCCTGCTGGACCCTGTCAAGTGTTGCTGGTATGAGGGGGAGTGGAGGGAAAGCATAAAGTAGGCCGTCCGGCCAGGTATGAGCCAGGGCATCCTGCCCAAGGGGGCTGGTCTCTTCCCTCAGAGAGAACCAGAGAGGACAGTGGGTCATTGCCTCTGAGGCAAAGAGGTCCACTGCTGCTCGGCCAAACGTGGCCCATATCATGGTCACCACCTCTGGATGAAGTCTCCACTCCCCGGTTGGAGGTTTCTGATGAGAGAGGAGATCCGCGGCAGTGTTCCCGAGACCAGGAATATGCCCGGATGCTCAGGAAGTTGGGGGAAACCATCGTGAGGAGCCGGTGTGCCACCCGCTGACATGCCAGAGATCTGGTGCCGCCCTGTTGGTTGATGTGGTACATGGCTGAGGTATTATCCGACCGGACGGGAACATGCCAATCTTTTAGAACAGGTAGAAAATGCCTGAGCGCTAGGAATACCGCCTGAAGTTCCAACACATTTATGTGCTGTTGCTTCTGCTGGGTACTCCACAGACAGTCCTGGACTGCCATACTGCACCCAAACCGACAAGAGAGGCGTCCGTCTCGACAATCTCCCGGTGGGAGGCTACCCTACACAAGGGTACACCTGACATTAAAGCCCCGTTTCCACAGTGCCCCTTGGTACCGGTGTGGGTCCGGTGGTAACCTTTTGTTGTGCGTTTCCACTGACTAAGAACCGTTACCAACAGGTCCCATTGGTAACCATTTCTCGCTACCCCTCGCTACCCCTCCGCTTGGGATACCAGGCACAACCTGCCGGATATGAGGGGGAGGAGCTTCAACACTGCCGTCTGCTGATTGGTCCGTGACAACCGCTATTCTACCGGCAAGCCCGCCATTTCAAAGCAGTTCTCCGGCAACAGTCAGAAAACAAGTGAAAAAATGGATCCATGGTCTACTGAAGAAGTGCATATTCTCCTCTCCATAATCGGAGAGGAAAACATTCAGAGAGAGCTAGACAGGGCGGTGAGAAATGAAAAAACCTTCAGGGTGGTGTCGGAGAGGATGGTTAGTCACAGCTTCAGTAGAAGCCCAGCACAGTGCCGGGCAAAATTAAAAAAACTGCGGAGTGACTAACGCAAGGTAAAAGACCACAACAGCCGCAGCGGGGTCCAGAGGAGGCACTGGCGATGGTTGGATGCCATGGACCTCATTTATGGCCACAGACCGGCCAGTCAGGGCAGAGAAGCCGGTGTGGACAGCGCCACGGCCCTGCTGGAGTCTCTGGTGGAGGGAGATGTTTTTAAACTCTGAACTGTGTTTACAACCACCACTGTTGCCATGTAATTATCCACAACTGAAATCCATCTGCGCTTTTTGTATCTACGCGAGGCGCGAGCCAGTTAGCTTTAACACGCGGCTTAGCTAGTTAGCTTTAGCCCTAGTTATCGGCGCAGTCTGAACGTGTGGTTTGTTTACATTTCTGCAGGAGGAAGTGAGTGGATGGGTGAGGATTTCACCTCCCCTGGACCCAGTAGTGTGGAGGGGCGGTGCAGCACACCATCACTCGCAACTCCATCACCATCGCCGTCATCAGCATCGCCACCAGCGTCACCACCTCGTCCAGGGGTTGGAAATGTGTCTTTCCAGCAGCGCCTGGGTAAGGAGTAGCTTTTACATGTTGTTATTGGAGTACTGGTATTCTGTTAACTAAAAGTATATACATGCACCATTACATTGAATACTGTGATAAATACCTAACAATGTACAGTACAAATGATGCAGAGTACTGATATATTTTCTGCTGTTTTTGCAGCTGGATGTTTCTATTATTATTTTCATGCTTAACATCACTCAACAACAGATTATGATAAAACCATTAAAGTGCAGAGCAGTGAGGGGATAGGCTCCACCCTGCCAGTGTCCTCCCACACATCCTTGTGACGTTTCAAGCTGCATATTCACCTAATTTCCTTGTTTACTTTTAACTCTGTTTTGGATTTGTTTTTTGTGCATTTACACTTCTGTGAAGTGTCCTTGAGTACTGTGAAAGGCGCTGCCAAATTAAATGTATTATTATATTGTTACTGTCCAATGCTTAACTTAAGTTCTTTCGCCGTTTGCTGTTTAGGCAGGAGGAGGCGGGAGCAGCAACACCACCACCTGACGGAGCTCCTGAGAGAGATGCAGGCCTCAGATGAATGGGAGGCACACCTCAACCTGGAGCTTCAGCGCCAGCAAATGGAGCAGCGAGAGCGTGCACGCCAGGAGGAGCTGCGCGTCCGCCAGGAGGAGCTGCGTGTCCGCCAGGAGGAGCTCCGGGTCCGCCAGGAGGAGCTCCGGGTCCGCCAGAAGGAGAGGCAGGAGGAACGGCGCCAGCTGGCTCAGCAGAGCCAGCTATTTAATGAGACTTTCCTGCAGGGGGTTGCTTTGCTGGCACAGGCCCTGAGAGCCCACCGTGGCACAGGGCCAAATGAATAGCTGGTTCAAATAAGTAAATAATAATATGTTCAAATAAATACTTTTTTCACACCCCATATGTGCATCTACTTGTTGGTCAACACTGTTGGACACACACTCTGACTGTGGTGTGAATTGAGCCGTATTTTGTGAGGAAAAAGTTTGGAATGAAAACTTGATTCAGATTATTTTTTCTGTCAGATGCTTTCAAAAAAACTTGGATTGGGGTTGTTAGCAGTGAGCTTTCTGAATTGTTTGGCTTGTAGATGGACAACAAGGGCGCAAAGATCAGTGTTGCAGATGTAATGCAGCCTGAAACAAGTAGAACAAGAAAAACAAAATCAATAGTAACTCAGGTAACAGAAACAGGTTTTTTAAACAACACACCAAACAGGTTCTTCAAATATATACAGCTCTATTTACAAACACTTCATTCATTTAGGAATTGCAGGACTCCCTCTCTCACATCCCTGCCTTCCTCATCTGCACCCTGTCCCAGTGCCACCACAGGTTCAGCTTCATCGCTTGCCTCCACAGTGTGGCTCCATCCGTTGCTGTACTCCTCTCCATGAGTCTCACAAACATTGTGCAGAGCACGACACGCCAGCACCATGGATTTTACCAAGCTGATGTCACTGTCGTCCACTTCAACAGGCAGCGCCACCTGCCTTTCAGCCTTCCAAAGGCGTTCTCCACCACCACCCGAGCTCTGGAGATCTTCCTGTGGTACACCTGCTGCCCTGCTGTCAGCCACCCAGTGTCCGGGAAGGGTTTCATGAGCCAGCTCTGCAATGGGTAGGCGGAGTCACCCAGGATGAAGAAGCCTGCATCCACCTCGCCGATGTTGCTGGTGCATGCAGGGAAAAGGCAGCCACGGTCAACCAATCCCCAGAGGGTGGACAGTCTGAGGACACGCAGACTGCCAGGCATCCCAGTGAACACACTCCAGAACAGACCCCTTCCATCCACAACTCCCTGAAGGATGGAAGTTTGATTGAAGTTATCGCAGTGGCAGTCCTGTGGTGCCAAAATGGGAATATGCGACCCATCTATTGCCCCAACACACTGCGGAAGCCCCCACCTGTTCTGGAAGTAGGCTGCCATTTCCTGCAGCTTCTCCTGGTCTGGAAATTTGATGTGCTCAGGAACCAGGAACTGACAAGCAGCGTCACAAAAGTCCTGCACACACTGACACACGGTGGTCTGCTGACACCAAATAGATGGCCAATGCTGCGATAGTCAGCATTCGTTGCAAGTTTCCACACAGCTATGGCAACTCTTTTGGTAAGAGGGACACACACACGGAAGCTTGTGTCACGCCTCTCCATCGCCGGACACACTCTCAAACACAGGTAGCGAAAGGTCTCTTCAGACATCCGGAAGTTCTGCACCCACTGTGTGCTTGTGAAGCCAGGCACTATCTTCTCCCAGCAGTCGTTGCTTCGAGTGACAGCCCAGCTTGTAGGCCTGCGGCGGTGTTGTTGCAGCGCTGCCTGGATGACCTGGGAGACATAACAACACATTTATACACATTTAAACAGATTGATTTAAACATCAATCTATTTCTATTTTATTATATTGTATTTTTAACTGTTTTTCTAGTTTCTGCTATGTGTGCTTCTTTCTTTTTTACTATCCTGTTGTACCACTGCAAATTTCTCCACATGTGAGATAAATAAAGGATATCTTATCTTATCTTAATTAAAAGCCAGTGATATAAGAAAATTGGAAACACTTTTAAATTAATAAAAAAGCCTGGTATGAGGCTTCACCTTTTCGGTAACACATAATCTGAAGAATTATGAATTACAGGTGAACTTTATCTCACAATAACTGTACAATAGACTTAAGTACAAATGGCTTCTGCAGCGGTAAAACAACTACTAGTAGTAACTATTGAAAAAACAACATTTTTATGAAGGTGACATTTTAATGGCTGATTATCATGAGGTGCATTTTAGACATGTAATGGAGTAAAAACTACTTATAATCGCGGCCAAACGTCATGGGGTGAAAGTAAAAGTATGCTCTATATTTTCACTGAAGTAAAGTACATTTACCCGGTTGCGTCGCCTATTTCTTCTCTCCCGCAGTCGTCTCTCCCCTTCCCATCTCTCCTCCTCCTCCCGTCTCTCCTCCTCGCGTCTCTCCTCCTCCCGTCTCTCCTGCTCAGGGCTGTCCTCCTCGGCGCTCTCCTCGTCTAAAGTCTGGAACCTTCTCTGCAAAACAGCCTGTCTCTTCTTTGCAAGGAAGCAAAAGGCCAGAAGAAAGAACACGACAATCTCATAGTCCTCCATGTTTGTTCCTCGAGTTCTCCCGCGTTGACCGCTGCGTAATGGCGTCACATCCTGCGTGATTACGCTGCCGTTCATAACCCCGCCTACATTTCAAACCGTTCCCCGTGTAATGGAAACGCGGCACTGATACGATTCTGGTTACGGATAGTCAACCCCCACCTGACCGGCACCGGTACCAAGGGGCACTGTAGAAACGGGGCTTAAGTAAGCTCTCTCCCTCCAGGGTCGGAGGGTAAGGAGGCACTAGGCAGACACCCTGACCACCTTGTGCCGGTGAGTGCTGGGGTCCCATTGCAGGCTTGTCACCCATACCTAAAGGGGGCGCAAGGTAAGAAGCCCGAGTGGTACAGCCATGGATGCCGAGGCCAGCCACCCCATGGGCAGAAGGATTAGACCGTACTGCATGAGGCTGCCATGCTAGAAATGCCGTAGAAGGCCCAAGATGGTGAAGAGCTGCTCTGGAGAGAGGGAAGCTCGCATTAATGAGGAATCCAGCACCAGCCTTAAATAAAAGTTTGCTCTTGGCATAATTCACCTTGAGGCCTAGATTGCCCACGTGACTGAGGAGAGCCACACTGTCCCTTAATGCCTGCTCCCATGTTGGGGAAATAACAAGCCAGTCGTCCAGATAGGGGAGTATCGTTACTCTGCTTGCCTGTAACGGTGACAGAGCAGCTGCCACACACCGGGTAAGTATACGTGGGGCCAGGGAGAGCCCAAACGGCAGAACCCTAAACTGATAAACCTCGTCCATGAACATCAAATGAAGGAACTGTCTGTGACGAGGGGCAATGGGAACGTGAAAGTATGCGTCTTTCTAATCCACTGTCACCAACCTCACCTTAGTTTATTTAAGAGGAGACTAAAAACCTTTCTCTTTCATAGAGCTTCTCATTAGGAATAAAATAGGAGCACTAAGTTGAGCTGCTCTGGGCCTAGACTGCTGAGGGGATTTTCTCTCTCCTGTTAAAGGGAGGAACTCTACATTTGGAGCCTCTGTTTCTTGTCTTTCTTTCTTTCTCTCTGTGTAACAACATTACTGGAGCCACCAGATACTGCCGCCGTCTGTTTTTCTCCCTGACATGAGGGGAGCAGGATCCAGGGGATCAGACCCAAGACTCCCAGAGTGGAGTTACCACGGTCCTACTACCCGACCCCACCACAGCACCGAGACCCCACCGCAACGGCACGGCCCTTAAACTCCAGACTGAGATTGGTTCATCATCAGACCAACGCTCATCATAGACTTTTCTTAGTATTTGTACTTCTCTGGCCTGTCTGCCACTCTCTCTCTCCCTCTTCTATTCCTCTCTCTCCCTGTCCTATCCCATGTACTTAACCCCCCAACCGGTCAAGGCGGATGGCCGCCCTTCCAGAGTCTAGGGTCCGCCCCACGGTTTCTTCCTGAAGAGGGAGTTCTTATGAACTTCTCTCCATGCGAGGGAGTTTTTGCTGGCCACTGTTGCTTGTTCCATGTGCTGCTCTGGAAGGTTTAGTTGGGTTCTGTTGTACTCTATCATTGTAAGAGGCTCTGAGATGTTTGTTGATGTGATTTAGCGCTTTACAAATAAAATTGAATTGAATTGAATTGAACCAGTCTTCTGCTGAGACAGTTTGAAGAATGTCTGCCACACGCAGCACATGGAAGGGGAGAACGTTGAGAAACCGGTTCAGCCCCCTTAGATCCAGGACTGGGAAAAATCCACCCCCTTTCATGGGCACCAGAAAGTAAGTGGAGTAAAACCCGCTGAGGTAAGCCTCCGGTTTTACTCGCTCAATGGCACCCCTTCCGAGAAGGGTGGCCACCTTGTGACTTAGCACGAGGGATTTCACGAGATCTCTGACCACAGTGCGTTTGATCCCGCTGAAGGTAGGGGGCTGGCGTCGGAACTGTAACGTGTAACCCTTGGATAGCGTGGACACCACCCAAGGGTCTGTGGTCTGCTCTTCCCAGCTGTTGCGTTGCTCCTGGGAAAAGCGTCCGACGACCGGCCCCTGAGGTTCAGGTTCCGACTTGGTCCAGAACCCCTAGGCCCCTGGGAATATGGACGCGCTGCTGCATGGTGTTGCCGAATACCCGGCACCGTGACCTGCGGGCACCTGGACTGCCAGGATGGGCAAGCGAACAGCCGTGGGTGACCTGCCCGTGCTGCTGCCATATGTCCCTGCCTAGGAGGGGCAGTGGGTGCCTGGTGCAGACTGCAGAACTGCTGCCTTGCTTGGCCAAACTGCAGGCTATGCTCCAAGGCCTGCAATGCCGCTGGGCCAAATGTCTAGCCTGGTACAACCGGAGGAGGAGAACGTAGTGTTCTGCGGCATGAGTCGATAGAGGGGACTGTGCCAGCCAGACCTGGCGACAAGTTAAAGTTATCGTTGACATCAACCTGCCCAACTATCTGGTCATAAATCTGAATGTCTGCAGGGAAGCATCACTGAGGGACTGGGCCGAAGGCACCGCCCCGGAGTCCTGCGGAGTCCTCCCCCGAGTACGTGACAGAGCCAGTACCAGCTGTGACAGCGAATTACCCAGACGTCCCATACGGGCAGCAATGTTATAACTGCGGGTCAACAAATCGCCTGTCAATCTGCATTGAGGCCGGGGGCAGCGTGCATCTGGTCTCACGGCCTCATCCGGCGAAACTATCAGTGCTGCAATGGCAGGCTCAACTGGAGCTAGCTGTTCCAACCCACAGCTGCCAGCATCGTGCATGGCTGCCAGAGCTCTGCCATCACTTTGTGTGATGGGAGAGAACCCTCAAGTCCGGCCAGCATCTGCGGAGCTCCGCAATGTGGGGGTCAGAGGGAGGCACCACAAAGGTCGGGGGGGTGGGGGTCTGCCTGAAGAAAGCATTCACCGTTCGAGTAGGGACAGGGGCTTCATCCACCCCCAGGCGCACCCAGGCTGTGCGCATTGCGGGCTGCACAGTGCCATGGCTAGACACTGATCCTATGGAGGAGGTCCTACTGGAACCCTCTGTAAGGGCATGAGAAGCCTGTGAGGCAACCTCATCCTGCCCATCCTCGCCAGTATCACCAAATAGGGTACTGGATGCTGCTGTGGATAGCGCATCCTCTTCCTGGAGATGGGATGGCCCCGAGATGGGGTTAACCATGAAGTCTGGCGCCCTGGGTTCTGTGTGCAGGCCAAACAAGATGGCCTTAATCTGCGCAAGCTTGGTGGTGAGAGCATCCACCTTGTTAGCCAGAGCTTCCTCCCCGGAGGATCGCCTGACACCGTGGCGGCGTGCTTGCCAGCAGCTCGACCTGAAGATGGCAGGTCCATCGTGCCCTCTGCTTCAGCCAACCTGGAGAGTCGCAGAGCATAAGGCATAAAACTGCAGTTCATGTACGGATTATCGGAAGCCCCCTCTTTTAGGTGGTCAATGCCAAGACAAGCAGGACACCGATCATGACCATCATCTGCCTGAAGGGGGGCCATGCAAGAGACACACATATGGCAGTCCATCCCAATTATTAGTCGTAATAATATTAAGAACTATGAATAAGATTACTTATAGATATATCAGTAATTATTAACTTAATCATATTAATAAGTAGTTATATTAATAACTATTATTAATTTACCCGCTGACAAGGAGGTGTGAGTGAGAAACCGCACACACCGTCCCTTTAAATGTTTTTATTTTTTTTACGTCAGTGGCTTCGACATAGAAGCTTGACTCAGGCTTGCGAGTACACCGGCCAAGAGTAATCGCTATATGCCCAGTGAATCTGACTGGAGCAACCCTGACAGAACCACAGTGCACACACTGCTGCTAGCGAGGGAGAGAGATAGAGAGAGAGAGCCCAGCACTGCGGCGAACGCAGCCGTTCTCTCACTATTTTTTGTTTATTTATTTATTAAAGCTGCATACAAGCTGCGACAGCGAGCCGGGAGACCGCGTCGGCCCCACACACCAGCGAAATCCACCGGTCAGTGGTTACTCAGCAACACAGCAGAGTAACCTTAGCTGTTTAATACACAGAGGAGAGACAGCGGCGTAGCCGCGGAGTTACCGAGGCTAAGTTAGCACACAATCACAAGGCGATCCCGCCGATGATAATACGTGCGCAGCACTCACCACCTCCGGCAGCCCCCGGTAACTGGTTCCCGTAGTCAAGCGGCACTCTCACCTGCCATACCTGGACTGTGGTATCCCTGCCACACTTGAAAAAGGGAAAACAGCGAGTCGCAGCTTCCAGCGGATGAGAATACTTGCGGCGCCAACCTTAAGGTTATGAAGCTACAAGTGATGAGCTGTGAATAGCAAACACCGACCTGCTGTCGAAACCGCAATCGCGAGAAGATAGAAAGAGAAGATAGAAAGGAACAGATCATCTGATGACGCCGGTAGATACAGACTCTCCGGGTCATCCAGGGGTCACGGTGACTTTGATATAATTTACTCGACCTGGGCATGCGCAAGATGGAACATCCAGTGCTAAAAGTACCGTCTCTAGCGGTCTGGAAGGATGAAATAGAACCTCCGTTTGCTCCTCACCCTCCGTCCTCACTGAGTGAAGCCTACAGAAGCTCGTAGGCTGAGCCTCACCACTACTACAGCTCTAGAAACCTGCTGGGCCCAAACACTGCTTACTGTAAGCTCTGCTCTCTAAAAGTACAATGTTCTCTGAAAGTTCTAGTTTTTTCTTCTTCTTTTTCTTTTAGCCATAGACATCAATGTTTGATTCTTCTGTCCAGACGGTCATTTGTCCGTCCCTTGAGTCGGCCTTCCCGTGTCCTATTGGACTTCACCATAAGGGGGAGCTGTGCCCAGCCAGATTGGAACCCACGGTCCGAGAGGCTGCCAGTGGGGTATCCAAGATGGCCAACAATATGTCTGCTTCCTTGTGATCGCCGCCACATTGTTCCGTCATTTTGTTCCGAATCACCACTACAGCGCCACTGTCGGTGGGAGGCAAGAGTACATGATCTGCAGTGTGACCGTACTTCTCCAGAATTGAAACCCCGCTAGTGCGATATCAAATAACGGCAGCGTATGGGCGCCGTCATACTTGTTTGTGGTTGTCGACATACTTGGATGTGGTCGCCACCAAAAGGCAGAATGACGTCAGTGGCTAAAGTTACGTCATGGCTACATGGTTCATGTTCAGTTCTGGGAAGTACAAGTACACTGGAAGGTACATCCAGGTAGATTTTATCTGAATAAAGCTCAGAGAGTATTTATAAGGTCCAGAGCCAAGTGGATTGAGGAAGGAGAAAAAAACCATCATATTCCACATTCAATTTATTTAACCGCCTAGAAAGAAAAGATTCACTCTCATGATGAATGGGGAAGAATGAATGGTGACTGAGCTCCTCACCCTATCTCTAAGGGGGCGCCCAGCCACCCTATGGAGGAAACTCATTTCAGCCGCTTGTATCCAGGATCTGCTTCTTTCAGTCATGACCCAAAGCTCATGACCATAGGTGAGGGGAGGAATGAAGATCAACTGGCTCATGACCATAGGTGAGGGGAGGAAGGAAGATGGAGCAGTAAATCCAGAGCCTCGCCTTTTGGCTTCGCTCCTTCTTCACCACGACAGAATGATACAGCGACCGCATAACTGCAGACGCTGCACCGATCCGCCTGTCGATCTCACGCTCCATCTTCCCCCCACTCCTGAACAAGACCCCGAGATACTTGAACTCCTCCACTTGGGACAAGGGCTCTCCACCGACCTGAAGGAGGCAAACCACCTTTTTCCGGTGGAGAACCATGGCCTCGGATTTAGAGGTGAGGATCCTCATCCCAGTTGCGTCACACTTGGCTGCGAACTGCGCCAGTGCACGCTGAAGGTCCAGGTTTGATGAAGCCACCAGGACCACATCGTCTGCAAAAAGCAGAGATGAGATCCTGTGGTCCCAAAACCAGACCCCCTCCGGTCCCTGGCTGTGCCTAGAAATTCTGTCCATAAAAGTTATGAACAGAACCGGTGACAAAGGACAGCCCTGTAGGAGGCCAACTTGCACTGGGAACAGGTCCGACTTACTGCCGGCAATGCGAACCAAACTCCTGCTCCGGGCGTCCAGGGACCGGACAGCCCTTAGCAAAGGGTCCTGGACTCCATACTCCCGGAGCACCCCCCACAGGACGTCCCGAGGGACACGGTCGAACGCCTTCTCCAGGTCCACAAAACACATGAGGACTGATTGGGGAACTCCCATGAACCCTCGAGCACCCGGTGGAGAGTATAGAGCTGGTCCAGTGTTCTGCAACCTGGACGAAAACCGCATTGTTCCTCTTGGAACCGAGGTTCTCTTCTTATTCTAAACAAAATTCTGAATTACTTTAAATCATTTATTACTGTAAATTATGAAGCCTTTAGAAATGTTTGAGAGGAGGATTTAAAATTGAAGTATCATCAGTATCAGCATCAGTATCAGTACAAACATTTCTGAAAAGAAATTAAAACATTGCTATTTGAGGTAATCATGTATGACTGGAAAGGAATTATTGACAACGAAACAAGGTAGAATTATTTCAGACATCCTGAAATAATGGTTTATGCTTTTATTCTATTTGTCATGTTTCCTTACCTTCAGGACAAAATAAGAAAAGTGTCTCATCTAACTCCACTCTGCTCTATTCCAAATTCTGCTTTACATTTACATTTCACTTCACTGCACCTGTGTCATTTTATATCCCAAATTGTTGGTGAGCCAAGTAACATAAGTTTATTCTGTTTTATACTTCCTGCGTACATGATTGATAAAGTTGTCTAACTCTGCTGCAGCTGTAACCACAGTGAAGCTCAGGGTCAGAGATCAGCTGTAACCACAGTGAAGCTCAGGGTCAGAGGTCAGAGGTCAGCTGTAACCACAGTGAAGCTCAGGGTCAGAGGTCAGCTGTAACCACAGTGAAGCTCAGGGTCAGAGGTCAGCTGTAACCACAGTGAAGCTCAGTGTCAGAGGTCAGAGGTCAGCTACTAAACTGATCTGCCTCCTTCATTCATCCAGTGACAATGTGTGGCTGCATGAAGCAAAACAAAGAACCAGAATGGAGAATAACTGTAGTTTCTTCAGCAGGAAAGGAGGAAATGTCCATGACAAACCTTCAACAAATACTTATGACAACTTTAAAAGAATAAAACCATCATAAATCATGTCATAGTTCTTTATTATATATACAATCACAGGGTACTTTAATAGAGAAAACCCAACAAATCATCAAAACGTAACGGACGAGTCTCTGGTCCTCCTTCTGGATTCCTGTGACTTCCTCCATCTCCTTCAGCATCTCCAACATCTGCTGCAATACAGAGGAAGACAAGTAAACAAATCCAGCTTATGTTAGGTAAAAACTGAAAGGAAACATCCTCAGTTTGAGCTGCTGCTTCAGGGAAAGTGATGCTGACGACATCTTCCAGAGGTTTATTCTGTCTGAACAGACCCTCGACTCCATGAGATCATCATGTAAGATCTGAAGACAAAGAGCAAAGAGAGAACATATATTAGCACTCGGGAATAGAACCACTACCAGCACAGTTTGTTTCATTCACCTTGATCTGCTCTCTGGAGAATACAGTCAGGATCTCCCCCCTTCTACACCTCAATCATCCTGCAGATTAAAATCTGTTGTTAATCCAATAAAAGATGCAGCAGCAGCAAAGTTACTTTGATTAAAGTCAAACTCTCTGGGAATTATTGTTCCTGTCATTTAACAAGATTAATCAGCCAACTGGAGACAAGATGTAGGATCAGTTGATGTTTTACTTTGACAATGTGATCATCAAACAATGGTTGATGGTTCAAACCCCTTTAGGAATGTAGTGATGTCATTTAAAGACACAGCGTCCAACACAAAGAGTCCAGAATAAATATCTCAGCCAAGTGCTTCAGTCCTTTCTGCCATACGACACACATCTATTGAATAATTGATAACTATTGTTGTAGTACCTTGTGCTCTCACTCATGGTGTTACAGCCACAGCTGGATGACTCATCCAGATGTTGGTGGGATTTAAACAAACAACCAACATGCAGCCAGACTTTATAAAGTTTACACTGCTTCCATTCCAGTATTTCTGTGTCTGGATAAAAAATCCTGCAGAACAAGAGATGGATTCACTTTATATTTGTTTGTTTATTTCATTTCAAATAAAATAAATAAAGATATGGACAAAAAAACTACTTAATATGAATGGATGAAAAGGAGAGAAGAACAATCTTATAGGTACACCCACACACACACACACACACACACACACACACACACACACACACACACACACACACACACACACACACACACACACACACACACACACACACTCATTATGAACCAATGGCTGGAGACAAAGCAAAACTCTCCCATCATTTCACCTGGCAGAGGCTGAAGAAGCAGGTGGACCAGGTGAGATCTTCATATCAGAGGTTATGTAGGAGGAGGAGTGATGGTTCAGGTGTGACATGTTGTTGGTTCAAACTCAAAGCCATCAAGGCTGAGCAGAGTCTGGCTCCATGCTGGAGGCCTGAGTGACGAGGCTGAAGAGTCCGAAGGAAGGAGAAGAGAGGGTCAAGCTTAGTGGGAGGAAGGAGCTGGTGTCACTAACCAGGTGTTCCTGTTACCTGTTGACAGCTAGTTTCACTGACCAGGTGTTCCTGTTACCTGTTACCAGCTAGTTTCACTGACCAGGTGTTCCTATTACCTGTTGACAACTAGTGTCACTGACCAGGTGTTCCTGTTACCTGTTGACAACTAGTGTCACTGACCAGGTGTTCCTGTTACCTGTTACCAGCTAGTTTCACTGACCAGGTGTTCCTATTACCTGTTGACAACTAGTGTCACTGACCAGGTGTTCCTGTTACCTGTTACCAGCTAGTTTCACTGACCAGGTGTTCCTGTTACCTGTTGACAACTAGTGTCACTGACCAGGTGTTCTGGTTACCTGTTGACAACTAGTGTCACTGACCAGGTGTTCCTGTTACTTGTTACCAGCTAGTTTCACTGACCAGGTGTTCCTGTTACCTGTTGACAACTAGTGTCACTGACCAGGTGTTCCTGTTACTTGTTACCAGCTAGTTTCACTGACCAGGTGTTCCTGTTACCTGTTGACAACTAGTGTCACTGACCAGGTGTGGGTGGACGTGTCTACCACTACTACCCATCCTGCTCTCTGCTCAGCCATGTGGGACCAGATGTCTCTGGAAGATGTTCTGGAATGTTCTGTTTGCTCTGATGATCCAATAGAAACCGTCTCTGAAAAAACCAAGTCAATCATCATCGTTTATATTTGTTATAACTTTCTGTTACTTTACTCTTGATTTCACTGCCGTGTTTATCTTATTTAACTTTTTATACTTCTCTTGACGTATTATATTCTTAGCCTGTAAATATGTACCTCAATCATTTCTTGTATATTGTATATTTTTAGTGTGTTAAATTGTTCTTTAAATGTGGGTGTCAAGAGAAATGCCATTTCAGTTCTCCATGTGACACAGACGGACATAAACATTGAACTTTACTGACAAACATCTAAATGATTCATTGCATCATGTTATACATTTGATTTTAATTCTCTCATAACCATTAATAGTTTTCTCATGTGAATGCACTGATAAAAATGGTTTCATCTCAAATAGATGCTTCCTATTTAGATGTCTTATTATATTAAGTTAATTAGTAGTCACATTTTAGTGACCGAGGATGAATAGTAGTGTATTTTTACACATAAAGCAGATATTTCCTTTAATAAAGTAGCTTAACATTGGTTAAAAGTCACGGCGGGGAGAGAAAAAACAAGTCCTTCATAGAAAAGAGGCTCGAAGTGTAAAACAATCAGGCACATATGTGAAGGTGACGGAGGAAACAGGGACGGAGACTCATAACAGAGGAATGAAGACACTGTCCAACACCTGGTTGGACACCACTAAATAGAGAAAGAGTCTGGATTCCTTCAGGGGAAAGACGTCAGAGAAAGAAAAGCCTGGTCCTGATGTCTGATGCAAACCTTCACAGAAAAGACTAAAAACAGGTTTTTTGTTTTATATAAATATGGGAAATAGCTGATAGCTTTAATAGCTATCCATCCATCCATCCATCCATCCATCCATCCATCCATCCATCCATCCATCCATCCATCCATCCATCCATCTTCCCCCTCTTATCCGTTTCCATGGTGGTGGTGTCAGTCTGAGCACCGTCACCCAGATCACACTGCACCATTAAGAACCTTCCTGCAGGTGGAGAGCCCACAGGAAGTTGGAGAGCCCACAGGAAGTTGGAGAGCCCACAGGAAGGTGGCGACGGGGGCGCTTTAATAGCTGTATATATATATATATATATATATATATATATATATATATATATATATATATATATATATATATATATTGCATCTATCTGGGATGAAACCAATAAAAACACAGCAGCAAGCACGTTGTATACAATAATATAGTACGATACGATTACTGCTACGGGTCAATGTCGGCACATTCGTCTCTGAAACCAACAAAGTTACTGGAGAAAGTTTTCACAAGGCAAGAAATTAACTTAATAAACCAACACATGGAACGAGGACAGAAAGAGCAACTTCAGCTTGTATTGCTCCTAACAAAACCACAAAACTACTGCTACTCTCATTAATACTGATATTACTACTGCTACTCTCAATAATACTGATATAACTACTGCTACTCTCATAATACTGATATAACTACTGCTACTCTCATTAATACTGATATAACTTCTGCTACTCTCATTAATACTGATATTACTACTGCTACTCTCATTAATACTGATATTACTACTGCTACTCTCATAATACTGATAAAACTACTGCTACTCTCAATAATACTGATATAACTATAACTACTGCTACTCTCATAATACTGCTATAACTACTGCTACTCTCATTAATACTGATATTACTACTGCTACTCTCAATAATACTGATATAACTATAACTACTGCTACTCTCAATAATATTGATATAACTACTGCTACTCTCAATAATACTGATATAACTACTGCTACTCTCATAATAATGATATAACTACTGCTGCTCTCATTAAAACTGATATTACTACAGCTACTCTCAATAATACTGATATAACTACTGCTACTCTCATAATACTGATATTACTACTGCTACTCTCAATAATACTGATATAAATATAACTACTGCTACTCTCATAATACTGATATTACTACTGCTACTCTCAATAATACTGATATAAATATAACTACTGTTACTCTCATAATACTGATATTACTACTGCTACTCTCAATAATACTGATATAAATATAACTACTGCTACTCTCAATAATACTGATATAACTACTGCTACTCTCATAATACTGATATAACTACTGCTACTCTCATTAATACTGATATAACTACTGCTACTCTCATAATACTGATATTACTACTGCTACTCTCAATAATACTGATATAAATATAACTACTGCTACTCTCAATAATACTGATATAACTACTGCTACTCTCATAATACTGATATAACTACTGCTACTCTCATTAATACTGATATAACTACTGCTACTCTCATAATACTGATATTACTACTGCTACTCTCAATAATACTGATATAAATATAACTACTGCTACTCTCATTAATACTGATATTACTACTGCTACTCTCAATAATACTGATATAACTATAACTACTGCTACTCTCAATAATATTGATATAACTACTGCTACTCTCAATAATACTGATATAACTACTGCTACTCTCATAATACTGATATTACTACTGCTACTCTCAATAATACTGATACAAATATAACTACTGCTACTCTCATTAATACTGATATTACTACTGCTACTCTCAATAATACTGATATAACTATAACTACTGCTACTCTCATAATAATGATATAACTACTGCTGCTCTCATTAAAACTGATATTACTACAGCTACTCTCAATAATACTGATATAACTACTGCTACTCTCATAATACTGATATTACTACTGCTACTCTCAATAATACTGATATAAATATAACTACTGCTACTCTCATAATACTGATATTACTACTGCTACTCTCAATAATACTGATATAAATATAACTACTGCTACTCTCATAATACTGATATTACTACTGCTACTCTCAATAATACTGATATAAATATAACTACTGCTACTCTCAATAATACTGATATAACTACTGCTACTCTCATAATACTGATATAACTACTGCTACTCTCATTAATACTGATATAACTACTGCTACTCTCATAATACTGATATTACTACTGCTACTCTCAATAATACTGATATAAATATAACTACTGCTACTCTCAATAATACTGATATTACTACTGCTACTCTCAATAATACTGATATAACTATAACTACTGCTACTCTCAATAATACTGATATAACTACTGCTCCTTATTAGTGCAAGCTGAGCATTTCTATATAGACAAAAAGGGAAATCGTTACCTGATCAGAAGACGATCCTTGACGGTGTTGAGAGACAAAAGACACGTTAAAGAAACGATAAATGTGAGTTGAACTGCGTTGAGGAATAAATGTCCCGTTTTGCGTGTTTTCTGGCGAATGGCTTCTGCCGTGCGACATTTCCAGTAAGTGACTGGTGTCAAGCCAGCCGCCACTCTTTTTAGTGGCGCGCCTATACACTATGCATTACCGTAAGAGCATTCTCAAGCAGATTTCAAAATAAATGTGATGTTTCAATGAACAAGACCTCACCTTCATTCAGATAGTTAATAAAACACAAATTAATACTATGGCTAATAATAGGCAACACGACAGCCAATAAATGAATGCATTAATACTTGGATAACTATCATGACTCAAGTAATTATAAAACTTACTGCCTGAAAAAGCAACACAAAAAATAAAAATAAATAGAAAACAAATTTTCTGTCAGTAGTGTATTAATATTACTATAATACAATAACCGTGTGCCCATTCTGATGACGTCTTTCAAATTAAAAGCCAACGAAACAGAATCTTTGAAACAAATGTGATCCCTCTGTTGCCATAAACCAGTTTAGTTTAAGATTGACTGATCTATTCAGTATGTGTCATATCAAAATAAGAGCCAACTGAAATAACGCATCTGGGCTCTCATTGATAAAAATTTAAACTGATATTAAGAGGAAAATCCCTGTTATTGTTCAATTGTTCTATATCAGACTGATAGTAAGACACCTCTAGATGCCACTTAAAAAGTATCAGCCCAATCTGATGTGGCATTACAAAATAAGAGCCCACGGAAATAGCACATTTGGGCTCCATTCACGCTAACTTCAGACGGATATTGAAATAAATTTCCCTATTATCATTGAACCATTCCAACTCAGACTGATAGTAGGTCATCTGTAGATGTCCCTCACCAAGTATCAGCCCAATCTGATGTAGCAGATCAAAATAAGAGCCCACTGAAATAGAACATCTGGGCTCCATTGACCCTAAATTTGAAGTAAATTTGAACCAACTCAGACTGATAGGAGGCCGCCCCTACATGTCACTCATGAAGTCCCAGTTCAATCTGATGTGTCATTTTAACATAAAAGCCAGTTGAAAGTTTTAATATGACCAAACACTCATCGTAATATCTCTTGATTTAATGTTGGATTTACTTATTTACTACTACTATGGGCCAAAATGGCTACTAGTAACACTAGTGAGACTGTTTTTTTTTTTTAATCTTACTAGTACTACTAGTAGAGGGCAACATGTCTACTATTACTACTAGTAGAGGGCAACATGTCTACTAGTACTACTAGTGAGTCATGTTTTGCTTTACTAGTACTACTAGTAAGGGCTGAAATGTGTCCTAGTAGCACTAGTAAGTTCCTGAATATATACTAGTTGTACTAGGACTCTTACGTCTTACAAGTAGTACCCGTGACCTAAAAATGCTCATTAGTGTTACACTGTTGTTGTTTTGTGCTAGTGTAACTACTAGAAGAATGTTTGTCTTACCAGTGAGCCTCTGAACCTTACATTTAAAGGCTTTGGCTGTACTTGTATGTGATTGTGTACTACTAGTGTGCAACTATCGCATTACTAGTAGGCATTTACACACTACTAGTGCACTACAACATGCAACAAGTAGGGCATTTTTGTAACATGTAAGACATTTCTGTACACTGGTAGGACTACTATGGCATACCAGTAGAAGAACGACATCTTCCTAGTGAGGCAAAACTGTATGCTAGTTGACAATTGTGTGCTACTAGTACTACTAGCTACCCAATAAAATTCTACAAGTTAACACACAGCACTGCCATAGTATTACTAGTTGCATGCAGACGTCAACTAGTGCACCGTTTTCCCTCACTAACCCATTGAGTCTCAGGAATACTTTACACTTTGTTCTGTGTACCATTGTGTCTCAGGAATACTTTACACTTTGTTCTGTGTACCATTGTGTCTCAGGAATACTTTACACTTTGTTCTGTGTACCGTTGAGTCTCAGGAATACTTTACACTTTGTTCTGTGTACCATTGAGTCTCAGGAATACTTCTTGGAATGTCCTCATGTCTCCCTGTCCCTTCAGGACATTTGCAGCTCCTCAGTTTGATGTTTTCTATTTACTAATCAGATTCTGATGTTTGGTTTTTGTGGGAAACTTTGACATGCAGCTCTATTTGTACTCTTTATGGTGGACAAACTGATCCCAGCATCAGTAATGTGGGTTTTCTCCAGGCCAGAGACCACCACTCCATCACTCTGTAATCTGCTGCTGCTCCTCCACTCTTCTTTCCAGCTCTTCAATCATCTTGTCTTTAATCACAGATTTCATCAATTCAATCCAGGAGGCCCACCTGCTGTTCCAACACCTTGCTAGGTTCCTCTGACCTGCTAGGTTCCTCTGACCTGCTTGGTTCCTCTGACCTGCTTGGTTCCTCTGACCAGCTAGGTTCCTCTGACCTGCTTTGTTCCTCTGACCTGCTAGGTTCCTCTGACCTGCTAGGTTCCTCTGACCTGCTTTGTTCCTCTGACCTGCTTTGTTCCTCTGACCTGCTAGGTTCCTCTGACCTGCTAGGTTCCTCTGACCTGCTTTGTTCCTCTGACCTGCTAGGTTCCTCTGACCTGCTTGGTTCCTCTGACCTGCTTGGTTCCTCTGACCTGCTAGGTTCCTCTGACCTGCTTGGTTCCTCTGACCTACTTGGTTCCTCTGACCAGCTAGGTTCCTCTGACAGGAACTTGATGGAATGGAATGTCATGAAAAGCACCAAAAACTTCAAAAAAGCAGAAAATTATCCTGCTCCCTAAAAACTTATATTTTCTCTTGGATGTCAACTACTTTTAATGATATTTGATAGAATGTTGGAGCTGACAAGCACAGTGTTTCCATTCAGCACCAAGGACAATGCTATCGAATGTCCCAGTCAGTGTTTCAGCACCAAGGACAATGCTATCAAATGTCCCAGTCAGTCACTGAATGTTGTTTCAGGTTGTCTCTTTGTCGTTTTGTGCCCACCAGGTTGTTACACGTCTTTCCTTTGACTCTCATTATGATTGCTTTGTTTTTTTGTTGATATTATGATCTGTTTTTGCAGTACATTGTATTTTTTATTTGTCTACCTTGGAATTAATTTGCTTCTCTGTGAACTTATTTTGCTTCTGTTTCACTTCATCACAACGTGTTCATCCAATTCGGTGTCTGGAAATCTCTCACTTTTATGAATGGTCTGCTTCAAATGGGTGTATCAGTGTATTTGATTGTTGCTCTTGGTCTCTCCTTTTTTTTTCTTTAAATCGTCGAACCTTAAACCAGAACAGCAGAAAGCCTCCTCCTCTGAGTCTGACTCTGTAGAGAGTCTCCTTTGAGCCTAGTTTCACAGAATTATTAGATAAATTGCAAAATATTTTCAGTGATATTTGAAAAGATTTCACCAGTTTTCCTCAACTTGGGAAAAGCTTACAGCACCTGGTATTCCTAAGGAGTCTCCCATCCCAGTACTAACCAGACCCTACCCTTCTTAGCTTCCGAGATCAGACGAGATCGGGCGTTTTTAAGGTGGTATGGTTGTAAGCAAAGGTCACGAAGACAGCAATGCTTCTTATACGTCAGTTATTGAAACCACGCCAGATAGATAGATAGATAGATAGATAGATAGATAGATAGATAGATAGATAGATAGATAGATAGATAGATAGATAGATAGATAGATAGATAGATAGATAGATAGATAGATAGATAGATAGATAAATTATTAGGTAAGTTGCAAAATATTTTGTGTGATATTTGACATAGATTTCACCAGTTTTCCTCAACTCTGAAAAAGCTTACAGCACCTGGTATTCCTAAGCAGTCTCCCATCCCAGTACTAACCAGGCCCTACCCTTCTTAGCTTCCGAGATCAGGCGGTTTTAAGGTGGTATGGCTGTAAGCAAAGGTCACGAAGACAGCAATGCTTCTTATACGTCAGTTATTGAAACCACGCCAGATAGATAGATAGATAGATAGATAGATAAATAGATAGATAGATAGATAGATAGATAGATAGATAGATAGATAGATAGATAGATAGATAGATAGATAGATAGATAGATAGATAGATAGATAGAAAAATTATTAGGTACGTTGCAAAATATTTTCTGTGATATTTGACATAGATTTCACCAGTTTTCCTCAACTCTGAAAAAGCTTACAGCACCTGGTATTCCTAAGCAGTCTCCCATCCCAGTACTAACCAGGCCCTACCCTTCTTAGCTTCCGAGATCAGGCGGTTTTAAGGTGGTATGGCTGTAAGCAAAGGTCACGAAGACAGCAATGCTTCTTATACGTCAGTTATTGAAACCACGCCAGATAGATAGATAGATAGATAGATAGATAGATAGATAGATAGATAGATAGATAGATAGATAGATAGATAGATAGATAGATAGATAGATAGATAAATTATTAGGTAAGTTACAAAATATTTTCTGTGATATTTGACATAGATTTCACCAGTTTTCCTCAACTCTGAAAAAGCTTACAGCACCTGGTATTCCTAAGCAGTCTCCCATCCCAGTACTAACCAGGCCCTACCCTTCTTAGCTTCCGAGATCAGACGAGATCGGGCGGTTTTAAGGTGGTATGGCTGTAAGCAAAGGTCACGAAGACAGCAATGCTTCTTATACGTCAGTTATTGAAACCACGCCAGATAGATAGATAGATAGATAGATAGATAGATAGATAGATAGATAGATAGATAGATAGATAGATAGATAGATAGATAGATAGATAGATAGATAAATTATTAGGTGAGTTGCAAAATATTTTCTGTGATATTTGACATAGATTTCACCAGTTTTCCTCAACTCTGAAAAAGCTTACAGCACCTGGTATTCCTAAGCAGTCTCCCATCCCAGTACTAACCAGGCCCTACCCTTCTTAGCTTCCGAGATCAGACGAGATCGGGCGGTTTTAAGGTGGTATGGCTGTAAGCAAAGGTCACGAAGACGGCAATGCTTCTTATACGTCATTTATTGAATCCACGCCAGATAGATAGATAGATAGATAGATAGATAGATAGATAGATAGATAGATAGATAGATAGATAGATAGATAGATAGATAGATAGATAGATAGATAGATAGATAGATAGATAGATAGATAGATAAATTATTAGGTGAGTTGCAAAATAATTTCTGTGATATTTGACATAGATTTCACCAGTTTTCCTCAACTCTGAAAAAGCTTACAGCACCTGGTATTCCTAAGCAAACTCCCATCCCAGTACTAACCAGGCCCTACCCTTCTTAGCTTCCGAGATCAGACGAGATCGGGCGGTTTTAAGGTGGTATGGCTGTAATCAAAGGTCACGAAGACAGCAATGCTTCTTATACGTCAGTTATTGAAACCACGCCAGATAGATAGATAGATAGATAGATAGATAGATAGATAGATAGATAGATAGATAGATAGATAGATAGATAGATAGATAGATAGATAGATAGATAGATAAATTATTAGGTGAGTTGCAAAATATTTTCTGTGATATTTGACATAGATTTCACCAGTTTTCCTCAACTCTGAAAAAGCTTACAGCACCTGGTATTCCTAAGCAGTCTCCCATCCCAGTACTAACCAGGCCCTACCCTTCTTAGCTTCCGAGATCAGACGAGATCGGGCGGTTTTAAGGTGGTATGGCTGTAAGCAAAGGTCACGAAGACGGCAATGCTTCTTATACGTCATTTATTGAATCCACGCCAGATAGATAGATAGATAGATAGATAGATAGATAGATAGATAGATAGATAGATAGATAGATAGATAGATAGATAGATAGATAGATAGATAGATAGATAGATAGATAGATAGATAAATTATTAGGTGAGTTGCAAAATATTTTCTGTGATATTTGACATAGATTTCACCAGTTTTCCTCAACTCTGAAAAAGCTTACAGCACCTGGTATTCCTAAGCAGTCTCCCATCCCAGTACTAACCAGGCCCTACCCTTCTTAGCTTCCGAGATCAGACGAGATCGGGCGGTTTTAAGGTGGTATGGCTGTAAGCAAAGGTCACGAAGACGGCAATGCTTCTTATACGTCATTTATTGAATCCACGCCAGATAGATAGATAGATAGATAGATAGATAGATAGATAGATAGATAGATAGATAGATAGATAGATAGATAGATAGATAGATAGATAGATAGATAGATAGATAGATAGATAGATAGATAAATTATTAGGTGAGTTGCAAAATATTTTCTGTGATATTTGACATAGATTTCACCAGTTTTCCTCAACTCTGAAAAAGCTTACAGCACCTGGTATTCCTAAGCAGTCTCCCATCCCAGTACTAACCAGGCCCTACCCTTCTTAGTTTCCGAGATCAGACGAGATCGGGCGGTTTTAAGGTGGTATGGCTGTAATCAAAGGTCACGAAGACAGCAATGCTTCTTATACGTCAGTTATTGAAACCACGCCAGATAGATAGATAGATAGATAGATAGATAGATAGATAGATAGATAGATAGATAGATAGATAGATAGATAGATAGATAGATAGATAGATAGATAAATTATTAGGTGAGTTGCAAAATATTTTCTGTGATATTTGACATAGATTTCACCAGTTTTCCTCAACTCTGAAAAAGCTTACAGCACCTGGTATTCCTAAGCAGTCTCCCATCCCAGTACTAACCAGGCCCTACCCTTCTTAGCTTCCGAGATCAGACGAGATCGGGCGGTTTTAAGGTGGTATGGCTGTAATCAAAGGTCACGAAGACAGCAATGCTTCTTATACGTCAGTTATTGAAACCACGCCAGATAGATAGATAGATAGATAGATAGATAGATAGATAGATAGATAGATAGATAGATAGATAGATAGATAGATAGATAGATAGATAGATAGATAGATAAATTATTAGGTAAGTTGCAAAATATTTTGTGTGATATTTGACATAGATTTCACCAGTTTTCCTCAACTCTGAAAAAGCTTACAGCACCTGGTATTCCTAAGCAGTCTCCCATCCCAGTACTAACCAGGCCCTACCCTTCTTAGCTTCCGAGATCAGGCGGTTTTAAGGTGGTATGGCTGTAAGCAAAGGTCACGAAGACAGCAATGCTTCTTATACGTCAGTTATTGAAACCACGCCAGATAGATAGATAGATAGATAGATAGATAAATAGATAGATAGATAGATAGATAGATAGATAGATAGATAGATAGATAGATAGATAGATAGATAGATAGATAGATAGATAGATAGATAGATAGATAGAAAAATTATTAGGTACGTTGCAAAATATTTTCTGTGATATTTGACATAGATTTCACCAGTTTTCCTCAACTCTGAAAAAGCTTACAGCACCTGGTATTCCTAAGCAGTCTCCCATCCCAGTACTAACCAGGCCCTACCCTTCTTAGCTTCCGAGATCAGGCGGTTTTAAGGTGGTATGGCTGTAAGCAAAGGTCACGAAGACAGCAATGCTTCTTATACGTCAGTTATTGAAACCACGCCAGATAGATAGATAGATAGATAGATAGATAGATAGATAGATAGATAGATAGATAGATAGATAGATAGATAGATAGATAGATAGATAGATAAATTATTAGGTAAGTTACAAAATATTTTCTGTGATATTTGACATAGATTTCACCAGTTTTCCTCAACTCTGAAAAAGCTTACAGCACCTGGTATTCCTAAGCAGTCTCCCATCCCAGTACTAACCAGGCCCTACCCTTCTTAGCTTCCGAGATCAGACGAGATCGGGCGGTTTTAAGGTGGTATGGCTGTAAGCAAAGGTCACGAAGACAGCAATGCTTCTTATACGTCAGTTATTGAAACCACGCCAGATAGATAGATAGATAGATAGATAGATAGATAGATAGATAGATAGATAGATAGATAGATAGATAGATAGATAGATAGATAGATAGATAGATAAATTATTAGGTGAGTTGCAAAATATTTTCTGTGATATTTGACATAGATTTCACCAGTTTTCCTCAACTCTGAAAAAGCTTACAGCACCTGGTATTCCTAAGCAGTCTCCCATCCCAGTACTAACCAGGCCCTACCCTTCTTAGCTTCCGAGATCAGACGAGATCGGGCGGTTTTAAGGTGGTATGGCTGTAAGCAAAGGTCACGAAGACGGCAATGCTTCTTATACGTCATTTATTGAATCCACGCCAGATAGATAGATAGATAGATAGATAGATAGATAGATAGATAGATAGATAGATAGATAGATAGATAGATAGATAGATAGATAGATAGATAGATAGATAGATAGATAGATAGATAAATTATTAGGTGAGTTGCAAAATAATTTCTGTGATATTTGACATAGATTTCACCAGTTTTCCTCAACTCTGAAAAAGCTTACAGCACCTGGTATTCCTAAGCAAACTCCCATCCCAGTACTAACCAGGCCCTACCCT